>NC_141990.1:328425281-328729837 GCF_049901715.1 Pseudonaja textilis
ACTTATCGTGATAGTATCTTGAGTGCGGGAGAGAAAGACATAACCCAGGTTTCTGGCAGCTGTTACCAGGGCTTCCTCATCTGGTGAAGCAGCTTGGTAAACAAGCTTGCCTAAGAACAAAAAGATTAGAACATAATCAAGAGAGTGTCCCATGCTAGGTTTAATGAAAAGAAAGACTAGGGGTGCCGTGTTAGGAGTGTTCCAATGTCTAAGTGGCTGCTAAAGTACCCGAAGGCCAGACAAGGAATGATGGATGGAAACTGAACAAGGAGAGATTCAACCTGGAAATAAGGCGAAACTTTCTGACAGTAAGAACAATCAACCAATGGAACAGCTTGCCCTTGGAGGTTGTGGGAGCGCCATCACTTGAGACTTTCAAGAAGAGATTGGACTGCCATTTGTCAGAAATGGTGTAGGATCTCCTGCTTGGGTGGGGCGGTTGGACTAGATGACCTACAAGGTTCCTTCTAACTCTGATTATTATCTGTTATCTGCTGCCACAAAGAAGATGGGGTCAAAACACCTGAAAGCAAACAAGAAGCAATGGACGGAAACTAATCAAGGAGAAAACCAACCTAGAAACTAGGGAAAAATTTCCTAACAGGCAACCAACACATATTTATGACCATTGTGATGTCCTGAGGTCAATGGTGGGATGCTGCCGGTGTAACAACCGGTTCGGTGATCGCGTGTGCGTATGCCAAATGCATGCTGTGCGCGTGAACTGGTTTCCCCCCCCAAATTACCTGCTATGTTACCACTGGGGAGTAACACAGCTGAAGAGCAGGGAATCAGCTGAGAGAATATAGGTAAGTACAGCATAGGGGTGGTGGGGTGGGGCACATGATTGTCCAAACGAACCGGTTCGCTGCCAGCTGATCTTTGGAGCTAGGGGTTCACCCAAACCGGTCTGAACCGGTAGAATCCCACCTTTGCCTGAGGTCACGTGATCACGTTTTGTGACCTTCTGATCAGCAAAGTCAATGGGGAAGCCAGATGCACTTAACAACCATGTTACTAATTTAACAACTGCAGGGATTCCCTTAAAAACTGTGGCAAGAAAGGTTGTAAAATGGGGCAATGTTCACTTCACAAATATCTCATTTAGGAACAAAAATTTGGGGCTCAATTGTGGACATAAGTCAAGGACTACCTGTATCAGAGGTAGTATTCAGCAGGTTCTGACCAGTTCTGGAGAACCGATAGCAGAAATTTTGAGTAGTTCAGAGAACCGGCCAATACCACCTCTGAGTGGCCCTGCCCCCATCTCTTCTCTGCCTCCCAATGAGTCCCAGCTGATCGGCTGGATTTCCTTTTGTTGCCCTGCACAGGAGAACGGAGCTGGAAAGCAGGTTAGTGGGATGGGGAGGAAATGGGATTTTGCAGTAACCTTCCCATGCCACACCCAGCAAGCCACACCATGCCCACCAAGCCACGCCCACAGAACCGGTAGTAAAAAAATTTGAATCCCACCATTGACCTGTATTATCCCGGGACACATATATTTGCCTTCATTTGTGAAATAAACAAACAAACAAATAAATACATCATACTGCTGCCTGGGGGAACTTGGGTAATCTGCTTTAGATGGGTATAAGCAAAACAGCTGATTTTATGGCACTTAGTTACTATAACTCCCCTTCTGTGCTCACTACAATACAGCAGAAAACATGGAGAAAATATTGGCTTGCAATATTTTACAAAGGAAGTGTAATTGAAATATTTTGACCTTGTAAAACATTCTAAATCTTAGAGGGGGGAGGGAAAGGTCTGGGTTTTGGGACCTTTTCTCAAGGAAACCCACCTGAGGTTTATGCTACCATCTTTAGATATCTTGCCTTTTATTCTTCCTGACTTTTAAAAACTCTAGTGTATTTTTTTATTATTATTTCTGCTGTGGCTGTTCTTAGGCTATTAACGGCTGCCAGGAATTGTTCTCTTTATTATTGCTCCTTTATTGTGTCTTCTAAACCATTTCACAAATGTTTAGTTGAAAGGCAATAAAAACCCTCACAGGATTAGCCTGAACATAGAAAAGTGTGTATGTGTTGTGGGGGGAAGCCATCTATGCTTCTCTCGGAGCCTTTGATAATAGGATAAATAAACAGAAACCATCCTATGATTCTTCAGATGTTGCGATGTGTGTATAACTACTGTGATCAGAATCGTGCAAGCCTTAGTATTCTCTGCAATACTTCATGAAAGCAAAAGTTGGACTTTGAAGAAACAGGGCAGGAAGAGTATTGATGATTTTGAACTCTGGTGTTGTGGAAGACTCCTGGGAATTTTGTAGACAACCCAGAAAATAAACAAATGGATGATTGAACAAACCAACCCAGAGTTCTCCCTCGAAGCTCGAATGACCAGGTTCAAATGATCCTACTTGGGATACGTTACCTGTATACATTACAGGTATCTGTAGGAGGCTTTAATGCCGAGATAGGTCAACCGTGAATATTACACCTACATGGAGGGAAGCATGCAGTGGGGTACTCCAAGATTCTGTCCGTGGTCCTCTTCAACATCTTCATAAACGTCCCAAAGGTGTTTTTTTTCCAAAAGGAAAGGCAACTAAACTTTGTTTTTCCTTGAGGACATTTTGCTTCTCATCCATGATGCTTCTTCAGTTCAGAACTAAGGAAGCTTCTTGGACAAGAAGCAAAACATCTTCAAGGAAAAATGAAGTCCAGTTGCCTTTTGAAAAAGCACCTTTGGGACAACTGTGACCTGGATGACTGAGAATGTCATTCATAAATGATTTAGAGGAGGGGGTAGAACTCCTCAAATTTGCAGATAACACCAAGCTGGGGAGAATGGTTAATACTTTAGAACAGTGGTTGCCAACCAGTGGGTCAGGGACCACTGGTGGTCCGTGAGAAAATTTCAGTGGTCCGCAGAGAAATGTCACTCCCAAAGCACCCTCCAATGCAATTAATCCAGGCTACACAGGAACACAAGGCTCACGTCACTTGCATTGCAAACATGAGGTAATGAGGGGAGGGGGAAAGGGCGGAGGAGGGGAATTTGCCCCACTCGCCCCACGCACCTCACTTAGCCACCGGGCTACTTCTTTCCACTTCTTTCTTCTTCTGCTTTTGGCTGCATGCAAGGAAAGCAGAAATGAGTCTCTGGGACCCTGCAAGGCATCCTGCCCCAAGAGGCTGCGCCGGTGCATCAAGTCTCGCAAAGACTCATTTCGGGAGGAGTTTGGGGGAGAGAAAGAAAGACTTCTGCTGCTTCTGCTGCTTTCCTTCCACAAAGCCAAAAGCCTGTCTCTCCTCCTGAGATTGGAGCTGGAGATGATATCCTGTGATCCCAAATAAAGAATGATCAATCGGTAGGAAAACAGGGTGGGGAATTTTCCTGCAGACTTTTTTGGGGGATTTTCCCAGGTTCTCTGGTCCACAAGATTTAAAATTATGAGTTTGGTGGTTCCTGAGGTCCAAAAGGTTGACGACCTGTGCTTTAGAAGACACTTAAGATTCAGAAAGATCTTGTCAGAGGTGAATGTTGGGCCCTATCCAAGAAAATGTAATTTCAGAGGTGAGAAAAATAAAGTTTTAGACTTAGTGACAATCTTCCAAGTAATACCCCCATGGTCCACACAGCTCCGAGGCAGGTTGATTCCTCAAAGAACGGTTATTAGGAGATATCATCCTGGTACAACTGGTGAAAAGCCAAATCTAAATGTTCCTGCGCCTTCCACCACATTAAAAAGTAAACGTTTCCTGTTTTCCCAAAACAATAAATCACATTGTCCAATCTGGATACTGGCTGGTTGCCTGGTTATGTCTCTCCTCCTCTTCTGGCTAGTCAGCCATTGAAATGGCCCTGAATCATCGGAGAACTATGTTGTTTTGACTACAAACCCACATCTACCTGTAACCCACTTCAGCCCCATTGCGTCAGCCTGAAGCCATGTAAAAAGAACCCCAGATAGTAAAGACTGCCCCTCACACACAGAAAAGAAAATGGCCACAGCCAGGTCAGCTTCAGGCTTGACACTTAGACAAGAAAAATCAAACGTAGAGGTACAGAATAGGTGGTACCTTGCATAACACCATTAACTATGAGAGGGATCTAGGGGTCTTAGTGGACAACCACTTAAGTTGCTGGATATTGGCTATGTCTAGATTGAAAAGAAGGACTAGAGGTGCAATGATAGTAGTATTCCAATATCTAACAAGCTGCTACAAAGTAGAAGGGGGATCAACCTATTCTTCAAAAGACCTGAAGGCATTGCAGAAGAAGCAACAGATGGAAACTAATCAAGGAGAGAAGAAATCTAGAACTAAGGAGAACTTTTCCAATGGTTAGAACAAATAATCTGTGGAGTGACTTGCTTCCAAAAGTTGTAAGTGCTCCAACATTTGAAGTTTTAAAGCAGAGACTGGACAGCCAGTTGTCTGAAATGATATAGGGTTTCCTGCTTGAGCAGGGGGTTGGACTAGAAGACCTCCAAGGTCCCTTCCAACTCTGTTATTCTGCTATTCTATTAAGTATGAGCCAGCAGTGTGTTGCAAGTACCTGAAGGCGAGGCAAGAACCAGCAGATGGAAGATCAAAACTTAAACTGGGAAAGAATAGGATAGAATAGAATAACAGAGTTGGAAGGGACCTTGTAGGTCATCTAGTCCAACCCCCTGCTCAACAGGAGGCCTTATAACCATTTCTGACAGATGGCAGTCCAGTCTCTTCTTGAAAGCTTCCAGTGATGAAACTCCCACAAGCTCTGAAGGCAAGCTGTTCCATTGGTTGATTGTTCCCACTATTTCCTAATTGCGAGAGTTATTAAGCTATGGCTTCAGAAGCCGAGGAGGCTCCATCACAGGAGGTTTTCAACAGCGGTGGGATTCAATTTTTTTTTACTACCGGTTCTGTGGGCGTGGCTTGGTGGGCATGGCAGGGCAAGGATACTGTAAAATCTCCAGTCAGAGGTGGGGTTTGCCGGTTCTCTGAACTACTCAAAATTTCCACTACCGGTTCTCCAGAACTGGTCAGAACCTGCTAAATGCCCCCTCTAGTTTTCAAGAAAAGATTGGGTGGCCATTTGTCCAAAATGGTGGGAGGACTCCTTCACTGGGCTGGGTGTTGGGCTAGAAGACTTTCAAGATCCCTTTCAACTCTATGATTCTAAACTGCACAGTAGCGCATTCTGTTTCTTTGATGTTTGATCTCTGCGGGGGCAGAGGTATTATAATGACATGTCATAAATACTGTTCTTGACACAGGTATAATCAACATATCCGACGCCAACACTTGTTTTGTTCCTCCAAACAAAACTGCATCTCTTTCAGCATTGAGGATGGGATGTCACATTAGAGCTAGCATTGTTTGTAAATTGGGAAGACTCCTTCATCATACCGCAGGTGCACAAGTAATCGGATTAGAAAGAAAGTTGCTCAAGTGTGGTTAAATTAAGTGAAGTTCCAAAAGAAGATTTTAATCTCCTCATATCTAATGTTAAGCAACACCGGCATCCAAAAATCACAATATTAGTGTGGAGTGGCCTATTTGTGAGTTGCCCATGACCAAAGGATTTATGTAATGAAAAGCTGAATTATTATAATATTGGGAACAGAAATAGGTGCACAGGAGACCTGGGTTCTTTACTTAAAGTAGAGTGGAAAATGCTTGACTTTATGCCATGTTTGTACGTTTCCTGGAGGTACCTGGATGGCAAAACCGGGTGATAAAGTATGAAAAGGATTTGAAACTCAAAGATGTGACATCCCAAAATGAACTCTATTCCATAGTCCCGTAAGCCATCAGTTAAGGAATTTGACATGTGGTAATGGGGATAAATGTTTCCTTTGATGACCCAAAATAAAGGAATTGAGGAGATTTTCAGTTGGTAGATTTTTACTGCCAAATGTAAAGAGCCTCCAGAAGCTGTGGTTGCTCCAACATGGGGAGGTTTTTAAGAAGAGATTGGACAACTTGTCTGAAATGGCATAGGGTTTCCTGCTTGAGCAAAGATTTGGACTAGAAGACCTCTGAGATATCTTCCAACTCTTGTTATTTTGTTAATTTGTTATTCTTCTCACAGTGACAATGAAATGCAGGCAAGCGAATCAGATGGTTGAGATGCCAACACAACAACCAAAAGAGATGATATCTTTTCCAGTGAGATGTGACCTCCTACTGCCTCTCAGCAGTATGCTCAAAAGACAAAAGACCTACAGCTGGCCTGTCTGGGTAATGTTAGAAAGTTTAGGCATTGTATTGGTTATCAAAGACAAACGGGTTCTCGGAAAAGAGGCAAATACATGTCTGAAGTGTTTCTGGAACATAGCTTAAACACTGTGGTCTTTCCAGTTCCCACCTGAACTTTGTGTTCAAGATAGACTGTCTCTCTGCTGAGGTCAGCTTAAACCTTTCCCTGAAGATCAAAGCAGAACTTGAAGCCCACATAAAATCTATTCGTCAGCATTCCAGAAAACCTCCACTCCAACCAATAACTCTGAGACAGACATCTTCTCAAAAGTTCTTTTTATTTTGGAGAGTAAACTGGCACAACTGGGGAATCCCAAATCTAAAAGTTCCAGGCTTCCTTGCAATAAGTAAAAACTACAAATCCATCATCTTATAAAGTGGCATTAATACTTCACGTGATCTTGATTCTATTGCACTTCTGCCTAGAACTGTGTTGGCTTTTTTGGCAGCTGCTGCACAGCTCGTGACCAACTCCTACAAAACTGAGATGACCAAAAATAGAATCAACTACTAGTGTACTCCAGGGGTGGGATTCAGATTTTTTAACAACCAGTTCTGTGGGCATGGCTTAGTTGGTGGGCATGGCTTGGTGGTCTTGTGACTGGCTGGGCATGGCCAACTCAACATCACTCACATTGAGGCACTCATCTACTCGCCTGGCCTGTGGGGATGCTGCAACAATCGTAAATGTGAAAAACAGCCATAAGTCATTTTTTTTCAGTGCCATTGTAACTTGAATGGTCACACCACACAAGCAAAGTACCAGCAAAAGAAGGGAAAAAAATCCAGAGAAGTTCCAGAGACAGGAAGTCTAGTCCTGCCAAGAATGTAATAAGGGTCAACGGAGAGGCAGTTTCTGTAAGCAACACCAGAATGTTTCCTTCCTGCCTTCCTTACAGGATTAGGCCAGTAATTTCTTCTAACAACCGGTTCTCCGAACTGCTCAGAATGTTAACAACCGGTTCTAGAGAATAGGTGCAAACCTGTAGAATCCCACCCCTGGTCTACTCACTTTCTTTCTCCTCCACCATGACAGTGTGACACAGGGCAAGCAACCGCATATATTCCCTCACCACCGGGTCCTGGTCACGCCGGATGGTATCCAAAAGCAACTGATCATGAAATTCCAGCTTCTTGTCTATATATTTGTTCCAGCTCAAATCCTTGGAGAAAAAAGACAAACAAGGGTCAGAGATGGGCTTGGAAACCACCGGGATAATTTACCTATTTACATTGGTTGGTTCTGAAAGTGTAAACTGACATCTTGGGGAGGAGGGAAAAACCACAGAGTTCAGGGATGGGGCACTTTCTTTGGCTAAGATCCACTTAATTGCCAGAGGGCCCCAGCACATGGGAACATCACTGGAGGGATTGAAGCTCAAATATTTTGCTCAATTTGGAAGCTGTTTACTTCCTATGGCCTCCTCTTTATAGCAATAGCAGCTAGGCTTATATACCACTTCATGGTGTATTTTCAGGGATCTTCAGCCTTGGCAACTTTAAGACTTGTGGACTTCAACTCCCAGAATGCCTCAGCCAGCTGGCTGAGGGATTCTGGGAGTTGAAGTCCACAAGTCTTAAAGTTGCCAAGGCTGGAGACGTCTGTATTACAGCACTCTCTGGGCGGTTTACAGTGTCAGCATATTGCCCCCAACAATCTAGATCTTCATTTTATTGATGTTCAAATGACGGAAGCCTGAGTCAACCTTGATGCCCGTCAGTGTTGAACTCCAAGCTGTGGGCAGAATTTGCCTGCAATAGTGCATTCTAATCACTGCACCACCAGTAGTGTCCCTCTTATTTTGGGAAGTAAAGGGAAATAAATAAAATGGCAATTGTATAGCGGAAATTTTGCCACTGAGCAGTTGTCTATTTGGGCTTCACAGGAAAGAGGAGAGCACAAATGGAGTCACAGGTGACTCACAATCTCTGGGTTGCCCACTTATACTCTAATTTATACACCACATTAAAAACTCATTCTAAAAGCTGTGTCTGGGGAACCTGCCACTTTTCAGTTGTGGTTCAAGTACAGGGTAGTCCTTGGCTTATGACCACAATTGGTTGAATTTCTGTTGGTTAAAGCAAGGTGTTTTTAAGCAAGTCATACCCAACGCTATGACCTTTTTCACCATGGTTATTAAGAGAATCACTGCAGTTGTTAATGATCATGTGATCATTAAGTGAACCTGTCTTGTCCCATTGACTTTGTCTGTTGGAAGTTGTTGGGACCAATGATGATCACGTGATTCAGGATGCTACAGTCATCATAAACACTTACTGATTGCCAAGTCCCCTGATTTTGATCACGGGAGGCTCAGCCAATCTCATTGTACACAGGTTGTACTCTGACAATAAAAGTAATAATAATAAAATAAAGTAACAGTGGGGATGCTAGTTGTAAGTGCAAGAACCAGAGGTAAGTCACTTTTTCAGTGCTGCTATAATTTCAAACGGTCATTAAACAAATCGTTCAAAGTTGAGGACTACCTGTATAACTTCCCCTATCAATATTCACAGTTCTTCATTTCACAGATTCCTTGTTCAGGAATTGTAGTTCAACAACATCTTCAGGATATAGAACTTTTTCCCCCAACGCTCACAAGAGCAGATGGATAAATTTAAGATAATAAGTCACTAACCTATACCATGTTATCTAATGCTACTCTATTTTTCCCAAAGTTTTTTATAATTTTTATTTTTTACACATCTCTTCACGTGAGCAACATGATTCCAGATTACAATATTTATACACAGTCATAGTTACTTTCAACTTTCTTAATTAATATCACTTCAAATTATTATCCATTCAAATAATCTTTAGATCAATTTCCCTTTCATATTTCAATTCATTAATTCAATATCAAAATCATTTCATCCTTGCATATATTTTCAATTCTTTATCCCCTATTATTTCCATTTTCAGCTTACCACCTATTTTATGTTACCTTATGTATTGTTATCATCTATAACTTTCTCAAGGCCAATATATAATTAGACAGTCAATGAAAGAAAAAATGAGTTAAAAGTAAAGTAAGATTAATACATTTAGGATCGACATGGTATATCCCCGCATCTACAATATATCATATATCTATTCCAGAGATATTCATATAATAATTTCATATTTTTTCTTTGTTTCCAAAATTTACCTCTATAATTTAAATAAATTTTCATTCCCCTGCTTTTGATTATAATATAATTCATTCATTATAAATATTTTACATTGCCACATAATCCCTTCTAGTTCATTATATTTTCTATTTTATCATATCCTTTGTATAATCAATTGTATTTTCTATTTCATGTATACCACAAAGAAAAACATAAAATAAAAACAGAGTTAATTTCCTCTTTTACTTCCCTTTGACCAATTTCAACCTATAGCATTTATATAAACCTAATTCACACTTTTTAAACATAATTAATACCAGATTTTCACCCATCATCATATTCTCTGTTTTCCAAATATCATTTAGTCATTAACATATTTTAGAATATGTATGTATGCATATGTATGTGTGTGTGTGTGTGTATGTTTTCTTAAGTTTTCGCGGATACTTACATGTATGGTATTCAGCTTTGTTCGGGTATTTTCCCACGTCATTGTAGTTGTGCTTTTAAAGTTGTAGCAATGTTTCGGCAGAATCTCATCTGCCATCATCAGGCTTCTGTATTGTGTTCGTCATGGTATACTCCCCTGGTATACGAACACAATACAGAAGCCTGATGATGGCAGATGAGATTCTGCTGAAACGTTGCTACAACTTTAAAAGCACAACTACAATGACGTGGGAAAATACCCCAACAAAGCTGAAAATATATATATATATATATATAAAACTTTGCTACAACGTTGTAGGTTTAGGTGTGTTGGGGTCTTTTCCCGTGTAAGATTAAGAGTATCTTGATGACTCGTTTGTTGGTGAGTCCCAGCCATGAAAACCAACACCAGACCCAAAACAACATAGGACACCACCGCCAATCCCACTCATCAGATCCAGGCCCAAGCCCACCCTATAAACGAAGGACAACCACCATCCAGAAAATAGACCATGGCTGCTTCGCCAGCTCTCACACCCCCCAACCCCAAAACCAAACAAGCTGACACATGCCAAGAACACAGACCCAGACCCCAAACTCGAAGCCAGACTAAAACCTAGAATGCTACATCACAGCCACCCGCTCAGGACATCAGATCAGAAAACTCAGGAAATTACACCACAAGAACTCAAGAAGTTGCAACACAGCAAATGACCCAGGATATCACAGCAGAAGACCAAGGATACCACAGCAATAAATTTCACAAGGTCATCACACAACCCATTGCCCAAGCCGTTACTACACAGGAGGCTAATGGAAAAGAGATCAAAACACAAATGACCCAGGATACCACAACAAAAGAACTTGCAAGCCCATCACAAAACCCATTACCCAAGCCATTAAAACATGAGAGGCTAATGGAAAAAAGATCACTACAAAACAAACGACCCAGAAGATTACAGCACAAGATCCAGGATATCTCCACAACAAAACTCACAAGGCCATCACACAGCCCATTATACCAACATCAACTCCATCAACCAATCAAGAGGCAGCAGCGCAGTCAACCAGCCCAGCACACCAGGCCCCCCCAACAGTATTTATAGAGAGATGGCAGCTCCGATCACACACTACTTGCACTGGCACGAAGCCAAAAGCATCAGCCTGAGGCTGGTGAGTGGGACCTCACCGAAATGTCACCAAGATACTCTTAATCTTACCCGGGAAACCTGAACACACCTAGACCTACATACCTGTACCTGTGAAAATCTACGAAAACACACAGACAGACAGACAGACATATAGATATAGATATAGATATAGATATAGATATGATTAATAACAATAGAACCCTCTTAATATCACTCACTCCATCTTCATTTTTCTCATCTATAATTATCTAATAATCTTAAGGTAATTCCCAGTAAGTTATAAACTTCAAATCTCCCTAGTCTACATTTCTAATAGAAAACACAAATATACATCCCCATGTGGTGTCCCCCTTTTATGCTATATCTAACCCTTATCTCTAAATCTCTCAGCCTTGTTATTTCTCTTAGTTTTAGCCAGCTTTCCCTTTACTACGTTTTCCTGGCCTTTCCTCTTTATCCCTCTTTTTTCCTCTAATATTGCATTTATTTCCATCTGCCAGTTTTTGAAATTTTTTCTTGTACAGCTTCTTTTGTTTACTCTTGGGAGCTTTTTCTCTTTTATTTATTATCTCTGTCATCAGTGTCTTAGTTTTAGTTCCTTTTCTGTCTTTTGGCAATGTCTCTGAATCTTCATGTCCATCTTGGCTGTTTTCCTCCCCTCTAGAATTCCTTTGTTCTGCTATAAATTGCATTACTTTTTCTGCCAGTGTGTCCAATAGACCCCTTCATTCTTTTATCATTCCTTTCACAGTTTGCAGTTCCAACTTAAATTCTTTGCTTGCTTCTTCCATGTTTTAATCAATTGTGTTATTCTTTATTGTATTAAAGTTAATTGTAATCCATGCCAAGAGACTCCATTTATATCTCTCTTCCTTATTGGTCCTTCTGTTTCCTTTGCACAGTCAACCCCCAACAGTCCCAAGATGTTGCCTTCCTTTGTCCTCTTGCTGAAATCTCCCCCTTTTCCTTTTAAGCTTCTGGGGTTCTTGTTATGTTAAAGTCTTTTATTTCATGTCTTTTCTCATTCACACATTTAACAGACCAGTAATTTTCCATAAAGTCATCCAGGAAAAAAATGCCTCGTACCACTAAGATGGTGCTCTATATCACTTCCACTTTTCAAAGTTCTTTCCCCCCCATTTTTCCATTATATTAATGTTAATTTTCAAGCATTTCAACCATTGGCTTTTTTTAAAAGTATAATCAATTCCAAGCAAGTTCAGCATTTTATCCAACGCCTTATTAATGCCAGGTTCTGTATATTATTCCCAATTCCGTCCTTAATTTCATTATAGCTCTTTTGTAATCCAGATTTTTATTTACCTTATATTGTCCACTTGTTTTCTATTCGCCACAGTTTGTACTCTCAAGTGAGGAATCTTTCTTTCTGCTTTTCAGGGTTACTAAAACAAAAGGTTCAGCTTCTCTTGTCTGGATAAATGCCGTTCACCACTTAACCTCTCCAGCACACACTTAGGTCCCAGTAGCTTCCCGTCTTCAGGGCAGCCATTAAAACTGCCACTTCTCCCTGTCTTCCAGGGGAGTACACCAAGCCAAGGAGGGGAGATGCGGCTCCCCTCAACCCAGCTGGTGGTATCCCCCTCTTCCCCCACCCCTCCAAGTTGGGTCTAATGGTTCAGTCCCATAGGGACCCCTCCAACAGGGTAAGCATGGATCAAAGCCGCTCACGATCATGGTCTCCATCCGCCCTCGATGGAAGTGCCACCGGAATGCTACTCGTTTAAAGGGGACTTAATGAACATGTTGAAGAAAAATGATTTCTAGTATTATAATTATCCCTGCGAATTCTTTTCACAGGTCTCTATCAGAGGTTAATTCTACCCCACTGATCTATACATAAGCTTGTACACTGAGGTTTTTCAACCTTGACAACTTTAACACATGTTGACTTCAACTCCCAGAATTCCCCTGCTGGTTAGGGAATTCTGGGAGTTGAAGTCCACATGTCTTAAAGTTTTCGAGGTTGTGCAACCCTGCTGTGCATCCACCATAAAGTGTCTTTATCCTGATACATCCAACTGCCTTGTGATGTTTAAATGAATGGGGTTAATTAGTTTCTGGAAGACATTTGATTGAGCAAATTCTTTCCCTTCTATAAATGCAGTGGTACAATCCTGCCACCAACTGGTGGGAGGTTCATTTGATTACTAGTGTGCTATGCAATCCCCTTTTGTATGGCCACAAGAACAGGCGAACAAACCTACAGAGCGAACATGTGACGTACCATTGATTTGCATTCAGTCTTGTTGCTTGAACCTACAAATATATGAAAATGGGAGAAAGAGAATATTAAGGAAACAATGCTTGGAAAGTAAGCACATGTACATGCTAGGAAATCTAATATGCACATAGTTCAAGAAATCCTGATTTCTAAGGAAGATTGTAAATTGTGCTCTGGCAGTTCAAATGTGATACTTCTACTAAATTGTTTTGTAAACAAAATATTCCTCAGGGTAGAAAATTTGGAAGGAGGGGGAGGTTTTTTGTTTGTTTGTCTGCCTGGGAAGGAGACAAACTTATTACCTTTTCATCCTCTTTGCATAGCATACAAAAATGGTTCTTTTAAGCTTTTGCTTTGTTTTGGTTTTCAAATAGTTTCTCTTAACGAATATGTTTTATTTTGCAAATTGAACTTTATTTAAATATTCAGATTTAAACGGGTAAAGGCTTCAGTGTGGGCATCCATAGCTCCTTTAAGGAACCACTTTCTTTTCTGCATTCACATGGTAGCTGTGTGGTTTGAGGTTTTTCAAGGACTCTACATCAACCATGTAAACCCTGAGAAAGGATTAACTGCTTTAAGGATTTGTCAATAGTTATAACAAAATGTCCACATGAGATCTAAAGTCTCTTTGCCTGCTTCTGATCTAATATGTTAAGCTAAATTAAAGGTAACCTTTGACTCACAACCACAACTAGGACTGGGACTTCCATTGGTGGCTACTAAAATGTGCTCAATTTTACAACATTTTTTGCAACAGTTGTTATGTGAATCACCCTGATTGCTAAGTGAATCACGTGGTCATTAGGCCATCAATTTTGCCTGCCAGAAGCCAGCTGGGAAGGTTTCAAATTCACCCCGGGATGCTTCCGCTGTCATAAACATATGCTGGTTGCCAAGCATCCAAATTTTGATCACAAGACTGCATTAGTTGGTCGTAGTGTGAGGACCCCATTATAAGTCCCCTTTTCACTGTCATGAAAGCTTGCTAAAATGAATGGTTATAAGTCAAGGCTACTTGTTCATGTAAACAAGAATCTATCAGCAAGATACAAACTCATTTGAATCGTCCAACCAGTTCAAGTGTTTACAAATCTCTGCACTCTAAATCAGGCGTCTCCAAAGCTGGCTGAGGAATTCTGGGAGTTAAAGGCCACAAGTCTTAAAAGTTGCCAAGGTTGGAGACTGCTGCTCTAAATGACCAGTACATTTGACTGCATTCTGAATCCATTCATTACCATAGATGTTTCCATTGATACAACATTTCTTGAAAGTCATGATGTTTTGAGTCAGGGTGCCTGTTTTGTCTGAGAAAATATATTCAATCTGCCCCAACTGGTCATTCAGGCTTGTGCTCCGAGCATTGGCAGGTGTGTCCTTCTCTGCATAAT
Source organism: Pseudonaja textilis (assembly GCF_049901715.1). Taxonomy (NCBI): domain Eukaryota; kingdom Metazoa; phylum Chordata; class Lepidosauria; order Squamata; family Elapidae; genus Pseudonaja; species Pseudonaja textilis. Next base: position 328,439,821 of record NC_141990.1, read on the forward strand.
ACATCTCTGTGTCCCAGTTGATGAAACAGCTGTTGACCAGGTAGATAAATTCAAACCTAGGGAAGAAGGAAAACAATGATCAGGATGACAGATGAGATGTCACACTCCTTTTTTTTTTGGCCTGGACAAGAAGATCTAGCCAGCAGATCTGGGTGAAAAGAGTCCTGATTCAACCCTTCAAATCTCCAGGAAGGACTGGGGGAAGATTCCGCTTTCAAACTCAGGAGAACTAATGCTAGTCATCATGAATCAAAGCTGAGAGATCTTTAGCTATAAGGTCTGTCCATACGGCTTATTATCTTCTTTCAGTTCATATGCTCCAGTTACTCATCTGTTTCCAATTTTATTTATTTATTTGTAGAGCATGTATTAGATAACAGATATAAGTATAAACATAATTATTAACACATGAAATGGATAAGAATAAAAGGGGACATTAGGACAGGGATGATAGGCACATTGGTGCACTTATGTACACGCCTTACAGATCTCATAGGAATGGGGTGAGGTCAACAGTAGACAGTCTAAGGTTAAAGTTTTGGGGGTTTGGGGAAGAAACCACGGAGTCAGGTAGTGTATTCCAGGCATTGACCGCTCTGTTGCTGAAGTCATATTTCCTGCAATCGAGTTTGGTGTGGTTTACTTTGAGTTTGTATCTATTGTGTGGCTCGTGTATTGTTGAGGTTGAAGCTGAAGTCATCCTTGATGGATAGGACATTGTAATGGATAACTTAATGTACTACGCTTAGGTCAGACCGAAGCCGGCATAGTTCTAAGTTGTCTAAGCCTAAAATTTCAAGTCTGGTGGCATTCTGTTACAAGTAGAGGAGTAGAGGATTCTACTCGTGAAATATCTCTGGACTCTCTCGATTGTGTTAATGTCCGATATGCAATGTGGGTTCCAGACAGATGAGCTGTGCTGTCCAGACAGTTTAATGGGATTTGAGATAGTTAGTTAGGAATTGTGAGCTGTCCCCTTAAGGGAATGCATCATAATAAATGTAATCAAGGCATCCTGGGAAATGTAGTCCATGTCATGTGGTCACATCTGTAATCCGGATTGGTCAGTAAATTGACCCTTGTTGGGTTGGGGGAGGCTCCCTCACTCTTGCCTGAACACAGCCTCGTGGTAGCAGCTCTAACCCCTGCCTCTACAACTATGGGATGAAATATGGGATAGAAAGATTAATATCATTTACACTATGATTTCAACTTTGCAAAGAATTGGACATTAGATGCATCTTGACATAACTGTGAGTCACCTTGAGGATACCTAACGCAATCCAATAAAAGAAACTTTGTATGGAAGAATTTGTAGAGTTATTCTATCTGTCTTTATATTCAGCAAGTAAATCATAACACAGTAAATAGTAAATGATATTAAAAACTTGAAGCCCTAAAGCCCATCAGTATAAAGACAGTGAATTTGGATTTTGTGATAAAGCAAAGTAATATTGAAGCCAGGATTGAATATGCAATGCTAATCTGAGCGTGAATTCTCATCATCTTTCTCTTTCTGTGCAACGGAACTTTTTACATGCTGTTTGGATGGTAGGAGGGGCTGGAATTCCCTCACTTGCTAGAGACAAAAGAGAGCTTTTGAAGCAATGCCTTCTCTGCGTCTTTCTTTCTGAGCCACAGAGTTGCAAAACCAGTTTGGATTACAGGAACCCACCAATATGAGCTGTCTTCAAGAATTGGTCTAGCAAATGTTTTGTATGCTCTTGTTAGTAGTACAATATTACCGGAGAAAAAGCTAATTTCTAATTCTGGGAGTTGAAGTCCACAAGTCATAAATGGCCCATGGCTCTTCACTCCTGGTCTAGAGTAAGAAAAGGAAGAGTTGAAACCTACGTGATGAGCATGGACATGGGGATGACCAAGCTGAGGAGGATGAGGAACCCCCAGAACGCAAAGAAGGCATAGCTGACTGCACTGGTGTGGTGGTAGAAGCCCAAAAGATAGCTGTGTTCCTGGAAGAACTTGGTGGCCCATAACCCTGAGCCAATGGCAAGGCCGAAGGAGATCAGGAGGAGAGAGACTGTGATCTATGGAAACACGGAACAACAAGAATGGCATCAGTTTAGTTTGAAGAAGGGCTGCAAAGGAAAAACTCAGGCCCAAACTTCAGGATCTCCAAATACAGTTAGTTCTCAACTTATGACCACCATTGAGCCCAAAATTTATGTTATTAAGTGAAAAATTTGTTGAGTTTTGCCCTGTTTTATGACTTTTCTTGCCACATTTGTTAAGTGAATCACTGTGGTTGTTAAATTAGTAACATAGTTGTTAAGTGGATCTGGTTTCCCCATTCACTTTGCTGGTCAGGTCGCAAAAAAGGATCACATGACATCGGGGGACTGCAACTGTCATAAATATGAGTCGGTTGTGAGGCATCTGAATTTTTATCATATAGCCATGGGGATGCCGTAATGGTTGTAAGTATGAAAACCGGTCATAAGTCTCTTTTTTTCAGTGTCGTAACTTTGAATGGTCACTAAGCAAACCCTCATAAGTAGAGGACCACCTGTAAAAGTGGGAAAAGATTCCACCTAAATAAAAACAAAAGATGCCAGGCCCTTCTGAATCTGATGCGCTCCGGATGCATTCAATACAATGTAAAATATATATAGAAATTGGCTGGTGTAGAATCTGATCTATACAGATAGTCGTTGACTTAAAAACGGTTCATTTCGAGATAGTTTGAAGTTGCAATGACACTGAAAAAAGTGACTTATGACCAGTCCTCACACTTACAATTGTTGCTGCATCCCCAAGGTCATGTGACCAAAATTTGTGGACTTGGCAACCATCATGTATCTAAGACAGTTGCAGCATTCCATGGTCATGGGATAGACTTTTGCAACCTTCCCAGGTGATTTCCAAGAAGCAAAATCAATGGAAGAACCCGGGTTTGCTTAATGACTGCATGATGCCGTTAACTACTGTAGTGGTTCACTTAACAACCATGGAGCAAAAGGTTGTAAAATCCGGAGCAACTCACTTAACAACCAATTTCCCTGGCAATGGAAATTGTGGTCCCAGTTGTGGTCGTAAGTTAAGGCCTACCTATACATAAGAGAGAACAACTTCAAAGCTCATGGCACTAGTTCTGTGGATGCTGTTCTCAGGGTTGTGACAAGCAGATGTTGAATAATGAAAGTAAACATTAGAGAAGGGAGCAGCGGCCATTTACAGGGGAGGGAGTCAAATAAGCAAAACGTTGGCTTTGGCCATGCAATTTGAAGCCTATTCCTTTCGTACATTTATCAAAGTCACACTCATATATAAAGGGGTGGAGCTTTGCTGCCGCTGCCATCTTGCTGTTTTTGACCCCCTTTGCATGCTTCTTCATTTTAATCTATGCTGATTAGCGTACATTCAAAGTGACAATAAAGTTGTTCTCTTCTCTTCTCTTCTCTTCTCTTCTCTTCTCTTCTCTTCTCTTCTCTTCTCTTCTCTTCTCTTCTCTTCTCCTCTCCTCTCCTCTCCTCTCCTCTCCTCTCCTCCCATCCCATCCCATCCCATCCCATCCTACTCAAGGTAGAACCACTTCCCTTTCTTATCCTTCTTGTTCTCCCTGACCATGAATAGCAGGGACTTTTACCATGAGCACGAGACGATCCATTAGATGGCAGAGTTTTGTTTTTTTTAACGTGATCTTTCCACAATTTTTCATGATTTTGGTATCGAAACCTGGAAATGAGACATTTGAGATGGTTGGATTTAAAACAAAAATAAACACAGCTGCCACAATAGGAGAAACCTAATCCCCAGATGCCCGTAGGTGTGAACCGGATTTGTTCTGTGTCACCTCAGTTTAAGGCAGGGGTGTCCAACCTTGGCAACTTTAAGACTTGTGGACTTCAACTCCTAGAATTCCTCAGCCAGCTTTGCTGGCTGAGGAATTCTGGGAGTTGAAGTCCAAAGTCTTAAAGTTGTCAAGGTTGGATACCTCAGTTTAAGGTGATGTTTGAGGGCAGGTGGACCTTTGCACAAACAGGCTGTCCCCAATTTCCATTATGAAATAATATTGAGAGACAGCACATTATTTGATCTTGATTGGTTGGTTGTTAGGTTCCTTTACTCAATGGTGGGATTCAAAACATTTTTTATTAATGTTTCTGTAGGCATGGCTTGGTGGGCATGGCAGAGAAAGGTTACTATAGAATCTCCATTCCCTCCCTACTCCTGGTTGGAAGGACACTGCAAAATCCCCCTTCCCTTCCCTCCCCACCCCACTAACCTACTTTCCAGCTCTGTTCTCCTGTGCAGGGCAACAAAAGAAGACCTAGCCAATCAGCTGGGACTCGGGAGGCAGAGAATAGATGGGGGCGGGGCCTGTCAGAGGCGGTATTTGCAGGTTCTCCGAACTACTCAAAATGTCCGCCACCGGTTCTCCAGAACTGGTCAGAACCTGCTGAATACCACCTCTGTCTTTACTTATCTAGCTGTTTTTAATTTAAAAACTCTTAAAACAGTTTCAAAGCAGATTGTAAGCCTCACATCTCATCACAGGTATGGGTGCAGCTCAGAGGTGGTATTCAGCAGGTTCTGACCAGTTCTGGAAAACTGGTAGCGGAAATTTTGAGTACTTTGGAAAACCGGCAAATACCACCTCTGACTGGAGATTTTACAGTATCCTTCCCTTGCTACTCCCATCAAGCACACCCACAGAATCGGTAGGAAAAAATTTTTGAATCCCACCACTGGTGCAGCTGTTCCAAGTGAAGCAAAAGATATACTATTTGAGAGTATCCAGAGCCCAGATAGCATGAACTGGTATGATCAGTCAGTTGCTTTAACACTTCCCACTTGAGTAAATGTAGAAAAAAAAGGCAGAAAAATGCAAATATGCCACAGAAGTGATCCGGCATATCATCCAAAAGAAAAGTTCAGTTGAAAGAAGTAGACCGGAGCTTGTTAAAAATTATGGAAACGTCTAGACTGTAGAAGAAAGGATTAGAGCAAGGTTGCTCGACCTTGAAACTTTTAAGATAGATGCATGGATTTCAACTCCCAGAATTCCCGTGGCTGGCTAAGGAATTCTGGGAGTTGGAGTCCACATGCCTTAAAGTCCCCTAATTTGGAAAACCTTGGATTACAAACATAAAGCTGGTCAATCCATCTCCAATTAAAATGGAAAGTGGCTTTTGTGGCACCCCTGATTAGTGGTCTTTATCCCTCCAGATGTCTCTGGCCAGCTGCTAAAGAGAAGAAGTTAGAATAATTTTATTTCCTGTTTCTCTGAACAGCAAGACAGACAGTTACAGAGAAGCGGGATTTGGAAAACTTTAGGAAATATTTCTCTATGGATGATGAATACTCTTCCTTGGGAGAGAGGGGAGGAGGGAGATGATGATAATAGATGGATGGATTGATGATAGAATAGAACAGAACAGAACAGAACAGAACAACAGAATTGGAAGGGATCTTGGAGGTCTTCTAGTCCAACCCCCTGCTCAGGCAAGAAACCCTATATCCATGATGGTGAACCTATGGCATGCATGCTGGAAGTGGCACACAGAACCACTTCTGCTGGCATGCGAGAGGTCACTTGGAAGAGCCCCACTGCGGATGCACATGTGCCGCCCGCCCAACAGCCGATTGTCGCATATCTGGTGCGCATGCATAGGGGGGTGAGGGGGGGTGGGAGATGCATGTCCGTGCGCAGAGATGCATGGCACATGAGGGGATCACATATGCACAGAGATGTGTGGTGCGCACAGGGGTTCACATGCACATGTGCAGGGGCCATTGCCCCCCCACATGCATTGTCTTCTGGGTGCTGGTACAGGAGTGTGCGCGGGTGCAATTTTCTGCACAGGAGCCCAAAAAGGTTAGCCACTGCTGCCCTATATCATTTCGGACAAATGGTTGTCCAACAGATAGTTAGTTAGTTAGTTGATTGGTTGGTTGGTTGGTTGGTTGGTTGGATGCAGGGGTGGGATTCTACCAGTTTGCACCTATTCACTAGAACCGGTTGTTAATATTCTAAGCAGTTCGGAGAACCAGTTGTTAGAAGAAATTACTGGCCTAATCCTGTAAGGAAGGCAGGAAGGAAACATTCTGGTGTTGCTTACAGAAACTGCCTCTCCATTAACCCTTATTACATTCTTGGCAGGACTAGACTTCCTGTCTCAGGTACCTCTCTGGAGTTTTTTTTTCCCCCTCCTTTGCTGGTACTTTGCTTGTGTGGAGTGACCATTCAAAGTTACAATGGCACTGAAAAAAGTGACTTATGGTCATTTTTCACACTTACAACTGTTGCAGCATCCCCACAGTCATGAGAGGCCAGGCGAGGAGATGCGTGCCTTGATGTGATATTGAGTTGGCCACACCCAGCCAATAACGTGACCATCAAGTCATGTCCACCCAGTCAAATGACCACCAAGCCATGCCTACCACCTAAGCCACGCCCACAGAACCAGTTGTTTAAAAATTTGAATCCCACCCCTGGCTGGATGGTTGGTTGGATGGATGGATGGATGAATAGATTTTTTTTTGCTGGAGAGAGACCGCAATGACACATTGCCACAAGGACACTAAATTGCAAAAGTTCCACTGTTAAAGCTGCATCAAGATGTTGCCTTGTGCAGCAGGGTTGGGCTAGATGACTTCAGAGGTCCCTTCCAACCTTGATTCCATGAAAAGCAAGCCTGATCTTGCTCACTTACCTGCATAAATAACAAGGCCGTAGCAGACCTCTGTGTTACGCACTCTACAGCCACGCAACAGGATTTTCTCATAATCAAGAGGGTATTTCTCTCCGTGCCACTCTAAGGTACCGATAAAGTTGTGTAACCGGCTGTTTGGCTCTTCACAGACCACCTCACCTGGACAGTTGGAAAGAGAAACTGGCTCACCTGCTTGTCATCTGTAAACAAACCCTCTTTTTCCTGCACTCCCATCACCTATTTTAGCATTCGTGTTAAAATGGTGCCTTTATTCCAACCGGGATATATATGTTTTTTTTCAATTTTCCTCCGTGAAATATGTCTCTTCTAAAGTCATGTATAAGATCAAAACTTTAATAGCAAAGGAAAGAGAATTCAATTACAGTATTCTTTAAATCATGTAAAACCCCAGTAAGGTAAAGGTTCCCCTCGCACATACATACAAGTCGTTTCCATCTCTAGGGGGCGGTGCTCATCTCTGTTGCAAAGCTGAAGAGCCAGCGCTGTCCGAAGACGTCTCCATGGTCATGTGGCTGGCATGACTAAACACCAAAGGTGCACGGAACGCTGTTACCTTCCCACCAAAGTGGTCCCTATTTTTCTACTTGCATGGTTTACATGCTTTCAAACTGCTAGGTTGGCGGAGGCTGGGACAAGTAACGGGAGCTCACTTGGTGACGTGGCACAAGGGATTCAAACCGCCAAACTGCCGACCTTTCTGAATGACAAACCCCAGTAGAACCAGGCTAATCATAAATGAAACCACCACTCCCAAGGAACCGTTTCTGAAAATGAAAAGGAAGGACTAGCAGAAACACTGACCGTCAAAGGCAGCCATGTCCTCCATAGAGGTCAGCTGCTCGTGTGTTACCAGGAGAGCTTGTCTGTATTTCAGGTTAGTCTCTCTGAAAAAAAGCAGAGTGGAGTCAGCTTAAAAACTGGAAAATGAGTGGTGCTTTTGTATTGTAGTATTGTATTGTATTGTTTCAATTTAAATTTAATGGAGAGCATTTCTTAAATGAAGGCTGGGATGGGAGTATGTGCTATTTGCCTTGGATTTCTACAGTGGTCCTTCACTTAACAACCATTTATTCAGTGTCCAAAGTTACAACGGCATTGAAAAACTTGACTTACAACCAGTCGTCACACTTTTGACAGATGCAGCATCCCATGGTCATGTGATTAAAAATACAGGTAGTCCTTGACTTATGAGCACAATTGAGCCCAGAATTTGTATTGTGAAGTGACTTGCCCTATTTTATAGCTTTTCTTACCACATTTCTTAAGTGAATGACTGCAATTATTAAATGAGTAACTTAGTTAAGTGAAGTTGTGGGAACTTCAAGAAGAGATTGGACTACCATTTGTCAGAAATGGTGTAGGGTCTCCTGCCTGGGCAGGAGGTTGGACGAGATGACCTACAAGGTCCCTTCCAATTCTGATTATCTGTTGTCTGTTATGATGGTGGTAACGTCCTTGGGTTATGGGATTGCCATTTGTGACCATCCCAGCCAGCTTCTGAGAAGGAAAGTCAAGGGGGAGAACTGGAGTCAATGACTGAGGGATTCACTTAACAACTGCAGTGATTCACTTAACAACCATGGCAAAACAGGTCATAAAATTAAGCACAACTCACTCAACAACCACCCTGTGTAGCAATGGAAATTCTGGTGTCAACTGTGCTGTAAGTCAAGGACTACCTGCATTCATGTGCATAGAGCAACGCTGTTTCATCGAAATTAATTAATTTAAATTAATTAATTTAATGTGTTCCTCTACTGGCATCTAACCAGAGCATGTGTCTTGGCAAAATTATTTCCTACATTATCTTCAATTATTCCCTATGCGAGGAATGAAACAAGTTGAAATCATCTTTAACTAAATAATTGGTTAACTGGTATCAAAATGATTTTTTTTGCCCTTATTCTATCCCCTATCCAAGAACACCTTTGATGTGTGGAAAATCTATATCAGCATTTTTCAACCTTGGGAACTTTAAGATGTATGGACTTCAATTCCCAGAATTCCCCAGCCAGTATTTGAGAAGGTTCGTATTCTATGCATAATGACAGGGCAATCAAACCTGATCTTCGTTGCTTGCATCTTACGATTTATATTGTTTTCTTAATATCCTAGAATGATTTATGTCGATTGCTTCTTTCGTATCCTGTGACTATCACTAAGTGTTGTATCTTATAATTGATGATGAATGTATTTTTATGATGACTATGATCATGACTGATCACTTATTGTTTGTATCAAGTTGTATGTATACTAAGAGCTTATGCACCGGAGATAAGTTCCTTGTGCGTCCAATCACACTTGGCCAATAAAGAATCCTATTCTGTTCCGTTTTGTTCCATTCTATTCCATTCCATTCCATTCTATTCTGTACTGTTCTATTAAAAATAACAAGCAAAGACATTACCCATCTATGTCCATGGTCTCCACATAGCAGAGGCTGTTTGGTTCAGAACTGGAGAGTAAAAGGAGGTCAGCCTGGAAAAAAAAAGCAGAGAGCTTTGTTGATAGATCCATCTTCTGAAAATTTTGGCTTTTATTGTCAGCTTTGAAATTCAGCTGCCACATTTTTTTTTTGAGAGTTAGAGAAGTTGAAAAGTTCAAGGTTATTCTGTGTGTCGTATTAAGAATTTCCAGTTGCAGTTAATTGGTTCTCGTGATTTATGAAGTGTAGAAGTGGGAGGGGAGAAAGGAGGAGAGAAAGTGGGTTCTGTGTAACGTGCCAAAAAACTTTCACTTGGGAAATTGCTTTTGAACATGCCAGATCTGTTCCTAATAAATCAATTGGAGAGATAACGTCTAGGAGTGACTGACATCATGGATACTTTCTGGATGCGTGACATTTATCACATTAATATTATCCACTACTTTCTGTCAAAGCTTAGTAAATATAAGACTTTGTAAAAACATGTTTTAAAGAAGCATTGTCTTTATTACATCTCCAACATAATGCTGTCCTAGGCCCGTGATGGCAAACTCTGTGGGCACACGAGCCATCGCCCCAGCTCAGCTCTACTATGCATGCATGCGCATGTCTCTCACTGGCCAGTTGGTCTTCAGGTCTCTGCCGTGCATGTGGGGGCACAGGGCGCATGTGCGAGGGGTATACATGCATGCACGGGTACGGGGCGCATGTATGGGGATGTGTGCACATGTGCGGAGGTGGGACGTCTGTGAGGGGATGCACACGCATGCATGGGGGGCAGGGGGCATGCGCTGGAACATGCATGCATGTGTAGGGGATGGGGCACATGCATGGGGATGGGGTGCATGCATAGGGCACATGCTCATGCCAGGGATGTATGCGCATGTGCAAGGGATGTGCATGTATTGGGCGCATACGTGAGAATTACCTATACATGGAATTTGACAACTGGACAATGCAAATGGATTCTCCAAGCCCTTAACCATCGCAAGATTCACTTAATGGCTGCAACGATTCACTTAACGACTTCAATGACTCACTTAATGATTGAAGTAAAACTTGTAATAAAATCAGGCCTCACTCAACTTATAACAGCAATGACTTACGATGGAAATGCCAGTCCCAATTGTGATTATAAGTTGAGGACTAGCTGTATACCATCAGTTCAATTGTCCACAGTTCTCCAAAGTCAGAGACTTTAGTTGGTAATTTGATAATGATGCAGTTTTAAGAAACTATTTCCCCTAGTGCATGTAATATGTTGCTGTGAGTTACCTTGAGGTCAGATGGGCCACCTATAAATTATACAAATAAATAAATACATATAGTTTTCATATAGTTTTTCCTGATAAGGGTGAACTGCAGAACGGTGAAATTGAGAAAAGTGAGAATATTCAGTGATTCCAAAATTATAGGTAAACTCAGACTGAAATACGAGAGCCACTTCGGTACGATGGATAAGATGCCGGCCTAGAAACTGGAAGACTATGACTTGTAGTCCCATTTTTGGCATGAAAAGCGACTGGGTGACTTTGGGCCAAATACCAGGAGACAGGGAGTTCTAGTCCCACCTTAGGCATGAAAGCCAACTGCAAGACTTTGAGCAAGTTCCTCTCCCTCAGCCCAATCCACCTCATACTGTTGATATGAGGAAAACAGGAGGAAGGAATATTACGATATGTATTTATTCACTGTGAAAGACTAATAAAATAATAGGCAGGACAAAAATCAAATAAATAAAATATTGTATTTGTTTTCCATTGCCTTCTTTGGGGAAGTTTTTTTTTTAAAAATAAGATTTTTTTTTTTAAAGTAGATTGTAACTATCTAGATCAGTGGTGGCTAACCTTTTGGGGCTCCTGTGCCAAAAATTGTGCACATGCTTGCACGCTCACACTTGCGTGCCAGCATCCAAAAGACAATAAGTGCCCCCCCAGGCCCCCTACGCATGCTCATGTAATCCCCACCTACCCACGCCACCCCCTTACCTGCACTGTGCCTCATGGCTGATTTTGGGCTAGTTTGGGGCCTTTTTCGGCCTCCCAGAGCCTTCAGGAAGGTTTCTGCAGGCTTTTCAGGCCAAAAACTAGGCCTGTTTTGTTATTTCCGGTACTTCTGGAAAAACGGGTAGTGACAAAACGGGCCTAGTTTTTGGCTTGAAAAGCCTGCAGAAGCCTTCCTGAAGCTTCTGAGAGGCCGAAAAAGGCCTCAAACCAGCCGAAAATTAGCTGTGAGGCACACACGTGCGCAGTGAGGTAAGCTTGCCTGCAGCTCATGTGCCGGCACAAATGGCTCTGCATGCCACTTGTGGCACGCATGCCATAGGTTCGCCATCACGGGTCTAGATGACTGTAGCCCTGGATGGATTTTGTGATTTCAGGTCCAGTTATACACAAAACACCATCACCGTGCAAACGATGGGAAGCATGTTAAAACCTGTTATTTTCCACCAGCAATTTTACACAAGCCTTTGTAGGACAAAGGACATTCCCTTCCAACCTCTGGATCCAATCTAAAGATGGAGATTTGCAAACACAAAAGTTTTCAAAACTCTGCTCTTCTGTTCTGAACCGAAACAGAGTTGCCATAATTAGAAGACACAATTCTTTTAGGATTTCAATATTTTTAACCGCTCTTGAAATCATCTCGCCAAAAACATTTTGCTTGTTCGGTACATAGTCAAGAAATTTGGTGCCCGCCTCTAATCCTCGCCTTTCATTTCAATCTTGGCAACTTGCTGGAAAAGTAAAACGATCCTGATGGAAGCTCAACCATGATTATGTCTCTTGAGAATTTAAAATGTTATCTGGGGGGCAGCCTTGATTAAAAGACAGGAAAAGACAAATTCTTACCGGTACGAAGCTATCCTTGTGGAGGCAAATGATATCACCCACTTGTATATTGCACCATTTCATTTTGCAGAAACTGGGAATATGGGAAAGATAATCGATAAGAAAAGTTTGGTCTAGTGGTTAAATCACCACTCTAGAAAGCAGGAGCTCGCAAAAGTCTGTAGACAATCTCAGTCATTCAGGTCATGGCTGTCCCAAAGGTGCTTTTTCAAGAGGCAACTGGACTTTGTTTTTTCTTTGAAGACGTTTTGCTTCTCATCCAAGAAGCTTCTTCAGCTCTGACTGGATGGTGGGGAATAGAAGGATTTATATTCCTTGCAGTCAGTTGGTCATTTGCATCCTTTTAGAGGGCCATTGAAGCACATAGAGATTTACCTGTGTCCTCAAGGTCACCTGAGTAATGCTCCTGGTTTCTGTAGTCTGCAATTTGGTTCCTGTAGTCCTCTATTTCCAGAGGAAAAATTGCAGACTACAGGAACCAGGAACTTTACTCAGGTGACCTTGAGGACACAGCTAAACCTCCAAGTGCTTCAACGACCCTCTAAAAGGATGCAAATGACCAGCTGTCTGCAAGGAATAAAGCTCCTTCCATTCCCACCATCTCGTTAGAGCTGAAGAAACTTCTTGGATGAGAAGCGAAACATCTTCAAAGAAAAAACAAGAAAGTTCAGTTGCCTCCTGAAAAAGCACCTTTGGGACAGGAGATCACAAGCTCAAGACCCACCTTAGCCAGGAAAATCAGCTGAGTGACTTTGGGCCAATCACATTCTCTCAACCCCAGCCCACATCACAGAACTGTTGTTGTGGGGAAAATAGGAGGAGCAAGGTGTGCTGGATATGTTCACCTCCTTGAGTTATTAGTAAAAATATTAAAGGCAAAATACAAGTTAATAAATAAATACAAATAAAATAAATAAATCCATTTTATGGGACTTGTGTCAACAAACTAAAAAGCTCAGGAAAGAAAAAAGGTGAATTTGCAGTGAATACCATTCTCAAGAATAGAGAAATGGCAAAATTGGCTGCTTTGGTTAAAGAAAAGTCTTTATCTTGCTTCGTTTCTACCTAGAAACAAACTCTTGGAATTTTTGACCAAAACTGATAAAAATGAGGTCTGGGTTTTGATGATTGATAGGTTTATGGTGATAGAGGTACTATTTGTTATGGTATATTGTAATTCAAGGGTGATTGATTTACTGATTTTTATCTGTATCCATTGTGGTTCACCGGCGGCAGGTGCGGATGGCTGAGGTCTCAGAGAGTGAGGACTCAGATGAGGGGCCTACGTGTGATGTAAGGATGGGGCCAGGACCAACAGGGAGTGGAGTGATGCCTTCGGAGATTGTGGAGGCTGGCAGCAATGATGAAGAGGCCCCCGAGGAGCCTGTGCCCAGTGAGGATGAGTGCAGTGCTGCTTGTAGGAAAGAGCAGCTACAGCAGCACAAGCAACTCGAGAGTAAGGCTGCAAGGTAATGGCCCCTCCCTTAAGAGATAAAAGCCAGCCTAAGAGACCAGTATTCTTTGCAGGAAGCACTGCAAGCCTTGTGGAAGTTCGGACTATCTTGGTTTGTGTTTGAAAACTTTTTGCTTGGAATATTTCTTGGCAACTTAATCTAGTGCTTTTGGCAGTCTTGCAAACCTTGGCAAGGCTCGTTCTTATCAGAGACAATTAGTTTTAATAGCCTTTTAACCGTGAATTAACGGAAATTCGCAGAGAAGCATTAAAAGGTGTTGCTTTTATCTCTGTTTGGTGTTTGTTTACTTGGAACAGAACAGGTTTGGGTCAGAACAGCATCAAAAAAAGACGGAAGATAGTTTTTTTATATAGTTTTTGTTCTTGTTACTTGTACCCTGTTTTTTTTTTTGTTATGCCTTTCCCCCTTTTTAACACCTTTTCTTTTTTATTCTATTTTTTTAAAATTAATAAAGTTTTAAAACTGGAAAAAGTCTTAAAAGAGTTGTTGGAGAATGTTTCCCCTCACTGAAGAAATTCACTCCAAGTTGCCCTCATATCAGCTTGCCCTACTATAGTTGTAAATAACTGAAGTCACAGATGATCTTTGCACACACCTCTAGACACTTATAGGAAGATGTCAACATTTGACACCAAGTTCATTTTTTGCAGGCAAGCATTTTAAGCATGAAATGTGATACAGTGAGAGATAAAGGCCCACAGATCTCCACTCTCCCTGTTTCTTGTGGCTTGCTTGGGTGTTGCTGCCTGATGATTCAGTGCCATTGGAAAAAGTAATAATGATCAAGTCAATCAAGCCATTGACCTTATGAGCCCTGGTGGTGCAGTGGTTAGAATGAAATACTGCAGGCTAATTCTACTCACTGCCAGGAGTTCGATCCTGACGGACTCAAGATTGACTCAGCCTTCCATCCTTCTGAGGTCATTAAAATGAGGATCCAGATTGTTGGGGGCAAAATTCTGACTCTGTAAACCACTTAGAGAGGGCAGTAAAGCACTATGAAATGGTACGTAAGCCTATTGTCTATGGAGATTCTCAGTCATCTAGCTCATGGTTGTCCCAAAAGTGATTTTTTCAAAAGGTAACTGGATTCTCTGGTTTTTCTTTGAAGACGTTTCGCTTCTCGTCCAAGAAGCTTCGTCTAAGTGCTATTGCTATCTTCTTTGGGTGATTCCCATCAATCACTAGTCCGGTAGAAGATCACATCCCATTTTTTTCAGTATTAAGCCATCGCTACTTATTCTAATATGGGTCTTTTGGCAATGCCTTGAAGGTCTCTGTATTTGCCCATGACTTGCTATCCCATTCCAGGAAGCTCATGACTATTAATAACTTCCAAGAAGAATATAAGTTCAAAAAAGTATTAGTTATCCCCTGTTCTCCGACTTTATTCTCTTACTTAAAAGGACAGTGCTTCTCAAAGGAGGTTAACATGTTTCTGAAAGCATCTTCCAGGTTGGCTTACCTTCCACCTGTCAAGATCTCACAAGGTCGGTTGTTGATTTCCCCATCACTTTTGTGTCGTGCCTGAGAAGCAAAAAAGAATGCGTGAAATGCATTGGTACACTGAGCATCTGTTCATCCAGGACGTCACCTAATCCAAGGTTTCTTAAACTTGGCAGATATGTAGAATTCAGCTCCAAGAAAGCATGCCAAGTTTGAGAAATGCTGCTTTAATCCAAAATCAAAAATTACCAGCCCTCTGACCAGAAACTCTCATCTCGCATTCCACCAAATGTGGAATGTGAAATATTAAATGTGGAATGTGAAATATACTTCCATCAAATTATGAAAAGTTAATACAAAGAATACAGGAAATGGGCTTTTGAAATGCTAGATAAGTACCTGACCTTCTTTTGCCTTTTCTGGATGAAGATAACCTTGTAAAATGTGGTTCATTTAGCTTTGGTCAACCTGAGAATCCCAGGGGATTATCCCAGGGGATCCAAGAATTAAATGCTATATTTTAACTGTTATATTTTAATATATTTTAAATATATATATAATTTTCTCCAGTTGAGCAGGATAAAACTACCTTGTTGAGGTAATTCCCCATTAGGAGAATGAGCGCCTACAGGGAGACGTAATTGAGAGAAGTGTTTGAATAATACACACATAGCACACAGATACACTGTACAGTAAATGTAGGTTTTTACTTCCAGAAACGTTTAAGCAAAGTTCAAAATAAGTAGTCCAAAGTCATTCACAGGTAAGGCAGTCAGTGTACAGTCCAGGGATAACCCAATAACAAAGTCCAGTATCAAAAACAGTTCAGCCTGAACATAGCAAATAAGTCAAATTAAAATACATAGTACCTGTGTTAACCTAACTATCCGGTGCAAGACCCAAAATGCAGGTAGATTCTTCTGAAGGTAGGTTGTCCTTACTGCTTACAGTCAAAAACTATTAAAGTTTTGGGAAGGTGCCCTTAAATCCTTCAGTCTGAATCCTGGTGAGTTAGGGGCTTAAAACAAATTCCTTCTGTTCTAGTTATGCTCAAATAAGAAGTAAAGAGAAATGAACAAGGATCCTGGCCTTCAATCAGGTAGTTTACTACAATAGTTTCCTCTACAGTTCCACTTCAAAATAACACACAGAGGGCCTCATTAGAGGTTTGTCATTGATTAAAAACACTAACAACCTTACCTTTATTTCTCTGCGTGATATAGAGCCAATGAGGGGTCTTAAAACAAAGATTAGTGCCAAAAATGACCTGATTTCTACATCACTGTTTTTCAAACTTGACAACTTTAAGATGCGTGGACCTTAACTCCCAGAATTCGGCACCCCACGCATGGTCCCAAAGGGACTTTTTCAAAAGGCAACTGGACTTTGTTTTTTCTTGAAGAAGTTTCACTCCTCGCCTTATCATTCTGAATGCTAACGACCAGATGACCGCAAGGAACATAAATCCTTCAGTCAGAACTGAAGAAGCTTCTTGGATGAAATGCCTTCAAGGACAGAGTCAATTTACCATTTAGAAAAAGCCCCTTTGGGACAACCATGACTTGGATGACTGAGAATCTCCATAGCCCAGGCGTTGGGAGTTGGAGTTGGAGTTGAAGATGAAGTCCATAGATGTTAAAGTTGTCAAACAGGAAAAGGACCTGCCTCAGCTATCTTTATTCAAGAAAGCATGACTCTTGAAATGGGTTTAATGGAGTGCCAGTGATTGCAGAAAAGTCAGGCAGAACCTGAAGTTTCCGCGTAAAGCGTTAAGCTAATTTTCCCTCTTCAAACAACAACCACACCCCAATCTTCCAGTCCACCAGTTGCCAACAATATGCCACAAGGGTGTTTTGAGAACTCCAAGATGTTAACTTGATAGCAGCAGTGATGGGATTCAAATTTTTTTACTACCAGTTCCGTGGGGCGTGGCTTGGTGGGCGTGGCGTGGCTTGGTGGGCATGGCAGGGAAAGGTTACTGCAAAATCCCCATTCCCTCCCCACCCCACTAACCTGCTTTCCAGCTCCGTTCTCCTGTGCAGGGCAACCAAAGAAGACCCAGCCAATCAGCTGGGACTCGGGAGACAGAGAATAGATGGGGGCAGGGCCAGTCAGAGGTGGTATTGGCCGGTTCTCCAAACTACTCCAAATTTCCACTACTGGTTCTCCAGAACTGGTCAGAACCTGCTGAATACCACCTCTGGATAGCAGTTCACTCTCAGGGCACTGCCACCTTGGTAATCTAGCTCTGGCTGGGAGGAAGCCCCTCCCTAAATCCCACGCGTTACAGCAAAAGCCATGCAAGAAATCCGGCTCTAGCAACCTGCCCCCTCCCCCTCCAGAATGGTAGCATCCTGTCTAGATAGTTGAGTTTCTTTCCCTCTCTCTCCCCACCCCCGCCCCCCCCATGAATCTGATAAACTCATCTGCTACAGAATGATCCTACTATCCTCCTCCAAGAGATTACAAAAGTCATCCAGTTAGACGGATGCCTTCGCAGGTGCTGAAAACAAATACTTACAACATCATCAATTAAATCACGGATGCCTCTGATGGAGAGCAAGATACACAGGGGAAAGAGGAGTGCAAACCAAGGCAGTGTGGAGATCTGTGGGAAGGTCTGTAACAGATAACAGATAATAACAGATAATAATAACATAATCGGACTTGGAAGGGACTTTGTAGGTCATCTAGTCCAACCCCGCCGCCCAAGCAGGAGACCCTACACCATTTCTGACAGATGGGAGTCCAATCTCTTCTTGAAAGTCTCAAGTGATGAAGCTCCCACAACTTCCGAGGGCAACTTCTGTTCCATGGGTTGATTGTTCTCACTGTCAGAAAGTTTCTCCTTGTTTCCAGGTTGAATCTCTCCTTGCTCAGTTTCCATCCATTGTCCCTTGTCTGGCCTACACACACTTTAGAAAATAGCTTGACCCCCTTCCTCCCTGTGGCAGCCCCTCAAATATTGGAAGATTGCTATCATGTCTCCCCTGGTCCTTCTCTTCACTAGACTAGCCAGGCCCAGTTCCTGTAACCGTTCTTCATATGTTTTAGTCTCCAGTCCCCTCATCATCCTGGTTGCTCTTCTCTGCACTTTTTCTAGAGTCTCAACATCTTTTTTATAATGTGGTGAACAAAACTGGATGCAGGACTGTAATAGGAGGCAACTTTTCTTATCACAAAGGAGGCTAAAAGGGAGAACTTTGCATTAATATCTTCAGCAGGAACAAGGCATTCCTTCCATTTAGGGAAAGCCAAGTCGAAACAGGACATTTATACAAGAGTTCATTTAATGACCGTTCAAAGTTACAACAAAAATACAAAAATAACTTAGGACCATTTTTCGCACTTAGGACCGCTGCAGCATCCCCATGGTCATGTGATCAACATTCAGAAGCTTGACAAGTGCCTCATATTTATGACAGTTGCAGCGTCCCTGGGTTATGTGATCATCTTTTGCAACCTTCTGACAAGCAAAAATAATGGGGAAAACCAGATTCACTTAACAACCTTGTTACTAACTTAACATTTTCAGTGATTCACTTAACAACCATGGCAAGAAAGGTCATAAAATGGGGCAATATTCACTTAAAAACTGTTTTGCTTAGCCACAGAAATTTTGGGCTCAGTTGAGGCAATAAATCAAGGACTTCCTCTATTCTTGTTGTACAAGCAAGACCAGACAAGTAAGCAAAGCAGAGGCCTTGAGGTTCACAGGCACAACAGACTCTTACCCCAAGGTAGATCTGATAAGATTAATTAGCATCCTGCCCACTTCACTGATGTAGAAGCTTGTTCTACATAGATCTGTATATCTACCCCACCAAGCTAGGAAGGCGGGCAAGGAACAGGAAATAAGGGTGTTTGAAAGAGTTATCACTACGAGGATCCTTTGTCTTCAAAATTAAATATACAAACTCCTTAAGCTTCTGTTTTGTTTGCTCAGTAATTTACAAGTTGTAATACATTGCAAAAATCTGGAAAAATAGTAATTTGAGCACTCCAACTTCCCAAGCAATAATGTTGAGTCGCCCTTGAAAAATACCTTGACAATTTGTGAGACATGACAAAACTATAAATGCAATTTTCCTAACAGAATAGGATTCATCTATAACTAAAGATGAGGAAAAATTAAAAGCCAAAATTAGTAACAGAATAAAAGAGTTGGAAGAGGTCTTGGAGGTTCTAGTCCAATCCTCTATTCAAGCAACAGACCCTATACCATTTCAAACAAAAGCTTGTTCAAATCCCCACTAACCTCAAACTTCAATCTGGTAAGCACCAATACCATCCAGCCACACGCAATCCTTACTTCCAGCTTCCAGTCATTCAAGTTCACACTCAGTTTTGGTGGCAGAATGGCCAAATTTGAGTGGTGTGATTTCTCACTTTTTCTTTTTTTGTCTCACACTGGGGATGGTCTGGAAAGTGAATCCAAAAATTCAGGATGGCAAGTTTGGCCATGAGACTAAAGCTCCTGTAACGTTATGTGAAAATGGCCTTGGAAGACAGAGCAAAGAGATTCCACCAAGGCAATGACAGATAAAAGGCTACTTAGCCCCCAGTAGAAAACTGGGGGGGGCAAGAAGCTCAGAAGAGACTCTCTCAAGTTTCTAAGACAGGGGAAGAAATGTACTTTTAGACTTGTAAAATATACTTTTACTCTTCTACTTAATTCTAATTAGACTTAACTCATCTGGTTGTGTTTCCTAAGACTGGTCTACCTCATAAGGCTGACAGCTCTACCTCTTGTTCACATGTGTGATGCATGTTAAAATGGGGTGGGGCTTCAACCATGTGATTGCAGCGTCCATCTTGATTCTTGCCTCACACCAAAGGATGCCATATTTTTAAAAAACTGACTGGAAATAGAATCTCTTTAGAGAGCGCACAGCCTTTGGTGCCTCAGAACAGCTTATAAAAAAGTAAAAAGAAATGCTGCTAACTAAGAACGGAATAAAGAGCCCTCTTACCTGCAAAAGAATCATGAACAAGAAGTATACATTAGCCATCCGGTGAAATTGTTCATACAAGTTGAGAGGGAGAAAAGTGAAAAAGTTGTACTTAGCCGTCTTAATGGCATTGTCCTGCGAATGATAAACCAGCAAAGATTCACATGAAATTTGAGCTAACTAATTTATTATCACATATAAATTTTCATAAACCAAAATCCACTTTGTGAAGTGAAGTGTGAAGAATGGAATATATGTAGGCAGGTATTCTTGGCAAGACCAAAACTGAGATTTGTGACATTTTTGTCATTTTTTTCCAGCAGAAAACACCAAAAGGGTTTAGAAATGTGAAAAGGGAGGGAGGGAGGGAGGAAGGGAAGGAAAGGAGAAGGAAAGGAAAGAAGGAAAGGAAAGGAAAGGAAGAAGGAAAGGAGAAGGAAAGGAAAGAAGGAAAGGAAAGGAAACAAAAGGAAAGGAGGAAAGGAATCAAAAGAAGGGAAGGGAAGGGAAGGAAAGAAGGAAAGGAAACAAAAGAAGGGAAGGAAAGGAAAGGAAAGGAGGAAAGGAGGAAAGGAAACAGAAGAAAGGAAGGGAAGGGAAGGGAAGAAGGGAAGGAAACAAAAGAAGGGAAGGGAAGGGAAGGGAAGGGAAGGAAAGGAAAGGAAAGGAAAGGAAAGGAAAGGAAAGGAAAGGAAAGGAAAGGAAAGGAAAGGAAAGGAAAGGAAAGGAAAGGCTCACTAAGTTTAAAACACACACACAAACACAGAACCAGAATATAAAGAGGATTTGAAATCTCTGACATTTTTATTCCTCCCTCCCTCCCTCCCATGACTTCCAATCAGACTTACTGCATATTTTTTCTTCTTCAAACACCAGAGATGCTTCTTTCGAATTTGTTCATGATAAGCTCGGTTATTAGCCTTAACCACCCAGGTAAAATCTGGAAGAAAAGGACAGAAAATACTGGTCCCAATTGTGGTCGCATGTCGATGAGTCTCTGTGCCGTTTTCTCCAAAAAGGATGCTCTTGGTAATGGTCAGCACAATTTGCACTCCAAACTAAACATCCACACAAGTGGTTAATATCTTGACCACTGAGTCCAAGTATAATCAACTGCCTTTGTAATACAATCTGTGTCAATGAAGTTCGGTTATGCATTCAAAACTGCTTTTCTGAGGAGGGATCCACAGAGGTCCATCTGAAAGGAGCCTTGGGGAGGAGGAGGCGGGGGAGGGGATCTTCAAAAGGCAAAGAATCCCTTGCAACAATGGGAGCCTCACTGAAAGGATGCTCAGGAAGAAAAAGGTCTCTAAGTGATCATCACACAGGATCTTCCAGAGTGGAAGAGGATATTTGTAGCTCAGGATTGAGGTGAGGTGCTTGGTGCTTTCTGAGCTTGGTTATTTTCTTGCAGATGTTTAATTACCAAACTAGGTAACATCATCAGTGTTAGTAGAGGGTGGGGTTTGATCTCATACAGATACAGATAATCAGAGTTGGAAGGGACCTTGTAGGTCATCTAGTCCAACCCCCCCCCCAAGCTAACCCTACACCATTTTTGACAGATGGCAGTCCAGTCTCTTCTTGAAAGCTTCCAGTGATGAAGCTCCCACAACTGTTCCATTGGTTTCTCACTGTCAGAAAGTTTCTCCTTATTTCCAGGTTGAATCTCTCCTTGTTCAATTTCCATCCATTATTCCTTGCCTGGCCTTCAGGTGCCTTGGAAGATAGCTTGACCCCCTTCCTCCTCTCTGTGGCAGCCCCTCAAATATTGGAAGACTGCTATCGTGTCTTCCCTGGTCCTTCTCTTCCCTAGACTAGCCATGCCCTGTTCCTGCAACCGTTCATTGTATGTTTTATTTATATACTAGTGGCTTGTCATGTCAGTGTTTGTAGGAGAGGTCTTGATGGCTCCTCGGTTGGGCTGTTGTTAGCTTGTTTGGCAGTTCCTTAATTGGGGAATTGTTTGCTTCTTGATTGCAATTCTAATGTTACTCTTGGTGTTCATCCCTGCTCATCTGTTGGTGAGGAGGTATTTTGGTCTTTTTGTTTCCTTTTTGGCTTTTTCACTGTCTTCTTTGAACGGTATGTAGTAGTTGTTTATGTCTATGTGCCTGTTGATGACTGTTTCACTCAGTGGAAGCAGAAGTTCAGGGATCACAAGACCTCTAATATTTGGGATCTCAGCATCACCCCAATCCTCCATGTGTGGATGCTGTGAGTTCAGGAGGCCTCAAAAATCATGAGCCCTCTGTGGTCCAGTTGAGAAAGGATCTGCCCCCAGCAAAATCATCATTGGCTATGTGTAAATGAAAATTCTCCATTAATTGTAATATCTCACTGTCACTCAGTCTTCCCCAACCCCCAACAGGCATGTATAACCAACTCTCCCTGCTATCAGTTTTCCTTCTGAGCTCAGAAAAAGCCAAGAACAGCCATCTTGAAATAGCTGGAGACATAGCTGAGGGAGCTAGGTGTGCCATGCCGTGCCGTGCCTAGCCTATTCGAGAGAAGGATTAGAGGGGACCAGGGTAACTGTCTTCTAATATTTGAGAAACTGTCAAGAGAAGTGGGGACTGACATATTCTCCAAAGCTCCAGAGGACAGGACAAGAAGCAATGGGTGGAAGCTTGTTAAGGAATGATCCAACCTAGAAGTAAGGAGAAAATTTTTGACAGTGAGAGCAACTAATCAATGGAATAGCTTGCCTCCTGGAGTTGTAGGTGCTCCATTGCTGGAGGTTTTCAAAAACAACCATTTGATTGGGATGGTATAAAGCTCCTACTTTGAGTTGGGGGTTGGACTAGAAGACCTCCAAGGTCCCCTACAGCCCTATGATTCTATGATTCCATAGCTCTGGTCCACAGGTGGGATCTCATGTGAGGAAGAGATCCACACACACCTTTCAATGAGATATCAACCGCTTTGGGATCTTAGATGGGTGAGTGACTCACGTAAAATGAGACAGCACAAAGGATTCCTTGTTATTGATTACAATACAGGAAAGTTTGCCAACGAAGACTGCCAATTTCAGGTCAAGGGAGAAATACCAAGGCTGGTAAAGGCATATCTCCAAACAAAATCAAGTTTTTCAAGCTTCTAAAGTGCCCCCCCCACACTTTGGATTACATCAACTGGAAATTAAATTAAAGCTGTGGACAAGTTTTAGCATGGGGGAAAAAAATATGACTTCAGTTATATACATTTCATGGTTCAAAAATCTGTATTTCCCCCCCAACAAAAGTTCCCATCTGTGATTCTAAAAATCCCCACATGTACTTACCTTGTCCCGTTTTAGTCTCATCCTGGTAAGTCCCGAGAGACTCCTGGCTTGGCATTTTGAAATCTATAAGGCAAAAAGGTTAAATCATCTAACTGCCTTGCAATTTGCTTCATCCTTGTTGGCTGTGATCTTGACTGTAGCATTTTGATTACAATGATAACTGATACATACAACCATCCAGAATAATCTGCTCACCTCTTGTATATTCCATTGCAGCCTCAATGCTTATTTAGCCATTCTGCAATCGGCACTCATTTTTTCCAGCGATAGGGTAGCACTTTTCCCAAGCCTTGATGCCTCCCAGATGTGTGGACTTCAACCCCCCGAATTCTCATCAAAGGCCAGGTTAGCTGGGGAATTCTGGGGATCAAAGTCCAAGATCTGGAAGACCCTAGACCTGGGAGGATTGAGCTGGGATGAGGGGAGATCTGGATTCCTCTCCCCCATTCACCTTTGGTTCTCTCTGTGTGATGGGAACAAATCGTTGTCTTTCAGCCTGGTTGCTCTGGCTGAGAAAACAGAGGAATCATCTGTATTGGTTTCCTGGAGGTTGTTTATTTATTTTTCCACTGGTATTGTCAAACGGCTTAGGAGAATTAAGATTGGGTAAAGGCTGCTTAAACAACAACAGATTTCAGTGGTAAGAGGCAGCTGAGACTCTTGAATCAGTGAATGAGGAAACCGTTCACTTTCAAACTTTCTAGAGTTGCAAAAAGTTTTGCAGCTTGGCCAGAGGAAAATTTCCTGTGGGCATGTGATGATCGGGACACACTATCAGTGCAAGAGCCTCTTTGGAAATACTCCTGAGTCCTTCCCACACACCAAAGGGCAGATTAGGATTATAATCTTTTTTTTTTTCAAGCTGGTGCTCAACAAGGATGGTGAGGTTCTTGCTCCCGGAGAGCTTATCACCTTTTAGATCCTTTTAAAATCTCCACCTTCACCAGAAGTCACCTGAAATTGAGCGCTGAAGCTCCCGTGAGTAACCAAGATCCCTTGGGAGCCCGAGATTCCCCCGCAGCCAATCCCAGTGAAGCAGCCTCTGGCAAACTCCTGCAGCTTTCACCAGCAGCCATAGCCTTCCATCCCTGAGCCCTTGCGAAGTGCAATTTCCCAGGGGTGGGGCGGGGCAATTTCCCGGAGGCAGGGCCTTTGGACAATCTCCCGCAACCTCCTCAGCAGCAGTAATGCTTGAGCCCCGAGCTCCATCGGAGCGCAAATACCAGGAGGCAATTAGAGAGCCAAACCGGAGCACAGCCATCCCCACTCATCTTTCTGAGCCCCGGATAAATACAATTCCCTGGAGGCAGCCAGAAAGCCAAGCCAGAATGGACTTACGATCAGCCAGTCTAGATCCCAGCAAGAAAAACTTCTTGTTTTTTGTTGCTGTTAACAGGAAACAATCTTGCTAGAAAAATAATCCCACAATTTTCTATTTTACAGAGCAATCTCTCACCAACTTCTATCTCATCAGGAAAAAAATCCTTAGTAGCCATTAAACAAATAAACCACATGACTTCAAATATTCTTCCAGTTCTAAGATTCCTTGGGTGGAGTCTTGAACCGAGTCAGTTGGGAATGGAGTCAACTGTGGTTCCCCAAACAGGATTCCCTGAACGGAGAAAATGTTTTATCCTGTTTCAATAATTCAGCATGTTTTTAGTCATCCTGTTTACAGCCTGTTTCTGCATGTTCCAGACCTACAGCTATTACAGCGTGTTTCACCCAGTAGATCAGATAACAGCAGCCATCAAAGCAATATATCCTTCTCACCCAGTGGATTGGATAGCAGCTAGAAAAGCAATAAGTCTTTACTTGCTGACTCTCAATACTACTTCATTACTTTAATACTTAAACACTGATTACTTCATTACCTCAAAACTTACCACTTTTCTACCCCCTGACCTATATCAATGATTAGATAATGATGTCTCTAAATCAATTTCTATAAAATAATTAATCAATGGATTAAGGGATTTATTCTTTTGATTGATTAGTGTGATTAGAGTGTTTAGTGCAAATAGTGTGATTACTGATCAGTGTAAAAGATCAGCTATTCATGAAATTTAATTGATTAGTAAAATTAGTGATTTAGTTAATTTAAACAAACCTACCATGCCAGGAAAAAAATTCAATGCTAAACCACAATCTAAAGAGAAAGAAATCCCCACCAGTGAACCACAAGGCTCCTGCACATGCCTTATATGTAATGAAACTCTAAAGGATAATGAAAATTCCACCATGTCAGCCTTCAAAATTTTCTTCCTTTGCTTTGCATCTTTCGGCTGTCATAAGTAACGGGGGAAAGAGGGGGGACATGGTTATGGGAAGCGAGCTGGAGGTGTTACAAAACAGAACTGTATAAGGTGGGGGGGGGAGGTTCTTGCTTAGGCTTCTAGCCTATGCTGTGCACAGCTACAACTCTTTATCAAAATATGTCAAGGTCATTTATTGATAAAAAATTTGGAACGTGGTTTCATCCAACTTGCTAGGCCCCGAGTAGCGGCCCCAGTATTGTTCTGTGAGAAGATGGCTCTCTGCGTTTATGTGTTGACTATAGGAACCTCAACGCCATTTCGGTCGAGAATGTGTACCCCCTCCCCTTGATGAAGGATATGTTGGCCCACTTGGCCAAAGGGAAAATATTTATGAAACTCGACCTGAGAGAAGCATACTACCGAGTTCAAATTAAGGAAGGGGATGAATGGAAAATTGCTTTTAACTGCCCAATGGGCTATTTCCAATTCAACGTTCTTCCGTTTGGCCTACAGGGGGCCCCTGCAGTATTCATGCAAATGATAAATCAAGTGTTGCATGAACATTTATACAAAGGGGTGTTGGTTTATCTTAATGATATTCTTATCTACACGGGACTCATGATGAACATGTGAAACTAGTGCGGCCAGTTCTGGAAAAACTTCGAGCTGCAAAGTTGTCCAAATGTGAATTCCACCAGGAAAAAATTGACTATTTAGGCCATCGCATATCACATGATGGCACAGAAATGGATCTGGGGAAAGTTCATGCCATTTTGGAATGTGCCCTGCCCCACACCAGGAAACAACTTCAAAGTTTCTTGGGATTTGCTAATTTTAACCATCAATTTATCCCTGCGTTTGTGAAGATTGCAATGCCTATCACAAATCTCCTAAAAACCAAAGGGGAGGTGAAACCAAAGCCTAGTAAACCACTGGAGTGGTCCATGAAGTGCCAAGCTGCTTTTGAGAAGCTGTAACAACTGTTTGCTGCTGAACCAGTACTCAAGCACCCGGACATGGACGCTCCTTTTGTAATCCAAGCCGATGCGAGTGATGTAGCAGTTGGGGTGATGTTACTACAAGTAAACAAGACGGGGACTCTGCAACCGTGTGCATATACTTCCCATAAACTAACTGAAACTGAAAGAAGATGGGCCATCTGGGAAAAAGAAGCTTTTGCAGTTCGCTGAGCTCTGTTAACCTGGAGGCATTTCCTAGAAGGGGCAAAACACCCATTTGAGGTGTGGAGGGATCATAAAAATTTGGAGGCTTTGAAAAAGCCTTGGTAGCTATCTCCCAAGCAAGTTCACTGGGCACAGTACTTTAAATGCTTTAATTTTTCATTGAAGTACATTCCAGGGGGGAAAAACTTCATGGCAGATGCTTTATCTAGATTACCTCAATATAATAGTGCTCGCCAAGAAGTGGTACAGCCTATTGTCCCAACCAAACAGTTGGTGGCTCCAGTGGTTACCAGAGCCCAGAAAAAGAAGGAAGTTGATTTATCAAATGATTTATCTTCACAATTAAAAGAGGCTCTAAAGCTTGATGATTGGTTCCTTGCTCACTCAAATAACTGTACGGTTAGAGATGGATTGGCATGGGTGGAGGCCAAATTATATGTGCCAGCAAAGCTGAGAAACCAAATATTACAGCAAGCTCATGACTCTATGCTGGACATTTTGGATTCATAAAGACCTTACACTTGATTAAAAGGCAATTTTGGTGGCCTACCTTGAAAAAGGACATTGAGACTTATGTGGCTAGCTGTTCTATCTGTGCCCCAGCCAAACGGCCTCCTGATAAACCAGCAGGCTTACTACAAAATGTAGCTAGACCAACTGCTCCATGGAAGGAAATCTCTATGGATTTTATAGTGGAACTACCTGAAAGTGGGGGAAATACAGTTATTTGGGTAGTAACAGATTTGTTTTCCAAACAGGTACATTTCATACCTTGTGCAAAAATCCCATCTGTGAAAACATTGGCTAAACTGTTTATTTTACATATCTACAGGTTACATGGGGTTCCTGAACGCATAATGTCAGACAGGGATGTCCAGTTTACCTCAAACTTTTGGAAGGAGTTCCTGAAGTTATCGGACTCCACCCTGGCTTAAGCTCCGCCCACCACCCACAAACCAATGGGGCTTGTGAGAGAACTAATTTGGTATTGGAACAGTATCTTAGATGTTATATAAATTATCAGCAAGATGATTGGGCTGACCTACTGCCATCCGCTGAGGTGGCATATAACAATTCGGTATGTAGTAGTACTGGGTTTACTCCATTTAAAGTGGCTTCGGGACAAGTCTTTGTATCCATACCCGAGTTTCCACAGGAGAAACCAAACATTCAGTCATTAGATGAATGGATAACACAGCTCCAGCTTACCTGGCTCGTTACCTGTAAAGTATTAGATGATGCTCATCAAGCCCATAAAAAATTTGCAGATAAAAAGAGAACTCCACAAAAACCATATCAAGTTGGTGACAAGGTCTTTTTATTCACCAGATATTTGCAGACCACACAAAAGTCAAAAAAGCTTGGACCTAAGTATGTTGGACCTTTCCCAATTGAACAAATTGTGAACCCTATGGCAGACCAACTGAAATTACCTAAAACCTTCCAACGGATCCACTCTGTCTTCCATGTTAGTTTATTAAAATCTGAACATACCTCTGACTTGAGACCGACCCAGGTCGATCCCCCCATGCCATTGCTAATTTAAGGTGAACAACATTTTGAAGTTAAAGAAATTTTGGATTCTTGAAAACAAAGGAGTCGACTCCAATATTTGGCTGTTTGGAAACATTTTCCTCCTTCCCAGTCTGAATGGGTGAATGAGAAGGATGTTAGAGCTCCTAAGTTTATCAAGACATTTCGTACTAAATATCCTGATAAACCCTAAAATATAGTATTATGCTGTTACATGTATATTTTCTGTTATCTTCTATTTTTATCTTTTATAGGACTAACATCTCTTTTGCAGGAGGGCCGAATGTCAGCCTTCAAGATTTTCTTCCTTTGCTTTGCTTCTTTCGGCTGTCATAAGTAACAGGGGGAGGAGTGGGGACATGGTTATGGGAAGCGAGCTGGAGGTGTTACAAAACAGAACTGTATAAGGTGGGGGGCGAGGTTCTTGCTTAGGCTTCTATCCTATGCTATGAGCAGCCGCAACTCTTTATCAAAATATGTCAAGGTCAACGGACAGAGGCCTCATCACCACCTGGAGATGCCCACATGATGCTATACACAACTTTTAATTGGATGAGCCAATTGAACTATTGGGGGTGGGAACGTTGCCATCACTTTGTATATGTGATTTACACGCTCATTTTCTCAGATTCAGAATTCTTTTGTTGCTACCACTTGACTTCCAGTAAAAGATATCTTTTCTCTAATTAATAGAGTCTAAGTATTTCTTTCTTGGATTTTGAATGGAGCACCATCTGACACTCCAAATGTTCCCTATGTGACAGCTATGCTCACCATGGCTGCTTGGGATTGCCCAAGCTAAGGACTTATTCCTAGAGTCATCCAACCATGCATTTCAATATTTCTGCCCATCATGCAGACCCAAACTGAACAAATATATTGCCCTGTTTAAAAGAGGTGATACCATAGAAACATGAATAACATCCCTTGACACCCTAGTAGCATCCCTGGACACTTTAAAAGAAAGATTAACTAACCTTGAAAAAAAAGACACAACACAAAAAACTGACCATCCAATAGCTACAAACCACACCTCTACCCAACAATTCCAACCCAATCCACAAAAAAACCACAAATCCAACAAATAATGATATCCCAATCCTCATCAAAGAAGCTGTTGAGCACAAACTGAAGCGTCCAAATGCCATCTTATTTGGTCTAGAGGACAACAATGACAATGATGACATCACAATTGTCCGCAACATCATCAGTGACTATCAAGCATCAACCATCTCCCTTGATGAAATACTTGATATTTCCCGCATTGGCCCAGAGTTAAAAAACAATGATGGCTTGGTGGCCCCACACCTCTGCAGGGTCATTTGCAAAAATGAATCAAGCAAACGTAAATTCATTTACCCTATAAATTCACTCACCAAAAGCAACACCAACCATAAGAACCTCCATTCTCACCCTGACCTAATCTTACAGCAACATGTACGATCCTGTGAACTACGCTCTGAGCTCCAAAGACTCCATGAACAAGGAAATACTAACCTATACATTGACTACTGCACAGAATGTATCAAAAGCAAGATCTTCAACATATATCCCAATAACCATCACACCAACATCCAACATTAGACATGCATGGCCCTTACTTCCTCCAGACCCACTACTACATATCTAAAATGCAAACTACTTAATGCAAGAAGCCTCGCGAAGAAAATGCATAAATTCCTCAACTTATTAGGCATGACCACATTCGACATTATATTGCCAGTGAGACATGGTTAAATGAATCTTTTCCAGACTCCATTACCACAGTCAGTGAATATCACGTTTATTGGTCAGATCACGAAATCCATAGAGGAAGTGGAGTTGCTATCTTCTACAAAAAACCCCTAAATCTAAAAAAGATTCAAATTACACAGGAACTTGCTCTTCCAGAGACCATTGTGGTATTTAAGGGCAGAGACCATTGTCTCGAAAACAAAGGAGTCGACTCCAATATTTGGTTGTTTGGAAACTGTCCTTAAATATCACAATCCGCTTCTTGCTATGCTACAGAGCCCCTGATTATGACATAGGTCATGCAAACAAGCTAACTTTACTGCTAATGTGGGCTGCCTCTTGCCCTCACCCTCTTATTTTCCTTGGTGACCTCAATCTATCTCTTATAAATGGGACCCTAAATGAATGTACATCCGAACCCATACATACAACCCTGTACAATGCTGTTACTACATTGGGACTGGATCAATTAGTAACTAACAACACTAGACTCAATAACTGCCTCGACCTTATCTTCTGCAACAGCTCAAACTCAATATATGGCCTACAAATACAAGAACCCTTTTCAAACAGTGACCGCAGTATGATCGACTTTTGTCTCAATTTACGCCCTCACAAAAAGGATCATAATGATGGCTCCCCAAAATACAACTTCAAAAAAGCCAACTATGATCTCATAGATGCTGACCTATCATCTCTTGATTGGCACATTCTGTTCTCTAGCTGTAATACTACAGAAGACCATTATAATGCATTCTTGTTTGAACTTGAAAGAGTCATTAAACTATATGTACTATTAGTAACCCCCAAAACAAAACAAAAGAAACAAATTACCCATAACAATAAGGAAACTTCAATTTAAAAAAAAGATCACTATGGCGTAAAAACAAAACTAGCGATGTAGCAAGCTTTAAAAACCAATGCAACACCCTATGCTGACAGATAAGTGCAGAATGCACAAATTACCACTGCAAGCAAGAGGAAAACCTCCTACATACAAAATCCACCTGCGCCTTCTACAGTTTGACCAGGGTAAAGCTATAGACACAATTTACATAGACTTCTGCAAAGCCTTTGATTCAGTAGTACATGACAAACTACTGTTAAAACTAAACAGCATTTCCGGATCCCTTTATAAGTGGATTACGGCGTTCTGTCAAATAGGCAACAAATAGTAAAAATAGGGAGCGCTATATCAAACCCTGCTCCAGTTAACAGCGGTGCCTCCCAAGGCAGCATTCTAGGACCCACACTCTTTATACTCTATATAAATGACCTTTGCAATCACCTTATAAACAACTGTGTCCTCTTTGCAGATGACATAAAACTATTCAACACCACCAACAAGGCTACTATCCTTCAAAGCGACTTTGATTATGTGTCTGAATGGTCAAACATCTGGCAACTCCAAATCTTGACCAACTAATGTTCTGTCCTACACATTGTTAAAAAAAAAATCAGTACACCAAATACAAACTAGGTGGATATGACCTCGTTGATGATCCTCACTCTGTCAAGGGCCTTGGAGTTTTCATATCAAATGACCTAAGCGTCAGAGCTCACTGTAACAGCATTGCCAAAAAGGCATTAAGAGTTGTAAATCTAAGCTTACAAGCTTCTCCTCTGGAAATATCGAATTGCTAACTAGAGCATACGAAACTTTTGCCAGACCAATACTTGAATACAGCTCATCAATCTGGAATTCACACTACATATCGGACATTAATACGATCGAGAGAGTCCAGAAGTATTTTACAAGAAGAGTACCACACTCCTCTGCTCGCAACAGAATACCCTATATCACCAGGCTTGAGATTTTGAGCTTAGACAACCTTGAACTATGCTGCCTATGGTTAGACTTAAGCATAGCACACAATTTATCTGCTACATTGTCCTACCAGTCAATGACTACTTCAGTACTGACTACTTGAACAATGACTACTTCAACAACACAAGAGCACACAACAGATACAAACTCAATGTAAACCGCTTCAAACTCAATTGCGGAAAGGACGACTTCAGCAACAGAGTGGTCAATGCACTACCTGACTCCGTTGTTTCTTCCTCTAAACCCCTCTCCTTTAACCTCAAACTATCCACTATTGACCTCACCCCATTCCTAAGAGGTCTGTAAAGGGCGTGCATAAGTGCACCATCGTGCCTCCCATCCCTGTCCTATTGTCCCCGTTTATTTGTACCTATTTCCTGTATTCTTACTCGTGTTTATACTTATACCTATTATCTTGTAAGCGATTGACAAATCAAATCAATCAATCATTCAATCAATCAATCAATAAATAAAATGCACCAGCCTTCCTTCCCACGGGCTTGAATGGGCTCACCCCTCTTATCTCTTTTTTACATCAGCAAACTTAGCAAAAGAAACCAACATGCCAGTTCAATACAAGCATAGGAACAGCGTCAATGGCTGGTTTAATCCTGATTGTGCAATCGTCTTGGTTGGATGGAATAAACCACTAGCAGCATCATAAGCCTGCAAGGACCTGAGTTGGCTGCCTGCCTGGGAAGTTTGTATACAAAATAACCAGGCCTGTCTGGTTTGCTAGGATGCGTTCAGACGACCTATATGCTTCAAGGATGCATTTGGAATGTTATGTTCCCCCATCTCCTTCTTTAAATAATGCAATTATCTCATCTTCCAGTTGGAGAAATAGTCTCCTCTGAGACTACGCAGATTCCTGTATTTTGTGGCCTCATGTCAACATCACAGAGTTCTCTTGGACAGGTTTAGAGAGATCTGTTAGACTATGGGGCAGAAAGCCAGAATAATCCCATCTGGAGGGTTTCCAGACAAGTAGCGACAGAGAGGATCCAACCAAAGGAAGGCAATGATGGGGGCAGAAGGTGTTAAGCAGGGAAAATCCCGAGAGGAGGAGGAGGAGAAGGAGGAGGAGGAGGAGGAGGAGGAGGAGGAGGAAAAAACAGAAAAAAAGAGCCATAAAGACGAAAGGCGTAAAGGTTATTCAAAACATGTTGCATCCATAAAATTATAGAAAATGCAGTCTCCGTAAGTTATAAATTAGATTTTGCTGGTCTTAATGTTTCCCAGAAGCATACTCTTCTGTTTTTAAAATCAACTCACTACTTTGGAGCATACGCCTGGAAAAATGTTTGTGAAGCAGGACCT
Source organism: Pseudonaja textilis (assembly GCF_049901715.1). Lineage (NCBI taxonomy): Eukaryota > Metazoa > Chordata > Lepidosauria > Squamata > Elapidae > Pseudonaja > Pseudonaja textilis. The sequence continues at coordinate 328,472,809 of NC_141990.1, forward strand.
CAGAAACCTGAGTGGACTGGGAATTATCATTCCCAAGGCTAGAATAATAAGACCAAACACTGCAGAACAAAAGCAGTTATGCAAACAATGTAACATGCCTCATTATTACAGGACACAAAAGTCAGTCATCTGAGCTATTTAGTTTTATTACTACAACCAAAGCTTCTAGTTCTTATTGACTGCCGAAGTGGGGAGGGGAGTCAAATTAAAAGCAAGGCAACTATCAAAAGCAGTGCACATAGAAAAACAGCTGTTGTTTATAAAACTTCCTAATTCTCATAAAGGCTTTTCTGGCTGCAGCGGGGAAGCAGCTATAGCATGAAATCTTTACTCTGTGGTCTCTATTCACTATTTCTATTGTCACTATCAAAAGAAAATACACTGCTGAAACAAAGGAGGGGAAGCAGATGAACGGGATGTCCTTGAGTTACAACCGTTATGGAGCCTGCTCATCCTGGGTCTCCTGCTCGAGCAGAGGGTTGGACTAGAAGATCTCTGAGGTCCCATCCAAGTCTATTATTCAATGTTTTATCATTGTAACTAATGATGGCCATGTGACTGATCTGCTTTTACAACCCTTTTTTTGCAGTGCTTGTTAAGTGAATCCATGTGATTAAATGAAGTAAAGGTGAGGTTTTGTTGAAAGCTAGAAGTCAATGCCAGTTTTTGGCAAAATCGTCGTAAAACACAGTCGCATAATTGCAAGATGATGCAAATGGTTGTAAATGGGATCTAGTTGCGAGTCCTCAAAGTGCGGCGGTCACACAGCTGCGGGGTGGGGTGGGTTTGACTGTTAGAACTTTCAATCTGGGTCACAAGCAGTGGTGGGATTTAAAATATTTTACTACCGGTTCTGGTGGGCGTGGCATGGCTTGGTGGGTGTGGCTGGGTGGGCACTACAGGGGAAGGTTACTGCAAAATCCCCATTCCCTCCTCACCCCACTAACCTGCTTTCCAGCTCCGTTCTCCTGTGCAGGGAAACAAAAGAAGACTCAGCCGATCAGCTGGGACTCGGGAGGCAGAGAATAGATGGGGGCGGGGCCAGTCAGAGGTGGTATTTGCCGGTTCTCTGAACTACTCAAAATTTCTACTACCAGTTCTCCAGAACTGGTCAGAACCTGCTGAATACCCACCTCTGGTCACAAGTACCCCCAGGTAAGTTGGAATTTCAGAGAGTTGCTAAGCAATTGTTCATAATTGGTTTATAATTGGTTTATAATTGGCCCCCAAAAAGAATTATATTCTATTATTCTATTCTATAAGTCAAGGTCGTAAATATGCATCAATAACAGAATTCTTTATTGTCCAAGTGTGATTGGACACACAAAGAATTTGTCTTCGGTGCATAAGCTCTCAGTGTACATAAAGAAAATAAGTGAAAAATCATGATCATAGTAATCACAAATACATTCCTCATGAATCATATGATACAACACTTAGTGATAGTCATAGGATGCTAAATAAGCAATCAACATAACTCATACCAGGAAACTAAATAAACAGTATAAATCATAAAGATACAAGCAACAAAATCATAGTCATAAGTAGAAAAGGAAATAGATAATAGGAAGGATGGGAAGAAGAATAGTAATACAGTCTTGGTAAATAGTTTGACAGTGTTGAGAGAATTAGTTGTTTAGCAAAGTGATGGCATGGGGTGTGTGGAAACTGTCCGTGTGTCTAGTTATTCTGATGTGCAATGTGCAGTGCCTATAGTCGCTTTGAGGGTAGAAGTTGAAACAATTTATGTCCAGGATGTGAGGGGTCTGTAGATATTTTCACTGCCCTCTTTTTGACCGGTGCAGGATACAAGTCCTCAATGGAAGACAGGTTGGTAGCAATTGTTTTTTCTACAGTCCTAATTATCTTCTGAAGTCTGTGTTTGTCTTGTTGGGTTGCAGAGCCAAACCAGACAGTTATAGAGGTGCAGATGACAGACTCAATAATTCCCCAGACTCAGATTCAATCATTCCTCTGACTCAGACTCAACTATATAGGTTTAACTCCATTTAGCCTGTGGAACTCATTACCACAAAACATGGAGATGGCTTCTAACTTAGATGGCTTTGTAGAAAGTTAGCACCCACCCCCTCCTAGAAAAATGAAATATTTTGAGAAATCTTTTAAAAAGGCAGGATAAAATACAGTATTTCCCCTAAAAGAGAAATAAAAATCTTAAGGGAGACAGTAACTAAAAGCCTCAGCTCCCTCCCCCCAAACAGATACTACTACTACTACCCTGCAGCAAGGTCTGAACAAAGGTAGGGTTAGCCCTCAGCCACCGTAGGAATTGCCCAACAAGCCCCGTCATTGCGTCAGCCCAAACTTCAACCAAACTCAGCTCAGACAAACTCCTAGGATTTGTACATGGCAGCATGGGAGTCTGACAACAGCCAATAGAATACATTTTCTTGCACAGGAACAGGAAGCTCAAGTTCAAAGCCCAAGAAAAGGTATAAATACCTCCACTCTCAACTCCATTTTGTCAGCTGCACCAGAACCACAAACCCTGATGGTTCTGCTTCATTAATAAATGGACCCTCTTTCCAGTCAGCCTCCACCCTTCATTTTGTCTCCGGTGCCTTTCTCCCGGCTTGGAACTGAACCAGATGGATATTTCTTCCCACAGCTTTAAACCAGAGCTACCAATGCATGTTGTGATGAGTGATTTTGTTGGTCAGTCAGTTTATTGCAGAGCCTGATGCTGATCAGAGTCACCCAGCCTAAGGCACGATTAAAACCTGAGTCTTCTCATTTTTCTCCCAGGACTTTCACCACTTCACTGTGGTGGCTTCCTCTGGATGACCACAGTGAGAAATAAAATGCTGGTTTAAGATGGGATTGACAGGGCATTCTTTGGTTTTCGTGGAGAAAAATCTATCCATCTATGAGACTGCTAGGAACCAAAAATGACTTGGCACATCTTCATAATTACCATCTTTAGGTTTTTGTGGTTAAGCTTGATTGCCTGAAAGATTAGCTAACAATGCATTTCAGAAGAAGAAGGAAGAGAAGAAGGCTTGCAAGTGAAACTAATCCTTTATTTCTTCCCTCTGCATTTCCTGCATAGCTTTCATTCATCAGTCAGTTAATGAAACCAACAAAAACAGATAGTATTACAAACAGGCAGGTACAAATCTTTAAGCTGTTTGCAAAATCAAAAAACAAAAAAACACCTTTCAGCTTAGATTTTTCTAGAGACAAATCCAAGCCACATACCCAAAGCTGGCTTACCTACACATGCAATCGATGAGGAGGACCCTAAATAGTCAATTACAATGAACTTTCCATTAAAAAATGCTGATATATTTGGTCCATCAAACTGAAAGTAGGTAGTGAGGCAGAAATTGATGATTCTGGCTACTCCAAGAATTCCTGGAAGCTTGGCATTTAGACAAATCAGTTATCAATAGATACATAGAGAGAAATCACGTTTACACACCATTCAAGGTTGACTCAGCCCTCCATCATTCCAAGGTGGATAAAATGAGGACCCAAACTGTTGGGCACAATAGACTGACTCTGTAAACCACTTAGAGGGGGATGTAAAGGACTGTGAAGTGGTATATAAGTCTAAGTGCTAGTGCTAGTGCTATTCAAAGTTAAGGAAATAAAAAGACCAGGCACATCTTCTCCAGCTAATAACATCCAGATAAACAGGGTTTAACACCAGACAAATAAGCAAGCAAGAAAACCATCAAGGAACCACCAAGAAGAAAACCACACTTGCACCAACAATGGCATGGCAAGCCTCAAGCCCCATACCTGTTGGCATTGAAACATCTGCAGGCATACAACCAAGCTCAGAGAGCATCAAGGACTTCACAGTTCAACCCTGAGCTACATATATTCTCTTCTATTGAAGGCCAAGTTGGGAATTTGACATGTACTACTCTCGCCCCTTTTAAAGGGTGCCCCATTGGGGAGAGTTCAGTTGAAGGATAGGGAGCCTCTTGATATCTGGATGGAACTGTTTTTTAATATACAGATCAATATTATTTTGATTTTAACATCAGGGAGGGGACTTTCCCCTTTATCCTTATACACTTACACGCCTCTCTCATTTGGATTAATGTTTTGTCTTAATCATTGGCTGCTATCTTCAGGTTTTTCTCCATCCCTGTTCTTGATTTCTATTATTGTTTTATTTATCATTGTTGTTCTTTGAACCAACTGATATGCCACCTTTTTTCTGAAGCCACCTGAACAGGAAATGAAGCCATACAAAAAACAAAACTTCTATCAGCCATCTTATTATTCTGAAATAACACCGACAATCAAAGGTCAGTGGTTCTGAGACGTAGGAGGGAGAAGACCATGTTTTACATAGAGTTCCATATCCTTAGAGTCCAGCATATGTATTTTAAGAAAAGTACAGACACTTCAGAAAACTTCAGCACCCACCCACTGGCACACCATGACTTATATCATGCCATCGTGCCTAATGCCATGCCAAGAAAATAGGCATTTTAAAATTTGCCTAAGCAAAGCACGGGATGGATATTGAAAAGTAAATTATCAGGAAGAAACAGCTTGTAAACTTTGTCCACCTACCAGAATAAACCGAGATCGTTTTGTTGTGGAATCTGGAAAGTCACTTTGTACCTCAGCTGTCCTCGGAAAATCCTCAAAGTGCTGCTGCTTGTAACCTTTGGATGGACTTACTCAAAGGATGCTCACTCTCATGCCATTCCATTGAACTATCCATGTGCATGTACGGTACCGTCCAAAGGATGTAAACCCTTTAGGACACGGACTGGTCTTCTTGTAAAGGACCATTGCTATGGTGATACTTCCACAACAACAATTATTCAGTGTACTGTACTATAGAGATCTAAGTTCTATGTAAATAGAAACCAAATAAGTACTATGATATCAATAGAAGCAAGAGAAATAAAACAAGGAATAACCTTCCTTCTTTCTTCTTCCCTTCCCTTTTTTTTTCCAATCCAGAGTAGCTTCAAGGTATGTAACGAATGCTATAAAAACACTGCACGAAGCCTCAAGCACATGCTCATGAATGCAATGGCTCTGTCAGTGTGCAACTCAGTTCATAGGTATGAAAGCAGGATGCTTTGCGTTCTGCAACTGTCCCTTTCATGCAGTTCTTGTCTACTGCACTTTGCAGCTTTGACATGGAAAGTAACTTCATGGAGATTATTGCCTACAGCAATGATTAACCAGATGATGTAAAGAAAACTACAAACAGTCTTAAGGAATAGAAGAATAGAACTTTATTATGGTCAAAGGCTGTTCTGACCAAGGCTTCCTAGACTGTAACTATGCACATGCTTATTTTAAAAATAAGACTTATTTTATTGCAACGCTGGGAATTGGTAACAGAAAGCAGATAATCAGAGTTGGAAGGGACCTTTTGGTCATCTAGTCCAACCCCCAAAGAAGGAGATCCTACACCATTTCTGACAAATGGCAGTCCAATCTCTTCTTGAAAGTTTCAAATGATGAAGCTCCCACAACTTCCAAGGGCAACTTCTGTTCCATTGTTTGATTGTTATCACTGTCAGAAAGTTTCCCCTTATTTCCAGGTTGAATCTCTCCTTATTCAGTTTCCATCCATTATTCCTTGTCTGGCCTACAGGCCCTTTAGAAAATAGCTTGACCCCTTCCTCCCTGTGGCGGCCCCTCAGATATTGGAAGACTGATATCATGTCTCCCCTGGTCTTTCTCTTCACTAGACTAGCCAAGTCCAATTCCTGCAACCGTTCGTTGTATGTTTTAGCCTCCAGTCCCCTGATCATCCTGGTTGTTGTTCTCTGTATTCTCTCTAGAGTCTCAACATATTTTTTATAATGTGGTGAACAGAACTGGATGCAGTACTCTAAGTGTGGCCTTACTAAGGCTTTATAGAGTGGTATTAGTACTTCCCTTGGTCTTGATTGTATCCCTTTGTTGTACCCAACTGTTTTCATTCCCAGCCGGAATATATTTATTTTATTTATTTATTTGATTTGTCAATCGCTTACAAGATAATAGGTATAAGTATAAACATCAGTAAGAATACAGGAAATAGGTACAAATAAATGGGGACAATAGGACAGGGATGGGAGGTACGATGGTGCACTTATGCACGCCCCTTACAGACCTCTTAGGAATGGGGTGAAGTCAATAGTGGATAGTTTGAGGTTAAAAGAGTGGGGGTTAGAGGATGTAACAACAGAGTCAGATAGTGCATCATCAGGTAGTGCATTTCAGGCATTGACCACTCTGTTGCTGAAGTCATACTTTTTGCAATCAAGTTTAGAGCGGTTAACATTGGGTTTGTATCTGTTGTGTGCTCTTGTATTGTTGTGGTTGAAGCTGAAGTAGTCATTGAATGGTGGGACATTGTCGAATTAATCCCCAAAAGTCCCTCGAGATAAGCACCCACCTTTCTTTTCTGTGAAGTGCTGCCAATAACAGAAGTATCAAATGAACTAGAAAAAAAAAAACCAACAGAAGTACAAAGAGCTTCAAGAATGACTCTGAACCGAATGAACTACTTTGCTTCCTGCACAGGTTTTGTCATCTTTGCTTGACCTTTATACCTTATGGGAGGGGCACTCACCTCCCAGCCTTATACTTCCAAGCCGCCCCTTTTGTTTCAGCTGCTCTTGCCTTCTATTAGCTCTGCGCATACGCGCACTGGGAACAGGCTCCCCTGGGTCTTCTACCTCGCTGCTGCCAGACTCCACTCCCAGATGGTCCTGACCCCATCTCTGCATCGGATGCAGACTCCCTGATTGGTCCCCGTTCTTCCCCACTGTCCGATTCTGCTACTATCTGCACCAGCTGCCGGTGAACCACAACAAGACCAGCAGTAGCAGTCTTAAGGAAAGAGTTTTCCCTGTCTTCAGTGGTTGACTGCCTCTGAACAGGGAGGTGTATATATACACATGTAATGTTTTAATCATCACAAATAAATATGGAAATGATGATTCCCTTTCTTAAATTTGTCCTACTGAGCCATTAGCCATCAAAAGCCCTAACCCTATTTCCAACAGGTGGCCTTTGGGAAGCTCACAAATAAAGCATCAAAAGTAATTTGTATTTATAGAAGACTGCCTCTGCACATGGAAACTGCATGTGATTATCAATAACAAGGACTTGAAAACCCCAACAGATTAGACCAGGAACCCTTTCTAAATGTGAAGTGTTCGTGCCACTGTATAATGCCTTGGTAATACTGCACTTGGGGTACTGCATCTAGTTTTGGTCACCATGATACATCAAAGATACTGAAAATCTAGAAAGAGGGCAGAAAAAGAGCAACAAAGGTGATTAGGGGACTGAATGATAAAACATATGAAGAACAGTTGCAGAAACTGGATATATTTAGTGTAATGAAAAGAAGGACTAAGAGTCTATCTACTTGCACACAGACTGGAATGGTGGGCCTATCTTCAAATTCAATTGAGGCATGGTAAAGATAAGAAAGAATGGGGAATTAATATGCATGATCTGGTATTAGATAAAACTCTGTTAGGTCCAGAAGACAAACAAATAAGGAGAATTTATAAATATTTGCTGGACTGTGAAATGCATGAAGAACAGGTAAAAGAAACGATGGTGCCCTGGGCTAAGGATTTTGGGTACAATATAAATTTGGACCAATGGCAATTATTATGGGAGTGGAACAAAAAAAATAACACTAGCCAAATCATACAGGAAAACTTGTATAAGATGTTCTACCAGTGGCATCTCCCACCTGCAAGAATGTATAAAAACCAGTCATCTAAATGTTGGAAATGTCAGCAAGAAAGAGGCCCATACTATCACGCATGGTGGTCTTGCAAAAAAGCCCAGGAGTTCTGGCTTAAGATCTGGAAATGGTTAGAGGAAATGATGGGGACAAAAATAAATTATAAACCAGAGACCTTTTTATTGGCCTTTTATGTCAGCACAGTATAGTAAAGATAATATATATTTAATAATCCATGTTATTACGGCGGCAAGAATGATGTTTGCCCAGAAATGGCAGGTTAGAGAAATACCTAGCGAAGATGAGGTGATAGATAAGATTTTGATCTGCACTGAAATGAATAGATTAACCTTGGAAATGAAAGATAAAGATGAATTTGATTACTATATGATATGGAATAAATTGTACAGTATTTATTGGAGGGAACAGAAAGGGAATGAATGATTCAACTGATATGTAACCGAAAGGGTTTAAAATATAAAAAGACCTAGTGTATATAAATGTATATAAGATCTTGTATGAGATATAAGGACAAAAATTTATGTCAATGAAGTCCATCACGTTCAATGTTTTTAAATATTGTAATCAATAAAATTTGTATTAAAAAAAGAAGAAGAAGGACTAAGAGTGACATGCAGAGGTGGGATTCTACCGGTTCTGTCCACCTCTGTAGAACTGGTAGTTCTGAAGAGCAGCAGACATAGAACCAGTTCTATGTCTGCTGCTGTTTTGGCCCACCTGCCTGCCTGGGCTTTTACCTGACCTTTATTTCCTGCTTTTTCAACCGCAGCTGCTTTGCACGCACAGCTGCAGTTGCAAAAGTAGGGAAAAAAGGGCTTTTCCAACCTCTGCACACTTGCACGCAGCACTGCTCAGTTGTCTGGGCAACTCAGCAGGTTGTAAATTGCACTTGCATGACTGCCGCGACGCAGAGCGACAGAACCAGTAGTTATACAGGTCGGATCCCATCCCTGGTGACATGATAGTAGTCTTTCAATATCCAAGGGATTGCACAAAGTCAATCTGTTCTCCAAAGCGCCTGAAGGCAGAACAAGAAGTAACTAATGGAAACTTAAGGAAGGAGGGATCCAAGCTAGAAATAAGGAGAAATTTCAGTGGAATGACTTGCTTTCAGAAGTTGTGGGTGCTCCAACATTGGAGGTTTTTAAGAAGGGACTGGGCAGCCATTTGTCTGAAATGGTATAGAGCTGGGGTCCCCAAACCTGGCAACTTTAAGACTTGTGGACTGGCTGGAGAATACTGGGAGTTGAAGTCCACAAGTCTTAAAGTTGCCAAGTTTGGAGACCTCTAGTAAAAAGTCTACTGGTTGAACCGGGGGTTGGATCAGAAGACCTATTATTAAATTGAGAGTTGTAATTTTTTTGTGCATAGAATAGTCTTTCCAGCCTGGTTCTACCCAGCCTTGATAGCATTACAGCTCCAAAATTCCAAAGCAGCATAATCAGAAGTACTGAGAATTATCCAAACTCAGCAGCAAAGTAAGCGACTGGGAAAAACTGCCGTCAATCGTAAGACTAACCACAATAGGGATGGCCCAAGGGCAGATTATTGAAGCGCCTATAAGTATCCGAGTCCCTGGATCTATGCTGCTTCCAAATGCGCTTCAAGGACAGCCGTCTGTAGAGCACATTACAAGCGTCCAAAGGTGAGATGACTAAGACATGAGTAAGAGCAATTATGGCAACAGCTACTGTAATAATTAACATAATTCTATTGAAAAGGAGAGATTGATGCCTGCATTAGTCAGGGTTAATTACTATTTGTTTATATATTTAAAAGATTTGTATGGCTGCTTTTATTGTACAGCTTTACTCTGGGTGGCTTACAACAGCAATAAAACCCAGAGATATTTAAAAACCCAAGCCATGAAACCATAAAAATAAAACAAAATTTGTCATCTCAGTCGCCTCCTTGGAATGTGCCATAATTAACTCCAGGCAGCCTCACTCTAGGTAAATAGCCTGGTCTTGGTGTCTATGGAGATTCTCGGTCATCCAGAATGATCATGGTCGCCTCAAAGGTGCCTTTTCAAAAGACAGCCTGACTTTCTTTGTTTTTGCCTGAAGTTGTTTCACTTCTCATCCAAGAATCAATCCGAATAGAGTCGGAAGGGATCCCAGAGATCTTCAAGTCCTGCTCAGGCAGGAGGCCTTGTGCCATTTCAGACAAGCAGGGGTGGGATTCTACTTATTCTGTCTGGCTCTGTAGATCCGGTAGCTCTGAAGAGCAGCAGACATAGAACCGGTTCTATGTCTGCCGCTGTTTTGGCCTACCTGCCTGCCCGGGCTCTTACCTGACCTTTATTTCCTTCTTTTTTCAACCTCAGCAACTTTGTGTGGCACAGCTGCGGTTGAAAAAGCAGGGAAATAGTGCTTTTTCAAACACTGTGCACTCACACAGCACTGCTCAGCTGTTCGGGCAGCCTAGCTGACGACGTTCCACACACGTTTCGCAAACCGCAAAATCACCGAACTGTTAGTTACACCGGTCGGGTCCCATCCCTGCAAGACAAGTGATTGAAACGGGACAGTCTCTTCTTAAAAACCTCCAGTGATGAAGAAGCACCCACAACGTCTGAAGGCAAATTGTTCCCCTGATCAATTGTTCTAACTGTCAGGAAATTTCTCCTTAGTTCTAAGTTGCTTCTCTCCTTGATTAGTTTCCATCCATTGTTTCTTGTCCTTCTGGTGCTTTCGGAAAATAAGTTGACCCCCTCCTCTCTGTGGTAATCTTTTAAATACTGCTCTCAGGTGACCCCTCGTTCTTCTTTTCTCTAGAGTAGCCAAACCCAAATCCTGCAACGGTTCTTCATACGTTCTTCATAGGATGGCCTTCTGGTAAGCTAAAAGTTGGAGGGGGCGGGGGGAAGCTGCTGGGTGATGGGGGGGGCGGGGGAGGCTTCTAAACTCTCACCCTGAACATTTGGCAACATTTCAGGGAAGGGACCTGAACTTGCCTAACCCATCTAACGGTGGTGCGTTTCAAAACATTTTACCACCGGTTTGGTTGGCACGCTTTGCACGTGCACACCCACTTTGCGTGCGTGTGCCAAATGTGCACTTTGCGCAGGTGCAGAGGCTATCCAACTTACCTTCTGCAATCCTGCATTCTCCCTGTCGCTTCAGCAGCTGCCGCCTTAATAAAATCATACCTAGAATACTGCATCCAGTTTTGATCACCACCAGGGGTGGGATCCGACCGGTGTAACTACCGGTTCGGTAGTTATGATTTGGACAGGGTCTGTGTCTGCTGCTGTTCAGAGCTACCGGTTCTACAGAGCTGGACAGAACTGGTAGAATCTCACCCCTGATAACCACACTATAAAAAAGATGTTGAGATTCTAGAAAAAGTGCAGAGAAGAGCAACCAGGATGATTAGGGGACTGGAGGTTAAAACATACAACAAACGGTTGCAGGAACTGGGCTTGGCTAGTCTAGTAAAGAGAAGAACCAGGGGAGACATGATAGCAGTCTTCCAATATTTGAAGGGCTGCCACAGAGAGGAGAAGGTCAATCTATTTTCTAAAGCACCTGTAGGCCAGGCAAGGAATAATGGATGGAAACTGAACAAGGAGAGATGCAGCCTGGAAATAAGGAGAAACTTTCTGACAGTGAGAACAATCAACCAATGGAACAACTTGCCCTCGGAAGTTGTGGGAGCACCATCACTTGAGACTTTCAAGAAGAAATTGGACTGCCATTTGTCAGAAATGGTGTACAGACTCCTGCCTGGTGTGGGGTTGGACTACTAGATGACGTACAAGGCCTCTTCTAATTCTGTTAAATCTGCTAATTTAAAACATATTTCTGCCTTGGACTCAAATTCCCTTTTCCTGACCATTGTCTTGATTACACTTGGTCTGGGAATGTGACTATCAGAGGACATGATGATGCCTTGTCACTATTCAGATTAACAGATTGACATATTTATCCAGAACCCCATATGTTTTCTTCTGTCCCCCCAGAGGTGAGGACCTCTGCAATTGTGCAATTTTTCTCCAAAAGAGGAAGGGAATGGATTAAATCCAATAATTAGCTCAATCCATTCTCCTGTTTTTTTTCCACAATGGGCAAAAAAGATACTTCTGAAAAGTTCATAAGGAAGGAATGAAAGAAGCAGCTCTCTTCCTAGAGTCTGCCAAGAACTTCTGATAGATTTTCTCTTCCTCCTCAACATCTTAAGATATTGAGACTCTAGATAGAGTGCACAAAAGAACAACAAAGATGATTAGGGGACTGGAAGCCAAAACATACGAAGAACAGTTGCAGGAATTAGGTATATCTAGTTTAATGAAAAGAGGACGCGGTGGCTCAGGGGCTAAGACGCTGAGCTTGTTGATCAGAAAGGTCGGCAGGTCGGTGGTTCGAATCTCTAGAACCACGTAACGGAGTGAGCTCCCGTTACTTGTCCCAGCTTCTGCCAACCTAGCAGTTCTAAAGCAGGTAAAAAATGCACATAGAAAAATAGGGACCCCTTTAGTGGGAAGGTAACAGCGTTCCATGCGCCTTTGCGGTTTAGTTATGCCAGCCACACGACCAAGGAGACGTCTTCGGACAGCGCTGGCTCTTCACCTTTGTAAAGGAGATGAACACCGCCCCCTAGAGCCAGAAATGACTGCCATGTATGTGCGAGGGGAACTTTTACCTTTACCTTTTAGTTTAATGAAAAGAAGGACTAGGGGAGACATGATAGCACTCTTCCAATATTTGAGGGGCTGCTGGCAAAGCTGCTGAAACTTCCGGTTTGCAGGGCTTCAGCGGCAGGCAGGAATCCACGATCGTGTGCGGTTTCTGCCTGGGCTCGCCGCTGGAGTGCCCCGAGCCAGCTGGCTTCGGGGCTAAGCCACCCTGTAGAGGTGGTGAAGACAGGGGAGGCTGCCAGAAGGGTTGAAGAGAGCCGCATCTCTCCTCCTCAGCTGGCCAATATTTGAGGGGCTGAAGGCAGGACAAGAAGCCATGGGTGGAAACTTAATCAAGGAGAGAAGCAACCTAGAACTAAAGAGACATTTCCTGACTGTGAAAACAATCAACTGGTGAAACGAATTGCCTCCAGTTGTTGTGAATGCTCCATCAATGGACATTTTTAAGATGAGATTGAACAGCCATTTGTCTGGAATGAAACAGGGTCTTCCTGCTTGAGCGTGGAATAATAAAAGACCTCCAAAATCCCTTCCAACTCTGTTATTCTGTTATGCTCTTTTCAGCTGAGATAAAAACAGAATGATAGTCAGTTCCCTAGATCTAGGATGCCTTGTGCAAAGGATCCCTCTCTCTTGCATGCCATTCCTCTCATCAGATTTAATTATGTGCATTTCTTTTCTCTCCCTTTCACCCCAAAAGAAAAGCCACCAAGCCTGAAACCTTACTCTAACTTCACAATCGTCCCTATAGACTTCTTTCGCACTTTCTCCGATTCCGCACCAGCTAAGAGGCTCCCTGGGCTGTTTTTCTGTCTCTAAGATACCTTAACGACAGCACCTCCGCGTCTTCCTGTAACACAACATGTTTCCCCTGGTTGCATCTTCAGCCGCCACTGCATTCTTAGGTAGGAAGAAGCTTGGAGTCGCCCAAACTGCTCTGCTCTTCCCCCTTGGGGCTCATTAGGGATAACGAGACAAACGGATCCACGCTGTGCATTGCTGGCAAGAAACATTCTCATGGCTTACCTGCCTACTTTCTTCCCTTCCTGCCAAGGGAAACGCTGTTGCCCTTCTCCAGATCTCCAGGATGCTTCTGATGACCTCAGGTGGCCTCCAAGCCGTTGCACAGAAGACCAACTTTGCCAAGGCATAGAGGCTTTTAAAAAGCAGCACCAAGAGAGCAGGAAGTAACTCACTCCACCCAATCTCCTGTTCTTGTTCTCTCCTTTATCCCTCTCTCCCTCCCTCCCTCTCTCTCTCTCCTGAAACCTGTCCCATGACAATACCTGCAATCTTGCTCACCGGTATACCTGAGAAACAAAACCTTTCCAATTCATGGCAAGCTATACGATATCCCCTTTCACTTCTTCCGTGCTCAATAGGAGTTTTTGCCAAGAAGAGTCCAAACACCTCGCTGTCACCCAACATGTTTTGTCCCCCGCGGCCCCCCTTCCAGCTTTTCTTTGGCCCAAACCCAGTTGGACCAGTGGGTGGTACCCAAAGCAGAAGAAGAACGGCATCATATCGGTCATGCTTGACCTACGAAGCTATTGAGTACATTGTTGGCTTCTGTCCCAGACCAGTTTGGCTAAGAATGCCTCCTTCTCCTCCTCTGCAGGTAGACAGACGTCATCCGATTTTATATTATAATCTTCAAAGCCTCCCAGGTAGGGCTAAACTTAATATGGACCTGAATACAAGCGAACTAATTTCACACATCGAAACCAAGGAAAAGTTAAGGGCCCCTTTCAAGTGGAGGGAGATTTTTTAGAGCTTCATGGGCTTCACGTACAGGCAGTCCTGGACTTACAACAGTTCATTTAGTGACTGATCAAAGTGTGACTTACGACAATTTTTCACACCTTTGCAGCATCCCCATGATCTTCTGATCAAAATTCTGGTGCTTCACAACTGGGTTACTAACTTAGGAACTGCAGTGATTCACTTAACAACTGTGGCAGGAAAGGTCGTAAAATGGAGCAAAACTCATTTAACAGATGTCTCACTTAACAACAGAAATTTAGGGCTCCATTGTGGTCATAAGTCGAGGATTATCTATAATTATTTTGACAATGGTTCAGAAGGGGGGGGGGTTGCATTATCTTATTTTAGAAAGTTGTTTCCACTTCCTAATCTAACCTACTACTCTAATCTTTTTGGTGGTCTCTGAACAACTAATCAGGTCTACACAAACTGGATATTAGGTATCATTCAAAATTTGCAGTTTTCCAAAATTCATATTGCAGTTTTACCTTTTTTTTTAAAAAAAAGGTATATTGGAGAGAAACACCTCACCATCAAATGAAACACACTGATGAAAAGAATGCGCAAAGGCAAATTGTCTTAGGGATCCTGTTTGCAAAAATCACGTTTTGCACACTAGGCAGACTGACCCACAAAGCTGCATGTATATAAAGAAACATGCACCAAAATATCTATATCAGCCTTTGCAAACTCTTGAATACATTTTGATCTATTTGCAAAAATGAATTGAGAATTTAGTTCTGCCATGCAACTGGGGGTCAAGCTAACTGGAAATAAGGAGAAATTTTCTGACAATGAGAGCAATCAACCCATGGAACAGCTAGCTTGCCTTTGGAAGCTGTGGGAACTTCATCACTGGAAGCTTTCAAGAAGGGACTGGACTGCCATCTGTCAGAAATTGTATAGAGTCTCCTGCATGGACTAGGTCCCTTCCAACTCTGTTAATCTGTATAATCTCTCCATGGAATAGTGGAGGGGAGGAATGCAGTGATTTATAAGAGGAAAGTCACAAATACGCAGGCGGACTGCTATTTCATCTTGTTTCTATTTTTTTCATGGTGTGGAGGTGGTGGAAACTTGAAAATCTAGAAGTTGAGGTTCAATTCATCCCCAAGAGATTTGCCTTCCAATACAGACTTTTTTAAAAAAAGGATCAGCTCAGTTTATGGATGATTTTAGAATTCCTTTTATTTGTGGGCATGGTTTTATATGCAGCCCTCATGGTTACAGCAGTTTCTCAATCTTGGGAACGTTAAATTTTCTGGAACCTAGAAAGACCTAGAAAACCTTGAATTATACTGTCTTTGGTCTGATCTAAGTATGGTATACAAAAACATTCATTGCAATGTCCCACCAGTCAATGAATACTTCAGCTTCAACCATAACAACACAAGAGCAAACAACAGATGCAAACTCGAGGTTAATCGCACCAAACTTGATTGCAGGAAATACGACTTCAGCAACAGAGTGATCAGTGTCTGGAATACTCTACCTGACTCTGTGGTTTCTTCCCCGAATCCCAAAAACTTTAACCTTAGACTGTCTACTATTGACCTCACCCCTTTCCTAAGAGGTCTGTAGGGGGCGTGCATAAGCGCACCAACATGCCTACCGCCCCTGTCCTATTGTTTCTTTTATTTTTCTTATATGTACCCATTTCATGTATTCATAACTATGTATATACTTATACCTATTATCTTGTAAGCGATTGACAAATCAAATCAAATCAAATCAAATCAAATAAATAAATAAAATAAACTCCAGGGATCCCCTGAGCCTCACGCCTTTATCTCCTGCCAGCCAATTCCCGGAGTGACATGAAATAATAACAGAAAGAATAGAATAGAATAGAATAGAATAGAATAGAATAGAATAGAATAGAATAGAATAGAATAGAATAGAATTGAATTGAATTGAATTGAATTCTTTATTGGCCAAGTGTGATTGGACATACAAGAAACTTGTCTTGGTGCAAATGCTCTCAGTGTACATAAAAGAAAAGATATTCATCAAGAGTCAAGAATAATCAGGTACAATACTTAATGATAGTCATAGGGTACAATAAGCAATCAAATCATACTAGGAAACAGTCAATATAAATCATAAGGATACAAGCAACAAAGTTACAGTCATACAATCACAAGTGGGAGGGGATGGGTGATAAGGAGTGATGAGAAGATTAATACTAATAGTAATGAAGACTTAGTAAATAGTTTGACAGTGTTGGGGAATAATATACCTTCCTGGTATTTCTTTATGTGCATAGCCTGCTTTCTAATTAGGAGGCAACTTAAATCTAACTTATGTAAGATGTCAATCATTCAATTTAAAGGTGGGTAAACCTGTTTGCATTAGCAATCTTTGGAGACATGGAAAGGTTACAGATCATTTTTGATTTACAACCAAAATTGGGACCAGAATTTAAATTGCTTAGCAAAGTGATTGTTGTGGTTGTGCCCAATTTTGCCATGGTTGTTAAGTGAATTACTGTAGTTATTAAGTGAATCATATGGTCATTTTTTGTCTATTGGCTTTGCTTGTCAGAAGCCAGTTGGGAAGATCACAGATGGTGCAACCATTGTAAATACATATTTGTTGGTTGCCAAATGATGAAATTTTGATCTCACGACTGTGAGGATACTGTGGCAATCATAAGGGTGGGGATTGGTTGTAAATCATTTTTTTCCAGTGGCATCGTAACTTCAAATGATTGCTAAATGAACCATTGTAAGTTGAGATCTACCTGTATGTGTTTACCACCGATGGCAACAAGCAAACCCAACAGAACAGCAACAGATGAAAAAAAGCATGTCAATTCCACCTTCCCTAAACATTCTGAAAAATACAAGCCTTTTTAAAAACGGTATATTGTTCCTGGCAATATATGTGTAATATTAAAATACAAGAGTAATCTTGACACGATCATATTAATCAATGTAATACTTGCTTCCTGGAGTTATGGTGCTCCATCACTAGAGGTTTTCAAAACAGATTGGACACCATTGACCTCAATGGCATAAGGCCGTGATGGCGAACCTATGGCATGCACGCCAGAGGTGGCGTGCAGAGCCCTCTCAGTGGACACACGAGCCGTCACGCAGCTCAGCTTTGCTGTGCATGAGCGCATGCCTCCCACCGGCCAGCTGGTCTTTGGGTCTCTGCTGCATATGCGCGAGGGGGCAGGGTGCAAGCACAGGGTGTGTGGCACATGCACGGGGAGGGTGTGTATGCACAGAGACGCACATGCATACATGGGGATGGGATACATGCATGGGGACGTGTGCGCATTGCATTTTGGGGGTGTGCATGCTTTGGGCACTCAGTGCCAAAAAGGTTAGCCATCACTGGTATAAGGTCTCCTGTTTTGAGCAGGAGATTGGAGAAGAAAACCTCTGATGTCCCTTCCAGACGTAGGATTCTGAAAGCAATTATGTTTGGAAGAGTTATTGGTAAAAGGACATCAGGCCATCAAAGAACATGGCGGCTGGCCACTATGAAAGCGGACACCATTTTTTATTAGGTATAATAACACAAAAATGCAATAAAACAGATAGATATATTATGTTACATATATTAACAGCTGCAAGGATTTCGTACGCACAACTCTGGAAGGAAAAAAGGGTTCCACTGGAAGGCATGGTTATTAAAAAAAAAAATAGATTGTATAGAGATGGACAGGCTAACAATGAAAATAAAAGACAGAGAAGATTTAATTTATTATCGGGCCTGGGATGCCTGGGATGAGTGGTTTAGAAATAAAAAGAAAATAAAATGGCAATTAGGAAAAGAATGAGGGAATATGTAAATATGTAAATATGCCATGGAGAAGATTGAGATGTAACGATATTATAGTAAGAGTAAGATGTAATGGTAAAGGAATAAGTAAATACATATTCTGAAAAATGTGAGGAGAGGCAAAAGATGTCTTGATGTTGATAACAATGTATAAAGTTTAATTTTATGTTTTTAAAATTTGGAAACTTAATAAAATTTATTTTTTTTAAAAAAGAAAAAAAGAAAGCGGACACCAGCCAGATCACAGAGAAACTCAAAGAAATAGTGCGAGATTGGAAGGCATGGAGAGACCTGGTCCATAGAATTGCCAAGAGTGGCAATGGCTAGATAATAAAATATAATAATAGAATATTTAGAACCTTAGGAAATAATGAATACATATTTCCTTTTTTTATTTGATATTATCTTTATAAAATTCTATCAAGATAGACTTTATGATTTGTTACAAAATAAATTAAGCAAATTATAGATATCTCGTTAAAGTATGAACTAACAAAATTATAGTCAAATGATTGTTTAATAATGATATTAGGCTATATAATTGTTGATTGATAATATGAGCTATTATGTAATATAATTATAATGGAGACTATGAAATGGATGCACAAAAAAAAGTGGTAAACCAACCGATACACTGTTTGTAAACTCATGAAGGAAAGGATGATGTTTTTATGTTTTATGTGTTTTTGTTTGTTGTTAAAATTAATAAAACTGTTTTTTTTTTAAAAAAAAAGAATTGCCAAGAGTGGGACTCAGCTGAATTGATTCCATCATCATCATCATCATCATATCCTCTGAAATCAGCCGCCCTTGGGATAGCTCTGCTGTTGTTATTAAAGTGCTCCCGGAAGCTTGTAAGAGATTTGGGTATCATCTTGCTTAGTATGCATGCTATGTTATGTTATGCTTTTAAATCTGTTTGTTTGAGCTAATAAAAAAACACCTAAAATCCCTTTATTCAACCGTTTGTTTATTGTCTCTGGATCCAAAAGAACCAAATGCCTGGGCACCTGATCCGTGGCCTGACATTTGACAAAAGACATGGTCAACCAACTTCTTTCATGGAAGCTTTCTTAATGCAAGGTATTAGCTCATTAACAAAATATTAGATGAATGTTACATCCTTTTCTTCTCTTTTTCTAATCTTGCTAAGCCTATCTGTTCATGGTAATCCAGTTGCAGAAATAGGTAGAAGTACAGATACAGAGTTGGAAGGGACCTTGTAGGTCATCTAGTCCAAACTCCCCCCCACCGCCCAAGCAGACCCTACACCATTTCTGACAGAATCCAGTCTCTTCCTGAAAGCTTCCAGTGATGAAGCACCCACAACTGTTCCATTGGTTTCTCACTGTCAGAAAATTTCTCCTTATTTCCAGGTTGAATCTTTCCTTGTTCAGTTTCCATCTATTATTCCTTGTCTGGCCTTCAGGTGCTTTGGAAAATAGCTTGACCCCATTCCTCTCTGTGGTAGCCCCTCAAATATTGGAAGACTGCTATCATGCCTCCCCTGATTATTCTCTTCCCTAGACTAGCCATGCCCAGTTCCTGCAACTGTTCATCGTATATTTTAGCCTCCGGTCCCCTAATCATCTTGGTTGCTCTTCTCTGCACTCTTTCTAGAATCTCAACATCTTTTTTATAGTGTGGTGACCAAAACTGGATGCAGTATTCCAAGTGTGGTCTTACTAAAGCTTTACAGAGTGGCATTAGTAAAAATGAAATTAACTTCATGATGAAACTGGAATTGTGTCAACATACTCAGAAGGACATAAACAGCAAAACAGCATTTTCTGGGGCTAAGCTTTGATGGCTCTTGAACACCCGTGCCTCTTTCATCCAAATACAAAACTAGTGTTCAAAACAAATTACGCCTTAATGCTGAAAGACCTGGAAAGTCAATTGACCTTCTTCATTACAGCTTTAAGTTTTAAGCTCACGGTCTCTTCAGTTTAGGGAATCACACCAAATAGAGCTTGAAAATCCTTATCAAAAATTGATAATTTTTATGACAAGGGCAGCTAAGGTTAGACCTAATAGATAATATTATTTTCCCACATAATAATTAAAAAATGAGAGAGAAATGTTAAAAAATTCCAAAGGTCAGGACATCGGATTAGGAGCAGAATCTGCAATATTGTATTCCTTTCCAGCAAAAATCATATTCCATTAGGATGTTTGTACGATTTTTCTCATTTGTAAATGTAGAAGATGATATTGCTTTTTGCTAAGGCTGCATCCCTGAAACTGTTTCAGTTTTACATTGTGCAGCAGAGGTGGGCAAAGATGGCCTCTTTATGACTTATGGACTTCAACTCCCAGAATTCCTGAGCCAGCATTGGATAACTCTGGGAGTTGAAATACACAGGTCATAAAGGGGTCAGAGTTGCCCACCCCTGATATTGTGAGTCTAATTCCTATTTGCTGTTCAGAAATGTCCTTGAAAATTTTAGACTTTGCTAGTTGACTTTTGCAGATAATAATATATATAATAATAATAATATAATAATAATAATATATTTTAATATATATTATATATATAATATATAATAATATATTTTAATATATATTTATTATTCTTTAAGCAGCAAACTGATCTCTCTCACACACACTCCCTTTCTCACCCTGCATATTTATTGGAATATGTACAACAGTGTTTCTCAACCTTGACAGCTTTCAAAAGTATGGACTGCAACTCCCAGGATTATCCAACGAGCAGGGAATTTCCCCAGATTGGCTGGAACATTCTGGGAATTGCAGTCCGCACCTCTGAAAGCTTCCAAGATTGTGAAACACCAATGTAGAAGGCATTGGTGTGTTTATGCAGCATATTTGGTTGGTGCTGGCAAAGATGTATAGAAATTTTCCTTTACGTTTCTCATAAAATCCATACAAATACATTCAGCTGTAACAAGTGTCACGTGAAGTATTAATACCATTTTATAATGCTTTTGTAAGAGCACGCTTGGAACATTGAATGCCATGATATAAAAAAGATGTAAAGGCTCTAGAAAGAGTACAGAGAAGAGCAATAAAGATGATTAAGGGACTGAAGGCTAAAACATATTGTTGGAATTCATCCTTGGAATGTATTTCTATGCCACAACTACAGTAGTATTCTTCCAGTAGATGGCAGTGTTTACAAGTTTGAATCTATGCTATAAACTCTACGCGCATTTGTTCTAAGTAGAGTTTCCTGTTTCCTGTTATAGTTAAACAGTTGAGCAGTAAAGTACATGGTGATTGTGCTCTTTGTTTGCTCTGTGGTGTTATATAAGAACAGAATTTCTAACACATATGAAGAATAGTTGCAGGAAATGGGTATGTCCAGTTTAGTGAAAAGAAGTACTAGGGGTGACATGTCAGTAGTATTCCAATGTCTAAGAGGTTGCCACAAAGAAGAGAGGGTCAACCTATTCTTCAAAGCACCGGAAGGCAGAAAAAGAAGCAACGAATGGAAACTAATCAAGGAGAGAAGCAACCTAGAACTAAGGAAAAGTTTCCTAACAGTGAAAACAATTAATCAGTGGAACAACTTGCCTCCAGAAGTTGTGAATACTCTAACACTGGAGGTTTTTAAGAAGAGATTGGACAACATTTGTCTGAAATGGTATAGGGTCTTCTGCTTCAGCAGGGGGTTGAACCAAAAGACCCCCAAGATCCTTTCCAACTCTGTTATTCTGAGTAAATATTTTGACATCTAAGAAAAATCAAATGCATAAGTACAGAATTAGGGAGGCCTAGCAAGGCTTGTGAGAAATATCCAGGAGTACTAATAAGCCACCAGTTGTTGTATTTTTTATAAAGAAAACCTAATACAGTACTTGGCTCCATTAACAGAAACATCATGTTCAGATCATTGGAGGGAATTGTTTCTTTGTATGCTGTGCTGATTAGAAAAGCCAAAGTCCAGCATTTAGTTCTGCGAGTTGCACTTCAAAAGGACATGGAGATGCTGGAGCAGATTCCCCCAAGAAGTGTCAAGATGATGGGGGTGCTGCAACACTTGTGAGTGCAAGAACCAATCCCGAGTCACTTTTTTCGGTGCCATTGTAACTCCAAACGGCCACTAACTGAATGAAGTCACAGATTATCAGTATTGTTTTCCAGAAGTGTTTGCAGTTTATTTTAGAGTTTTAACATCTGACACAGATTTTTTTTATTTGCACTGTTATTTTTATTTTGGCTGTGTTTCACTATTTATAAACTATTGGCCACTATCCTTGCTTTAAAACGGGGATGGAGAACTAGGTATGGCCCCATTGTGACCTGTGGACTTCAACTCCCAGAATTCCTGGGTGGCTAGTTCAGGAATTCTGGGAGTTGAAGTCCACAGGTCATAAAGAAGCCATAGCTCCCCATCCAGGGGTGGGATTCTACCAGTTAACACCTATTCACTAGAACTGGTTGTTAACGTTCTAAGCAGTTCGGAGAACCGGTTGTTAGAAGAAATTACTGGCCTAATCCTGTAAGGAAGGCAGAAAGGTAACATTCTGGTGTTGCTTACGGAAATGGCCTCTCCATTAACCCTTATTACATTCTTGGCAGGACTAGACTTCCCGTCTCAGGAACTTCTCTGGAGTATTTTCCCTCTCCTTTGTTGGTACTTCGCCTGTGTGGAGTGACCATTCAAAGTTACAACGGCACTGAAAAAAGTGACTTATGACCATTTTTCACACTTAGGACTGTTGCAGCATCCCCACAGTCATGAGAGGCCAGGCGAGGAGATGCGTGCCTTGATGTGAGTGATATTGATTTGGCCACACCCAGACAATAACATGGCCACCAAGCCACGTCCACCCACTCACATGATCACCAAACCACGCCCACCAAGTAAGCCATGCCCACAGAACCACTTGTTAAAAAATTTGAATCCCACCCCCCCCTGTCCCCTTCCCTGCTTTAAAGGTATTGTTTCCCTGCTTGGAGGTTATTCAACAGGACAGAAAAGGAGGACCAACACGTACCACACATTAATTTTCTCTTATTCTGACCTCTGCCAAAGCAAACTGCATGCCAAAGAACTCAGGGAAGTGCGACAGCAGACTGAAGGACCTGGTGTGACGTGTGAGCCAGACCTCTTCTCCCCGCACCAGTTGTCACTGTGGGAGATCACAGCCCATTCCTTGGCTTCAGGAAGCCATCTCAGAGGGCTAAGAGAAGCTGAAGGATAGTTGATAAGAGTCCTTCAAAAAGCCAAGAGGTTATTCCATGAACTGAAGAATGGCAGAACCTGTTCTCCATCCTTTCAGGGAACATGACATGGAATGAACGGCAGCTAGTCCTCGACTTACAGCCATTTGCTGAGTGACCATTTGAAGTTACAATGGCTCTGTGAAAAGTGACGTGTGATCAATGGTGGGATTCGAATTGTTTTACCACCGGTTCGGTGGGCATGGCTTGATGGGCGTGGCTTGGTGGGCATGGCTTGGTGGGTGTGCTTTGCCTAACGCTGGCACACAGCTTTCCCCACACCAGCTGAGACCTGCAGTGCCAATCAGCCGAGAGGAAAAAGAAGAGAAAAGCGCAGGGGTAGAT
Source organism: Pseudonaja textilis (assembly GCF_049901715.1). Lineage (NCBI taxonomy): Eukaryota > Metazoa > Chordata > Lepidosauria > Squamata > Elapidae > Pseudonaja > Pseudonaja textilis. The sequence continues at coordinate 328,496,262 of NC_141990.1, forward strand.
GGGAGGGCCAATCTTGCGCTTTTCTCTTCTTTTTCCTCTCAGCTGGTTGTTGGAGGATTTTTTTCCTTCTCTCAGCTGATCGTCTGCTTTTTTTATCACCCGTTCTGCCGAACCGGTCCAAACCGGTAGCATACCACCACTGCGTGTGACCATATGTCATGCTTATGGCCATGGCAGCATCCCTATGGTCATGGGATTAAAATTCAGAGACTTGGCAACTGGCATCTATTTACGATGGTTGCAGTGCACCAGAATCATGTGGTCACCTTTTTGTGACCTTCTGACCAACGAGGCCAACGGGGAAGCCAGATTCCCTTAAGAACCAGGTTACTAACTTAACAACTGCAATGTGTCAGGATCCCTGCAGTCGGTCTAATTAAATCATGATTCTCGAGCCAAACTTCAAAAAACTTCAAAGGATTCATTAGAGGTGACATACTGGCACTGCCCTAAATGAAGCCAACTCTGGCATATGTAATTTACAGCCCCCTGTGACCCTGTTCCCCCCCATCCCCCCTGGGTGCCTCATAAACCAGATTCTCCAATTGAGCACGTTCACAGGCTGGGTGTCATCATTCACGTTCTCCAATTAAATATATTTGCGGGCAAAATCTCTGGTAGTTTAGTTACAATGTTTTAAAGATAAGAGTTGGAATGTACTTTCGCTTTCAACTGCTCTTCCAGATTTCCTTCCTCCCCCCCTTTTTTTTTTAATGGCAACTACTAAAACAGGCACAGGAATGTTTTATCAGTTGACAAAATGATTCACTTAACAACGATGTCAAGAAAGGTCGTAAAATGGGGCAAAACTCACTTAACAATTGTCTCACTTGGCAACAGAAATTTGGGGTCTTAATTGTGGTCGTAGGTGGAGGACTAGCTATAATAGGAAGTCAGATTCCAGGGGAACAACTGGAAAAATCTCCTAGCAGAAAAATAAATCAATATGGAGTCTATCACCCAGGGCTCTACCTGATGTTCTCACTTGGTTCAAGTTACCTGGTATCCCCAAATATCCAGTCTGTTATTTATTTAGAATTTAGAATTCTTTATTGGCCAAGTGTAATTGGACACACAAGGAATTTGTCTTCGGTATATAAGCCCTTAGTGTACATAAAGATATAAGTGATGAGAAATGGAGCATGATTTTACCTTGAAAAGAATATCTTTCGCTCAGAGGTTGGATTCTGCCCTAAGGTATAAAGTTCCAGATAGTACCAGCATCTTCAGGTAAGGGTGCTGTGTTTAAATCATGGACTTCTGGGTCAAAGCTAGTTCTTCTAGTTTGAGCCAATATGTGCAACCCCAGAATCTGTTATTGTAAGCACCCTGGCCTTGTAATAAAACAATTAATTCCTCTGTTAGATTGCAAATAGAGGGTAAAATCATTCTATCTGCCTGAAGCACTGCAGCAAGAACTCAGCCGCAAACCATGAAGCCCTTGAAAAGTGATCACAAGTACCTTGAGCAGAGAAATTTCCTGAACAATAAAAACCAGTAGAGCGGCTTGCCTTCAGAAGTTGCGGGGGCCCCATCCCTGAAGGTTTTTTAAAAGAGACAAGACATCATTTGCCTGAAATGGTAACAGACTTCCTGCTTGAGCGGAGTGGGTGGGTTTGAACTAGTAGATCTTAGGGTCCCATCCAACTCAGTTATTCTGTTATCCTTCTATTATACAATTTGGGCCCCCAATTAAGAAATGTTTAAAATGTGTATGCCTCAATAACAAATAAAACGGTTTGCTCACCTGGAGAGGATGTCCTGGGATTCCATACCACACAAGGCATATTATACCAAAAGATGAGAAGGTCAAAAAACACAAGGCAGACCCAGAAGAAGACAGAGAGACAACATCAAAGACACACTTACAACAGCATCAAGAGCAAGGAAGAGCAACAACCTAAACTTGGTACATCCCCCAGTACCGGAAGTGGTAAAAGGGGAAGTAAAGAAGAAGAAGAAACCTCAATTATCTCAGACCCATTTTTTCTAGCGCTCGTTTTGAACAAACCACTCACTCCATGGCAAGGCACGGGAAGTTTCATGGAATTCCATCTGAAGGAAGACTGTGCATTTGTGGAGCCCCAGTCATTCAAGACATTGGTCTGCAAACTGTACTTTTCAGTTTTGGAAGTTATAACCCACCCATCTCTTAGGAAAGTGAAATATTTTAGGATATACTAAAAGGGCAGGATATTTCCCTAAAAGAGATGTAGAAACTCAGAGGCAGAATCTTGGGGCCCCAACCCCCCCCCCACCTTTGTTAATGGGCCATTAAGGCATGGGGCAGTCTATTCTACATAACAAAGATCTACCTCCTTCAAGCAGAGCCATAATAGGAATTGTCCAAAACCCTTTCATTACATCATCATCCAGCAAGAGTCAACCAAGTCAACCAAAGACAACCTACCAAGTTTCCACTGCATGGCCCCATGGAAGTCTGACAACCAGTCAGAACACAAGCCCAAATTCAAAGCCCAACAGAGGGCATAATACCCAGGCACTCTCAGTATCTCTTCCCTTTTTCTGCTCAGGAACCAATCCAGAGGTGGTACTCAGCAGGTTCTGACCAGTTCTGGAGAACTGGTAGTGGAAATTTTGGGTAGTTTGGAGAACCAGCCAATACCACCTTTGACTGGCCCCGCCCCCATCTATTCTCGGTCTTCTGAGTCTCAGCTGATTGGCTGGGTCTTCTTTTGTTGCCCTGCACAGGAGAACGGAGCTGGAAAGCAGGTTAGTGGGGTGGGGAGGGAATGGGATTTTGCAGTAACATTCCCCTGCCATGCCCCTCAAGCCATGCCATGCCCACCAAGCCATGCCCACAGAACCGGTAGTAAAAAAACATTGAATCCCACCACTGAACCCATCCCATCTACCATTAAACCATCTTTTATTATGGCCAAGCCCTCTTTTTTTCTTTGTGTGTATTTCCATATTTGTGTTAGTTTTATATTTTTGACATGGTCGAATGACTAAATTAATGAAGTTTCTTTTCTATTCTAATTAAATACTTCCAACAAGATCATAAAGACTAGCTAATTGAAGCTCGCAACTAACATATGTGTGAAAAAGAAGTAAAAAAGAAAAATGGTGGCTGGGGAATTCTGGGAGTTGAAGTCCAGACGGCTTAAAGTTTCCAAGATGGAGAAACCCTGGCCTATCTCATCTACTGATTGGTTGAGTGAAGAGATGGTGCCTCCTTCTCACTCAGCCTGAGTGCAATCTCTTACTATTTGTCCAGTTTCCTTTTAAAACCCTCTAAAAATTGACTGCAATCTCTACTGTTGATGGTAGCAAATGTTGTAGTTTAGCATGCAAGTATCAGAGACAACTACGCAACCTGCCAGATTGAGTCATTTTTCACCCAATTTATTGGTCTAAGTCATAATAGGCTAGGAAACAGCAGAGAAGTGAATTGCTCAGGCTACGAGATAAAACAGTTTACAAACATTATACAATAGGTGGTTTTGTACAATATACCTGTAGGAAGTTAGCACCCACCCCTCTCCTAGAAAAATGAAATATCCTAGGAAATATTAAAAAGGCAGAATATTTCCTCTAAAAAGAGTAGAAACTCAGAAGCAGAAACTCACCCCCACCTTTGTAAATGGGTGGGCCATTAAGGCCTGGACCAGAATATTTTACATAACAAGGATCTCCAGGTAAAGCTATAGCAATTGCTCAAAAGCCCTTTCAGTGCATAGTCCAGCAAGGCTCAACCAAGCCTGGAACTCAGGACAGCCTACAGAGTTGCCCCTGGGAGTCTGACAACCAATCAGAATAGAAGCTCAAATTCAAATCCCAACAGAGGGTATAAAACCCAGGCACTCTCAGCACCTCAGCACCTTTTTCTTGATCGCTTCTCACCTTGAAGCATTTTCACTCTGGAGCTCCAGGCGAAGTGGTCCTGATATTAAATCTTCCAAACAGCCTCTATGTTTCCAGTGTCTTTTTCCCCACTTGGAACTGAACCCAGAAGGATATTTCTTCCAACATACCCAAGCAAAGGTTCCCTCCTCCACACTCCCACATGCCAGAGTTCTCAATTGCTCAACGGTTTTTAATCATGGTTAAGTCATAATAGCTGGATTCATACATCAGTTTACATGAGAGTTTCTACTAACCATCATTTGCTGAACAGACCATAGAAGCTGGTTCCCTTACATCATTAAGGTATGGACTAATATTTTAACAGTGGCTCATTGATTAAGTCTTAATAATGAATTACATAGCAGGAATATTCTCAGTTGGCAGCTGCATGCATGCTCCAAAGCCTATCCGTTTTGTACATGCAACAACATTTGCAGCATGCACATACAAAGCAAAAATTAAATCATGCAGACGTAGCCACCACCTTGATTTTGTTTGACCCTCCTCCTGGACATTTATTTTATTTTATTTATTTATTTATTTGATTTGTCGATCGCTTACAAGATAATAGGTATAAGTATAAACATAGTTATGAATACATGAAATGGATACACATAAGAGAAATAAAAAGAAACAATAGGACAGGGACGGTAGGCATGATTGGTGCGCATAAGCACGCCCCCTACAGGCCTCTTAGGAAAGGGGTGAGGTCAATAGTAGACAGTCTAAGGTTAAAGTTTTTGAGGTTTGGGGAAGAAACCACAGAGTCAGGTAGAGTATTTCAGACATTGACCACTCTGTTGCTGAAGTCGTATTTCCTGCAATCAAGTTTGGTCTTGTTACTGTAAGCCATAACAAAGAAATTACATAAGCCAGGATGTGAACAAAATTCAGGTGCTTGACAACCAGCACACAGCGTATTACAGAAGTGAGTACACCCTCTCATATTTCGTAAATATTTAAGGATGTCTTTTCATGTGACAAAACTGAAGAAATGACACTTGGCTACAATATAAAGTAGTGAGTATACAGCTTGCATAACAGTGTAAATGTTAACCTTCAAAATAACGCAACACACAGCCATTAATGTCCAAACAGCTGGCAATAAAAGTGAGTACACCACTAAATGATAATGTCCAAATGGGACCCAGAGTGTCAATATTTTGTCTGGCCACCATTATTTTCCAGCACTGCTTTAACCCTCTTGGGCATAGAGCTCACCACAGGTTGCCACTGGAGCCCTCTTCCACTCCTCCATGATGATGCCACGGTACTGGTGGATGTTAGAGACCTTACACGCCTCCACCTTCCATTTCAGGATGCCCCACAGATGCTCAATAGGGTTTAGGTCTGGAGATATGCTTGGTCAGGCCATCACCTTTACCCTCAGCTTCTTTAGAAAGGCAGTGATCATTTTAGAGGTGTGTTTGGGGCTTTTATCATGTTGGAATACTGCCCTGCGACCCAGTCTCCAAAGGGAGGGGATCACGCTGTGCTTCAGTATGTCACAGTACATGTTGGCATTCATGGTTCCCTCAATGAACTGTAGTTCCCCAGTGCCGGCAGCACTCATGCAGCCCCAGACTATGACATTCCCACCACCATGCTGGACTGTAGGCAAGACACACTTGTCTTCGTACTCCTCACCTGGTTGCCACCACACATGCTTGACACCATCGGAACCAAATAAGTTTATCTTGGTCACATCAGACCACAGGACACGGTTCCAGAAATCCATGTCCTTCAGTCTGCTTGTCTGTAGCAAACTGTTTGTGGGCTTTCTTGTGCATCATCTTTAGAAGAGCTTTCTTGTGCATCATCTTTCCTTCTGGGAGGACATCCCTGCAGACCAATTTGATGCAGGGTGTGGCGTATGGCCTGAGCACTGACAGGCTGACCTCCCCACCCCTTCAACCTCTGCAGCGATGCTGGCAGGACTTATACGTCTATTTCCCAAAGCCAACCTCTGGATATGATGCTGAGCATGGGCACTCACCTTCTTTGGTCGACCCTGGCAAAGCCTGTTTAAGTGGAACCAGTCCTGTTAAACCTCTGTGTGGTCTTGGCTACCGTGCTGCAGCTCATTTTCAGAATCTTGACAATCTTCTGATAGCCTATGCCCGTGTTGGCGAACCTATGCCATGCATGCTGGAAGTGGCACGCAGAGACATTTCCCCCAGCACCAGGGGTGGGATTCTACCAGTTCGTACCTGTTCGCTAGAACCAGTTGTTAACATTCTAAGCAGTTCGGAGAACCTGTTGTTAGAAGAAATTACTGGCCTAATCCTGTAAGGAAGGCAGGAAGGAAACATTCTGGTGTTGCTTACAGAAACTGCCTCCCCATTAACCCTTATTACAATCTTAGCAGGACTGAACTTCCTGTCACAGGAACTTCTCTGGAGTTTTTTTTCCCTCCTTTGCTGGTACTTTGCCTGCATGGAGTGACCATTCAAAGTTACAATGGCACTGAAAAAAGTGACTTATGGCCATTTTTCACACTTAGGACTGTTGCAGCATCCCCACAGTCATGAGAGGCCAGGTGAGGAGATGCGTGTCTCGATGTGAGTGATGTTGAGTTTGCCACACCCAGCCAGTCACATGACCACCAAGCCATGCCCAACAACTTAGCCATGCCCACAGAACCGGTTGTTAAAAAATTTGAATCCCACCCCTGCCCGGCATGCAAGAAGTCGCCTGGAAGAGCCCCACTGTGCATTCATGCACACGCCGCCAACCAACAGCTGATTGTCGGGTATCTGGCATGCATGTGCAGGGGGTTGTGGGTGCATGGGAGACGTGCGTGCATGCACAGGGATGCGCTGCGTGTGAGGGAATTGCGCACGCATACACAGATGCACGGTGCATGAGGGGGAATCATGCATGCATGCACAAAGATGCATGGCGCATGAGGGGGTCTCGTGTGCATGCGCAGGGGGCACGGAGTGGGCAGCACGCATTGATTTCTGGGTGCTGGCACGCAGGCGCACGCAAGTGAGAGTACCCACAATTATCGGCATGGGAGCCAAAAAAAGGTTAGCCACCATTGGCCTAGGCCATCTTGATGTAGAGCAACAATTCATTTTTTCAGCTCCTCAGAGAGTTCATTGCCATGAGGTGCCATGTTGAATTTCCAGTGACCAGTATGAGAGAGAGAGAGAGAGCGATAACACAAATTTAACACATCTGCTCCCCCTTCACACCTGAGACCTTGTAACACTAAAGAGTTACATGGGCCCCATCTGGACATTATCACTTAGTGCCAGCAGTTTATACATCAATGGCTGTGTGTTGCGTTATTTTGAGGGGACAGTACATTTACACTGTTATGCAAGCTGTATACTCACTACTTTACATTGTAGCCAAATGTCATTTCTCCAGTGTTGTCACATGAAAAGATATACTTAAACATTTACAAAATGTGAGGGGGTGTACTTACTTCTGTGATATACTGTATATTTACAAAAGTTGCAGCATTCTGTGGTCACCATTTGCAGCATGTTTCCAACCAACACAATCAAAAGGGGAAGCCAGAGTTGCTTAATTACTACATAATTCATTTAACAACTGCAATGATTCGGCCGACAACCAGCATGCTGGCTGGGGAATTTTGAGAGTTGAAGTCCACACAAGTTCTATTACTACAATCTCTTCTAGGTGATGGATGATAATAGAATACAATTTGTTGCATTAACTAAGTTGCATTAACAGAGAGATTCAATCAAGATCAAGGGAGGTATTAATACTGTTCTATAAAGCCTTAATAAGACCCCACGTAGAGTACTGCATCTAGTTTTGGTCACCACATTATAAAAAAGATGTTGAGACTCTAGAAATAGTACAGAGAAGAGCAACCAGGATGATCAGGGGACTGGAGGCTGAAACATATGAAGAACGGTTACAGGAACTGGCATGGCTGGTCTAGTAAAGAGAAGGACCAGGGGAGACATGATAGCAGTCTTCCAATATTTGAGGGGCTGCCACAGAGAGGAGGTGGGATCAAGCTATTTCCCAAGGCCAGACATGGAATAATGGATGGAAACTGACCAAGGAGAGATTCAACCTGGAAATAAGGAGAAACTTTCTAACAGTGAGAACAATCAACCAATGGAACAGAAGCTGCGTTCAGAAGTTGTGGGAGCATCATCACTTGAGACTTTCAAGAAGAGATTGGACTGCCATTTGTCAGAAATGGCATAGGGTCTCCTGCTTGGGTGGGGGGCTGGAAGGTCCCTTCCCACCCCATTCAGAGGTGATATTCAGCAGGTTCTGACCAGTTCTGGAGAACAGTTAGTGGAAATTTTGAGTAGTTCGGAGAACCAGCAAATGCCACCTCTGACTGGAGATTTTAGAGTATCCTTCCCCTGCCATGCCCACAGAACTGGTAGTAAAAAAATTGAATCCCACCACTGCTGTTATTCTGTTGCCTCTGTCTTCTCATTACATATATTTTAGCTGCTCTTCGAAGAGATCAGATGACAAAAATGCCATCTGAACACTCAGAAGGGAAGAAGCTTCTTGGATGAGAAGCGAAACACCTTCAAGGGAAAAAAAACAAGAAAGTCCAGTTGCCTTTTGAAAAAGCATCTTTGGGACTCTGGAAGATGCTTTATCTGTATCTGATTCCCAGGCTGGAGTGAAATGAAGGTAAAAAGATGGTGATGCAGTAGAAAAACATGGTTTGCTCAGGTGTGTTTGTTCTGGAGTGTTTAAAGATCCCTTAAACCATATACGATTTTTCAGAAGGAAAGATTTAAGACAGAGGTCTCCAAACTTGGCAATTTTAAGACTTGTGGACTTCAACTCCCAGCTATGCTGGCTGGAGAATTCTGAAAGTTGAAGTCCACAAGTCTTAATGTTGCCAGGTTTGGGGACCCCTGATTTAAGAGGTTTTCCAGATCAAGAACCCCTTGAGATACCCACCAAGGAAACTTCTACCATCTACAGTCAGGCATCTTCTGCACAAAATCAAACTGTACCTGGTCACAACATCACCAAACATACAACAGCTCTGAGGCAATCAATTCTGAAAGATGGGGAAATAAGGTTTACCTGGAGTAGCCTGTTTCCCATTTTTTAAATCTTCTCGCGCCATGGAGTCTTGCTGCATCTCACAGCTCCGTACAACAAGTCTGAGATTTTCCTTATCTGTTTAAAATAGTGTTCTTTTTTTCCCCAGTGTGGATCAAACTGGAAGGATCTGTCCCTTGCACATAAAAACAGTTCCAAGGACAATTAGCAGCTCAAGAATATTGCTTCTTTGATGGCATCGTTTGTTAGTTCAATGCTGAAGGCAAAGCTACAGTGAACAATTATATAGGGACCTGTCCTATGTTTTGGAATCCAGACTGTAACTGGATAATCAGGATGTTTCCCCTAGACCTTCTCAGGTTAATAGATCTTTAATAACTCATCCCCCATAAACTCAAAATTTGCATAAGCCATTTGAATCATCCACCCACAGCAGTGTTATCCAAAGGTCTGATGATTCATATCGGAAAATACTTCCAGGATTCTTTTCTTCTGAATTATTCCCAGCATCTGGCATCTCATTAATTTCAGAATAGGATCTGCATGCCCCTTCATGGTTTTTCCTCCTCATTATTTTCATTTCTGCACTGTACGCGAAACTGCAGACGTCGCAATGTGATGAAGCTTCCGATTCCAATCTTTCCAATATCATCTTTCATAAGTTGCATTGACAGAGGGATTCAAACAAGATCAAGTAAAGCCTTAGAAAGACCACACCTAGAGTCCTGCATCCAGTTTTAGTCACCACACTATAAAAAAGATGTTGAGACTCTAGAGAGAGTGCAGAGAAGAACAACCAGGATGATTAGGGAACTGGAGACTAAAACATACAAAGAATGGTTACAGGATCTGGGCATTGGCTAGTCTAGTGAAGAGAAGGACCAGGGGAGACAGGATAGCAGTCTTCCAATATTTGAAGGGATGCCACAGAGAGGAGGAGATCAAACTATTTTCTAAAGCACCCGAAGGCCAGACAAGGAATAATGGATGCAAAATGATCAAGGAGATATTTAACCTAGAATAAAGGAGAAACTTTCTGACAGTGAGAACAATCAATCAATGGAACAGAAGTTGCCTTCGCAAGTTGTGGGAGCTTCATCACTGGAAGCTTTCAAGAAGAGACTGGATTGCCATTTGTCAGAAATGGTGTAGGCAGGATTTCCTGCTTGAGGGGTGGGTTGGACTAGATGGCCTACAAGGTCCCTTCCAATTCTGTTAATCTGCATCAAATGGGTAATACACTAAAGACCCATCACAGTGTAATCATGATAGCCTAAACTTGAAAAGGAAGAGAGAAATAGTCCAATCCAACCCTTTTACCAACATGGAAAAATCATCCATCACAGATGCAAACTGGCAATCACAAAGAATTGTTGCCTTACAAATCATTATGCTGAGTCTTTATATTATAGGCCGTCCTTGACTTAAGACCACAATCGAGCCCAAAATTTATGTTGCTAAGCAATTGTTAAGTGAGATTTGCCCCAATTTACAACTTTTCTTGCAGTGAATCGCGGCAGTTATTAAGTTAATAACGTTGTTCAGTGAATCTGGCTTCCCCATGGACTTTGCTTGTCAAAAGGTTGGAAAAGGGGATCACATGGCCCCCTGGGACACTGCAACCATCATAAACACACTCCAGTTGCCAAGCATCCAAATTTTAATCCCGTAACCATGGGGATGCTGCAACGGTCACAGGTGTGAGATACGGTCATGCGCAGGGGTGGGATTTCAATTTTTTTAACAACGAGTTATGTGGGCATGGCTTGGTGGTGGGCGTGGCTTGGTGGTCATGTTATTGGCTGGACGTGGCCAACTCAATATCACTCACATCAAGGCACGCATCTCCTCGCATGGCCTCTCATGACTGTGGGGATGTTGCAACAGTTGTAAGTGTGAAAACGGGTCATAAGTCACTTTTTTCAGTGCCTTTGTAACTTTGAATGGTCACTCCACACAAGCAAAGTACCAGCAAAGGAGGGGAAAAAAAAAACTCCAGAGACGTTCCTGAGACAGGAAGTCTAGTCCTGCCAAGAGTGCAAAAAGGGTTAACGGAGAGGCAGTTTCTGTAAGCAACACCAGAATGTTTCCTTCCTGCCTTCCTTACAGGATTAGGCCAGTAATGTCTTCCAACAACAGGTTCTCCGAACTGCTTAGAATGTTAACAACCGGTTCTAGCGAATAGGTGCGAACCTGTAGAATCCCACCCCTAGTCATACGTCACTTTTTTCAATGTCGCTGTAACTTTGGACAGTCACTAAATGAATGATTGTATGCTGAGGACTATCTGTAGGCTGACTGGAAATGAGTTTGTAATTTTTACTCGCCTCTTGTTAAATACCTGTAGTGTGAAGAATTCGTCCATTTCCAAGGTAGCCTTTTCCCCTTAAAGAGTTCGCTATGAAGATGAAATAAATTTTCCTGAATTTTTTGCTTCTTCGTTGTGGATCAAATCGGTGGTGCGTTTCAAAAAAATTTACCACCGGTTCACTGGACGCAGCTTGGTGGGCTCGCTTTGCACACACGCACACAGTTTGTGCACGCACACCAAACGTGTACTTTGCACAAGTGCAGAGGCTTTCCAACTCGCCTCCTGCAAACCTACACTCTCCCTGTCACTTCAGCAGCTGCCACGCAGCACTCTGCTGGGCTGCGCAAAACAGCTGTGCTTCAAAAGCAGGGATGAAGGTCAGAATGGGAGCCCAGGCGGGTGGATGGCCCCAACAGCAGAGCATCAGAGAGAACTGGTTTGGTCTCCGCTTCTCATCACCGCTACTATCTCTGCAGAACTGGGCCGAACTGGTAGAATACCACCACTAGATCAAATTTGTTCCACCAAGACCTTCAACTACCCAACAATGCTGTTATCTTGTATGTTAAATTGTGGGGGGTCCTTGGTGCTCTCTGAGCATAGTGGTTTTCTTGCAGACATTTCATTCTATGCACTGATGATGTTACCTGGTGTTCCATACTAAGCAGGCTCGTAGGCCTGCATTCCTATTGGTCCGGAAGAGCCGGGCCATGATTGGACGATATACGCATTCCTGATTGGTTCGTATGGGGTTTGCCGCGATTGGGTGAAACCAAGCGCAGCAAGCTTAAAAGACTGTCATAGGCTGCCTGGCCGCGGCCAGCTCTATATAAAGGGCTGCCGCGGCTAGGCTTGTCGTCCCACAATCTGCCTCCTTAATAAAGAGCTGTTGTTCACTACTCGAGCCTCGTGTCTCAATGGGACCCACCGACCATACTTAACACCTAGTATGCAGAGGTGGTATTCAGCAGCTTCTGACCAGTTCTGGAGAACCGGTAGCAGAAATGTTGAGTAATTCAGAGAACCGGCAAATACCACCTCTGACTGGCCACGTCCCCATCTATTCTCTGCCTCCCGAGTCCCAGCTGATCGGCTGGGTCTCCTTTTGTTGCCCTGCGCAGGAGAACAGAGCTGGAAAGCAGGTTAGAGGGGTAGGGAGGGGAGGGGATTTTGCAGTAGCCTTCCCCCTGCCATGCCCACCAAACCACGGCCACCAAGCCACACCCACAGAACTGGTAGTAAAAATTTTTGAATCCCACCACCGCTGGTATGGCAATGAAATGTTTGCAAGAAAACCACCAAACTCTGAGAGCACGAAAAACCACACCGTTCGATCCTGAGCTACAAATATTCTATTTTATGTAGGTTAATTGTCTCTTCTTGAGATTAATTATATCCAGATCCTTCAGCTGTGCCTCATAACACTTAAGAAGAACTTTAGAAAGTCTTATCTTTTAAATTATTTTTATTTAAACAAAACACCAAGAAATCTTTAAACACAAACTTTAAGGAATGAAACATAGGAAGACAAAATAAATAAATCAAAACCCATAGATTGGGATTAGGCATAACTGCAGTGAGGTGGGTGTCAAATTAGAGAAAATGGTGACCATGCTATAACACAAACACACACTAAAGCACCCAAAGGTCAGACAAGGAATAATGGATGGAAATTGAACAAGGAGAGATTTTACCTGGAAATAAGGAGAAACTTTCTGACAGTGAGAACAATCAACCCATGGAAGAGAAGTTGCCTTCGGAAGTTGTGGGAGTGCCATCAGTTGAGGCTTTCAAGAAGAGATTGGACTGCCATCTGTCAGAAATGGTGTAGGGTCTCCCGCTTGGGCGGGGGGTTGGACTAGATGACCTATAAGGTCCCTTCCAACTCTGATTATCTGTTCAATCTGTTAAACATACTATTAAATATCTTTTGCCTGAAAGAGGAAGGTGGGGCTTTAATCTGCAGCTCTTGGCTTGTTTTGATCCATTTCTTCCAGGTGCTCAAATTGAGAGCAGAGTAAATACATTTGTAATCTTAAAAAGAGACACAACATTTTAGGCAGAGTAACACAATAACAGAGCTACAAAGCATCTTGGAGGTCTTCTAGTCCAACCCCCTGCACAAGCAGGAGACCCTATACCAGGAGTGCCTAAACTTGGCATAGCTGGCTGAGGAATTCTGGGAGTTGAAGTCCAAAAGTCTTAAAGTTGCCATGTTTGGGGACCTCTTCAGACAAGTGGCTGTCCAGTCTCTTCTTAAAAGCCTCCAGTGATGGAGCACCTACAACTTCTGAATGCAAGCTGTTCCACTGGTTAATTGTTCTGTCAGGAATGTTCTTTTTAGTTCTAGGTTGGTTCTTTGCTTGATTAGTTTCTATCCATTGCTTCTTGTCCTGCCCTCAGGTGCTTTGGAGAATAGCTTGACTCCCTCTTCTTTGTGGCAGCCCCTAACTATTGGAAGACTGCTGTCATGTCACCCCTAGTTCTTCTTTTCACTAGATTAGACATACCCAATTTCTGCAACCGTACTTCATTATGTCTCAGCCACCAGTCCCCTAACCATCTTTGACATTCATATTCCATATGGCAGAGAAGTCTAGAGAGCATCCTGAAGATGTTATGCAACAGCTGTTACGAAAAACGAAACCATCTTATGAGGAAAGCGGAAGATAAGGAAGAAACTCAACATTCCCCTTTTGACTATCTGAGGTATGACAGGAAGGAATGAAGAATTTTTCTTATTATACCCTGTAACAATCAAGGTGAGTTATAGTAATCCTTATGGTGTCCATTTCCCAATTTTGGCTGTTCTGAAGTGTTGACATATATTTCTGTATAAAAATATTTATATAAGCAGGAATCATTCCATTTGGTATTACTTGGTAATATATATACACTAGCTCTTTACCCGTGCTTCGCTACAAAACTATGTGATCGGGTTTAGTTTTTGGGGAGGAAAATAAGGGGTAAAATTCTGCCTCTGCCTACCAGCATCCATTGGTATTCTATCTGGCTAGCATCCTGTCAATGTGTGAGAGAGTTGAGGGCTGTTTGGAAACTGGAACATGGAAACTGAAACAGTATTTGCAAAGAGAGCAAGAAGGAGACAGCAAGGAGCCTGGGCATGGCTTAGCTCAACTGTTCTGTACTAAAACTGCTTAGTGCTGTGAAACTAAAGCTGAAACTCCTCTCCTCTGCTTGTGTCTTGCATTTGGAACAGATTTCTTTTCAGGTGGGGAGGGGAGTAGAACTCCTTAGCATCAGAGCGTATTAATAATAATATACAAAATACTAATGCTCTGATGGTCATTTCGAAAAATCCTTTCTTAATCAGCACTTAGAAGGCAAGAGGAACATACATGCCAAATTTCAAGTTTGTAGGCTTTACGGTTCTGGAGATGTTGTGATGATGCGTGAGTGGTATTTCGCTTTTATATATATAGAGATGGGGGTCGTGTTTATTGTTTGATCAATACCCCTTGTTTTGCTTTGCTCATTTTGCTGTCTATTAGATTATTTTAGTCCAGGCTGTCTTTTTGATATAACATTCTTCATTGTTTTTATGCTTTCTCTAATTTTGTATACTACAGTAATCGGAGTCCGTTGGTGGCCATTCCATTACATTTAAATAAATAATAATCACAGACAAGTTAAGCAATTCTTTGCTCAAAAAAGTTCTTCAAGGCACCATTGTACTGTAGGGTTGTTGTTGTTTTTCAAGATGTTTTGTACACTTTTAAATAGCAGTAATCCAAAGGAAAATATACTTGCATTTTCCTTTGTTCTGCTACAGTAAATCTGGCAATGAGCAAGACAAAGTAAATTAATTTCATACATCGCAGAAATCTTCTAGTGAACTGGGGTTCAGGAAGCCATTCTAGTAAAGGCATATTAGGAGGAGGAAGAGTACAGATCAAGCAGAGATACAACAGGGAAACTCTTTCTATATAATTACTATAATTACTATAGAGCCATAAAACCACAGTACAAGAACTAAGGAGAGTAGTATAGCAAGCTGTTCATGAGGCTACAATTCTAATTATAGGATGTTATAGATACAGTAGCTTCTATAATTAACATTTTGTCTCCTGACATTCTAGCCAATCTCCTCTGGTTATTTTTTGGAGAAATTGTTTAAGAGAAAGGTAGGCAATTCCTGGTCTTCAGGTGACCCCAATTGTTTTAGTTTCTGATTTTGCTTTACAGAGAAAAACTTCACAAAACAGTATATTCTAATAAAAGGGAGCTTTCTAAAATAGAGGAGTGTACTTTATAATAAAGACAAGATCATAACAATTAAAATAATTTAATTGGCCATCCATATAACTTATTTACGAATATATTGTTTCCCAACTTTAAGTATTCTTGTAATGTTGGTGCTCAAAATAGAGTTAGGCAATTACAAAGATATCTCTGAATCAGGGAGTCATTAAGATAAAATTAATCCTTCCTCAATTAGACTGAATGTGACTCATGAAATCAAGAAATAGATAGTTAAATACATATGCTATCTTATTGTATACTCCTATTTCATTCTTGCCTTTGACATGTGATTTGAACCAGCACTTAAAAGTCTTTCAGGGTATTTGTCTTTCTGGATCTGGTGAATCCACTAGGTTTCTTTCAAAACAAATCTTTATAACAGGGATGTCCAACTGTGTCAACTTTAGGATCCACGGATTCAACTCTGAGAAATCCCCAGTCAGCATGGCTGACTGGGGAATTCTGGGAGTTGAAGTCTTAAAGTTGCCAATGTTGGACACTTCCGTTTTATAGGATCATGAGTTAGTTGACTGATCAGAGGGTTAATGGACACTGTTACCCCCAGGAAGAGACCCTCCTAAGTTGGCTGGTGCTTCTGGATCCAGATGTAATGGGACAGCAATTCCAACCATCTCCTGGCCCACACATCTGGATGACTGCAAGTTAGGGAAGACCACAGTTGCTTTCCCTTGCCCAGATGGCCTTTCCAAACTACTCTCTTTGAGTCTTTTTAATCTGCCTTTCTCATTTTGCTCTGTGGGTGTGATGAGCTTCATCTATTACATAAGGCAAATCTAAGAGTGTTGGAATGCTGGGCCTCATAGCTGATGGGGAGGGATTAAACCATCTCTACAGACACCTTGGAAACAGGTGTTTGCTTCTATGCATTTAGCCAATAAGCTGGCAAGGGCCAGGTTGATCCATAGCACAACCCTAAATCCTGAGTGCTCTGGAGCTCTTTGTGGAGTGATGTTGGATCAAGAGGGCAAGAACTGCCAGGAGATGTTGAACTGTCTCCTGGGAAGTAGCAAGGAAATGTAATCATGTTCTCTTTTGTAATTGACACCACACACTGTTTTCTTTCCAGCACGGTAGTCACCGAAGCTGGTTGGATCCAAGACATCTTCACATGGCACCGTTCTTCTGCATCTTGTCTTTGGCCTCCTCCAGTGGTCTCTAGGAATGCAGTTGACCTTGGTTTCTTTGCCAAGCTAGGTTGGCCCTTGCAGAATTTTGCTCTGCGATTTTTGAACCATACCTGTGATGGGGCCAAGAAGGGTTGGGGGAAAAAATGATACTTGGATTAAGAACTATGGAAATTCTCCATTGTAAGAAAAAGTTATTTGCAGTTACAGAATTGTAAAAGTGTGAACACGGAAAGTGGAATTAAATCAAAGGAAATTCCTGCCTTGTAGAAACTTAGCAGCACAGGTGAAAACATTTTGGATCAACTATTTCATTATTATTTTTCAAAGTGTATACAGATAGTCCTCAACGTACAATCACAATTGGACCAGAATCTCCATTACTAAGAAAGTGGTTAAGTGTGCCCAATTCTACAAATGTTTTTGACATGGTTGTTAAGTGAATCATATGGTCATTACGTAAAGTCAACCTCCCCGATTGTTTTTGTTTTTGGAAGCCAACAGGGAAGGTCATGAATGGTGATCATATAACTGTAGAACATGGCAACCATTGGCAGCCAATTGCCAAGAACTACATTGTGATCATGTAACTATGGGGCTGCTGTGACAGTCATAAGTATGAGGACTGGTTGTAAGTCATTTTGTTCTGTGCTGTTGTAACTTCAAATGGTCAATAAAGGAATGGCTGTATGTCAAGGACTATATCACTGCTGTCTATGAGGATTTGTCTTGATGACAAAGATGATTAGGGGAGTGGAGGATAAAACATATACAGAACAGATGGTGGAACTGGGTATGTCTAATCTGATAAGAGAAGGACTAGGAGAGACATGAGAGGAGTGTTCCAATATCTCAGGGGTTGCCACAAAGAAGAGGGAGTCAAGCTATTCTCCAAAGCACCTGAGGGCAGAACAAAGAAACAATGGGTGGAAACTAACCAAGGAGAGAAGCAACTTAGAACTAAGGAGAAATTTCCTGGCAGAACAATTAACCTGTGGAACAACTTGGCTCCAGAAGTTGTGAATGCTCCAACACTGGAAGTTTTTAAGAAGAGATTGGATAACCATTTATCTAAAGTGGTGGTTTCCTGCCTAAGCAGGGGGTTGGACTAGAAGATCTCCAAGGTCCCTTCCAACTGTTATTCTATTCTGTTCTGTTCTGTTCTGCTCTGCTCTGCTCTATTCTACTGTTCTACGTGTTTCTTTCTCTCCTCTTTGACTACATGACAGTACAAGGAGCTTGCCCCACACTACCACATAATCAAATACTTAAAACAGGTAGGAAAGCAGAAATGCACCCAGATACAATGTACTTCTTTATTACCCAAGAAAAACAGACACACCTTAAATGGGTTGGAAAGAATCTGTATTTTATGGGTGGTGTAGGACAGTGTTTCCCCACCTTGGCCACTTCCAGATATGTAAACCTCAAATCCCAGAATTCCACAGCCAGTGTAGCCATTGATGAGAATTCTGGGTGTAGCAGACCTCACCTCTTAAATTTGCCATTGTTGGGAAACGCTAGCGTGGGACTTTGGGAAACAAGGTAACTCTTAATGCAATAGTGTACTTTTTCCTTTCTTATTAAGGAAACATGTCTCTAACATGAGCGTTTCTTTTAATTATGCAAATTATGCCAAATATACTTTCCAATGCACAACTCTTTATAAAATTTACACTTTAAATGCAGTTACCCATAACGGACAGTTGCTAATGCCCAATTTTACTAATCATGTTTCATGTTTCATCACCTAATCATGTTTACTAGTCATATTTCACGTTTCATCATCTAATTCAATGTTTCTCAACTTCAGCAACATTAAGAAATGTGGACTTCAACTCCCAGAATTCCACACCCAGAATTTGAGGAACTGAAGTCCACAGCTGTTAAAGTTATTAAGGTTGAGAAACAGTGCCCTAATTTATACTACAGTACTCTATATTAGGGGTCTCCAACCTTGGCAACTTTAAGCCTGGAGGACTTCAACTCCCAGAATCCCTGCTCTATATGAAAGTTTGAAGGTAGGAAAGCAGACACTAGGGGGCGCTGTACGTTGCAGACTGCTACCTAAAACACTGAGGGTCCTTGGGGCTGTCTGAGCTTGGTTTTCTTGCACACCTTTCATTACCCAAACTAGTTTTGGGGTAATGCAACATCTGCAAGAAAATAATCAAGCTCTCAGAACCCCAAGGACCCCCTCATTTCAACCCAGAGCTACAAATGAAGTATTAGTATTAGCACTAGTGAAGTATTAGTACCACTTTGGGGCACCCATATTACAAAAAAGATGTTGAGACTTTGGAAAAAGTCCAGAGAAGAGCAGCTAGCAGGCTCAAAAGCCTGAATACCAAAACATGAAGAATGATTGCAGGATTTGGGTTTGGCGAGGCTAAAGAATTAGGGGCGACACGATAGCAGTCTTTCAGTATTTGAGGGACTGCCACAAAGAAGAGGGGGTGAAATTATTCTCCAAAGCACCAGAGAGGGCAGGACAAGAAACAATGGTTGGAAACTAATCAAAGAAGAAGCAACCTGGAATTCAGGAGAAACTTCCTAACAGGAAGGACAATTGACCAGTGGAACAGCTTGCCACCAGAAATCGTGGGCGCTCCAACACTGGAGGTTTTTAAGAAAAGACTAGACAGACACTTATATAAAATAGTATAGATTCTCCTATTTGAGCAGTGGGCTGGACTAGAAGACCTCCAAGGTCCTTTCCAAATCTATTCTATAAATATTCTTCTTTATCGGTATCTACAACATTGTCTTAGCAGATGTTATTATGTCATCCTTTAAAGAGCATTCATAGACTTCTTGTCACATTCCTAATTAAAATGTGACCAAAGGTGGATTATTGTTCTAATACACATGCATGGAAATACATACATGGTTATGTGGGACAGTATGTGTCCATTGCTAATCACACATGCCCAACAGGGAAGTATAGCCAAGTGGTTTTGTATGGCGCTGGAGTGCAATCAAATTAATTGAGATTAAACTTTCCTGAGTGTGCAATGAATATTAACACACTCAGGAAAGTTGTTAAACTCTCCAGTTGTTAAGCTGAACAGCCAGTTGTTAAACTCTCTTCAATGGGTACAAGAAAACATATTACACCATAAAGAAGAGCAAAATTGCAGGTAATAAAATAAGGGTACATAGCATGTCCATGGATAAGGGTATTACGAAAGATAGGGGTATTACGAATGATAAGGGTATTACGAAACATCCAAGAATGGTCTCTGTCATAAATTGTGAAAACTTGAAAAATATGACATCAACACTCTGTTTAGAGAGTGTAAAAAGTCAAACCATTAATTAAGTGGTTTCTACATTTCCATTTATGAGGATGGGCAAATCCACTCGATCTCTTGCAAAACTGGTGCCCAAATTGTGACAAAAATAATTCAAAATAATGGAGTGGAATGGATAAGTTCCATTCGAATCATGACCACTTCTCATTAGGGGTGCAGGAGAAATTTTACTTAAATTTACATTCAGCTGCCAAGATTTGAATTCTGTGGTTTTGGGGTAAACATTAACTGAAATTTAGTTACTTGTTGAAGTTATGTTTTCTCCAAATTTTGTTCTGCAATTCGTTTTACAATCAAAAGATAATATATCTTGGGAAATGCCTTCCCCCAAAATCAAAGAAATCCTTAGCCAAAAATTATTTAACTCATAGGAAGGGCAAGAGGCAAAACAAGAGTCAAACCCAAGTGTTCAGCAGGTTCTGACCAGTTCTGGAGAACTGGTAGCGAAAATTTTGAGTAGTTTGGAGAACCAGCAAATACCACCTCTGACTGGCCCCGCCAACCCCATCTATTCTCTGCCTCCCACTGAGTCCCAGCTGATCGGCTGGGTCTTCTTTGGTTGCCCTGCACAGGAGAATGGAGCTGGAAAGCAGGGTAGTGGGGTGGGGTGGGAATGGGATTTTGCAGTAACTTTCTCCCAGGAGTGGGGTGGGAATGGAAATTTTACAGTATCCTTCCCCTGCCACGCCCATCAAGCCATGCCCACCAAGCCACACCCACCAAACCACACCCTGTCCACCAAGCCATGCCCACAGAACCGTTATTTAAAATTTTTGAATTCCACCACTGGTCAAACCCGCATGTTGGGAAATTTCTCGTTAGTTCTAGGTTAGTTCTCCTCTTGATTAATTTCCATCCATCACTTGTCCTGCCTTCAGGTGCTTTGCAGTTTGTAATCCATTGGAGCACATTGTACCAGGAGATCTATGCTTGACAGCTGAATCTTTGTTAGGGAAATTTGATAACAGCAATAACAAAATGAAATCCACAAAAACCTTTGCAATAAAAATCTGAAAAGCTTATGGTGACTCGAAACAGAAGCAATACTGTATAGCAGTGTTTTTCAATCTTGGCAGCTTGAAGATGTGTGGACTTCAGCTGCCAGAATTCAAGGCTGGCTGGCTGGGGAATTCTAGGAGTTGAAGTCCACAAACCTACAAGCTGCCAAGGTTGAAAAACACTGCTGTAGAGGCTGGAGAGAAATGAGAAATGGGAATCTATTCTACAACATCCATCTAGAAGGGTTACAAAGGCTCACCTGAATCCGTGCTTCAGGTAGATTGGCAGCCATGGCCAGGCGCTCCCTAGTGTTCACATCTGGGTAATGGGTTTCTTTGAAAGTGTTCTCCAGCACTTCCAGCTGTTCTTCAGTGAAAGCTGTACGGCTCCTCCGCCGTTTCTGGGGGAGTCCATAGGGCAGGCCCAGCAACAGGGCTGTGTGTTTGGAGAACAAAGGAAGGGAAGGGTCATCATAGGTGACTTTTTGTTGGAATATATTGTTGGACTGTATTTTTGTGCAACAGCTACAGTAATAATGAGTCAGTAGATGGCAGTGTTTACAAGTTTGGATCTATACTCTATTCTTCTAAGAAGAGCTTCCTATTTCAAAAGATACAGAACAGTTAAGCAGTAAAGCACATGGTGACTGTACACTTTGTTTGATCTGTGGTTCTATATATAAACATTTCTAACACTTGTATCTCCCCAATTCATTCAAAGTCAAACCTAAAGCCAAAGTAGGGAACCTTCTCTTCAGATCTGAAAGTATTCTGTCAGTTTTGTTGACAAATACCTATAGCTCCGGTGTAGGCTGAGGATGAAGGCTTGTTCTCTGAGCTTGTTGGTTGGTTTATGAACATCCCATTATCAGGCTAGGTAACATCTTCAGTGGACTTTAATTTAAACTCTGCTGAAGATGTTATCTAGCCTGATAACAAAATGGAGTTTAGTTTAAATTACCTAGCCTGGTAGCAAAATGTTAGGAACCCAACCCACAAGTTCAGAGAACAAACCTTCGCCCTTATTCTATCAGTGCCAAATGAGAAGCAAGATAAGATTTGATAAACAGCCACCCCTTTTCTACTCATCCCCTCCAAAGAGGCATCCACCAAGGGGTCAAAGACATCAAAATAGCAGATATAACTGAACAATAAAAGCACTGCCTCTTTTTGACGTCTGTTATGTGCATCACGCATATGTAAAAAGAGGCGGGGCTTTGATCACCCAGTTGTGCTCAATGTTTTGACATCATTCACACCTTTATTTATTTAAAACACTGATACAGCCGCCCATCTTTTAACCAACTCTCTGTGGTTCCCCATCAAAATACATAAAATCACATTAAATTATACTAGTAGTCCTCGACTTACAACCGTTTTTTAGTGACTGTTCCAAGTTACAACAACACTGAAAAAAAGTGACTTATTACCATTTTTCACACTTAGTACCACTGTGATTCTCTTAACAACTGTAGCAAGAAGATGGTAAAAGGGAGCAAAATACAGTTAACTATTGTCTCTCTTAGCAACAGAAATTTTGGGTTCAATTGTAGTCGTAAGTCAAGGACTACTATAAAACAATCTCCATGTAGGAAAAGAAGAGGTGGAGGCTGGGACTGAAGCCAAGAATTAGCCTGCAGTCATTACATTCCCATTAGCAATCCAAGGGAGGGAGGGAGGGAAGGAAGGAAGGAAGGAAGGAAGGAAGGAAGGAAGGAAGGAAGGAAGGAAGGAAGGAAGGAAGGAAGGAAGGAAGGAAGGAAGGAAGGAAGGAAAATGGTGCCAAATCAAAGGTCTATAGAGAGACTATCCTTGTGAAATTTGTGAAGTGCTGGCAGGGGAGAGGAAAGATTGAACCTTTGTCATTCCTGTTTTAAGAAAACTATTCATTATGTTAGAAATTAAACTTAAATTATAGATAAGGACACAGAGGTGGTATTCAGCAGCTTCTGACCAGTTCTGGAGAACCGACAGCGGAAATTCTGAGTAGTTTGGAGAATTGGCCAATAACACCTCTGACTGGCCCTGCCCCCATCTATTCTCTGCCTCCCGAGTCCCAGATGATCGGCTGGGTCTCCTTTGGTCGCCCTGCACAGGAGAACGGAGCTGGAAAGCAGGTTAGTGGGGTGGGGAGGGAATGGGGATTTTGCAGTATGCTTCCCCTGCCATACCCACAAAGCCATGCCCACAAAGCCATGCCACTGCCCACCAAGCCACCCCCACAGAACCAGTAGTAAAAAATTTTTGAATCCCACCACTGTAAGGACAGTGATGGTTGAACAAGGTATGAAGGGCAGTAATTGGACAGTAGCTGTGTGATGCTCTCCTGGCCAGCCTGACAGACAGAATCTCTCACCTGATAAATGGTCTGACACGAGGACCTCACGGAAAGCAGAAGGCCGTGTTCCAGCCGCCAAAGTCAAGGCATAACCCTCTGATGTTGGTTGAGGGTGCTGCAAGATGCATCCCAGGGATGGGAAGGCAAGAAGTGGACGAGCAATGGCTCCACAAAGGTAGTACATCGTGTCTGCGCTCTTTGCTTGGAGGAGGTAAAAAAGAGAAGACAAGAAAGAGGTGAAAAAGACCTCCAAGGTCCCTTCCATCTCATTCATTTGAAGAAAGTTTCTAAGAAAATATATTATCCCAAAGGTGCTTCTTCAAAAGTCAACTGGACTTCCTTTGCTTTTTCATGAAGATGTTTCACTTCTCATCCAAGAAGCTTCTTCAGTTCTTCAGATGTTCTTCAGAACTGAAGAAGCTTCTTGAACAAGATGGAAAAACCAAGAGAGTCCAGTTGCCTTTTGAAAAAGCACCTTTGGGACAACCATGACCTGGATGACTGAGAATCTCCATAGATACATGAAAATATATTGTTACAAGTTGATCAACACTCTTTCTTATGTCATTCTCAGGGCTGGGGGCCAGGGGAGACCTGGAGAGAGGATGGTGGACACAACTACGCAATATACTGTACATTTTTAAAAGTCAACAGGCAGGCAAAATAATGGTGCACGATCTGAGGGACAAAACAAATCAGGAAGAACTGAATAATGTATGTACAACCCAAAGGACAGAGGGGAAGGAGGGCATGATTAAAACCTTTAAATATATTAAAGGTGTGGATAAAGTTCTAGAAGTCAGTATTTCCAATGTTAAGGAAAAATAAAGAACACAGGGGCGTAATCTCAAACTGACAGGAAGGAGGTTCAAAAGTAATGTTAGAAAATGGTATTCAGCAGGTTCTGACCAGTTCTGGAGAACCGGTAGCAGAAATTTTGAGTAGTTTGGAGCACTGGACAAATATCAGTTCTGACTGGCTCTGCTCCCATCTATTCGCTGCCTCCTGAATCCCAGCTGATCGGCTGGGTCTTCTTTTGTTGCCTTGCACAGGAGAATGGAGCTGGAAAGCAGGTTTGTGGGGTGAGGAGGGAATGGAGATTTTACAGTATCCTCCTTCCCCTGCCACACTCCCCAAGCCACACCCACCAAGCCACGCCCACAGAACCGGTAGTAAAAAATTTAAATCCCACCACTGATTACTTCACAGAAAAAGTAGTGGAAGCTTGGAACCGACTTCCAGCGGAGGCAGTGGGTCAATCATCAGTAACTGAGTTTAAACATGCTAGGGATAAACACATATCTATCATCCAACAAAAATTTAAAAAAATAAAAATAAATAAACCATAAATATAATAATTAAAAATAAAAACTAATAAATTAAAAGAGAAAAAAAACCCCAAACCCTCAAAGGGCAGACTCAATGGACTTGTAGGTTTTCTTCTGCCATCAGTTGTTTATATTTTATTTATTTTATTTATTTATTTATTTTTGTCAATTGCTTACAAGATAATAGGTATAAGTAAAAACATAGTTATAAATACATGGATACATATAAGAAAAATTAAAAAAAATAAAAAAAACAATAGGACAGGGATTGTAGGCATGTTGGTGCGCTTATGCACGCCTCCACAGGCCTCTTAGGAAAGGGGTGAGGTCAATAGTAGACAGTCTAAGGTTAAAGTTTTTGGGGTTTGGGGAAGAAACCAGAGAGTCAGGTAGAGTATTCCAGACATTGACCACTCTGTTGCTGAAGTCGTATTTCTTGCAATCAAGTTTGGTGCGGTTAACCTTGAGTTTGTATCTATTGTGTGCTCTTATGTTGTTATGGTATGGCACCTTTTTTAATCCCTTGTGGGTTGTTTCTGTGTGACTTTTTTGACCCTTTTGCAGATCCTTCTGCTGTAGGCCTTTCTTGACTGCCAGGCTGAACTGCTCTTCTGCATTGCAACCCTCCCAAGTTAAGATGGTCAGAAAGCCGTCCCACCGTGCAGTCAGCTGTCGAGCAAGTCAATGCAAGCCAAATCAATTTTGCATTCCGTCTTTCGACGATATTGGAATCCGGGAAGCAAACATCACTTTAACACTGCTACAACTGAGGGCAAACTTAAACCTGCGTGACTCATGCCTAGGGACAAAAATGACAGCAGGTTGTTTGATCGCAGGTAACATGTTGGTGTTATCAAATCTGAACTTTTCCTTGCTGTGTTGAAACCAACTCCATAAGTTATTGATTGATTTTCTTTTATTGCACCTTGTCACAATCAATTTGATTCTCAGCATTTGCACAATGCAGGTAGTCTTCAACTTATGACCACAATTGAGCCCTAAGTGACAGGACCCACAACATACCTTCAGAGGTGGTATTCAGCAGATTCTGACCAGTTCTGGAGAACCGGTTAGTGGAAATTTTGAGTAGTTCGGAGAGCCGGCAAATAGCACCTCTGACTGGAGATTTTACAGTATCCTTCCCCTGCCACGCCCACCAAGCCACGCCCACAGGACCAGTAGTAAAATAAATTGCCTCCCATCACTGCATACCCTGCCTTCTCACCCTGTGGATGTAATGGGATGGATGTATTAGTGGAGAAACTGTCCTTCAAACAAACCATATTATCTTCTTCTATATATAAAAAAGCAAAATACCACTCACGTATCATCACAAAATCTACAGAATTGTAAAGCCTACAAACTTGAAATTTGGCATGTATGTTCCCCTTGCCTTCTAAGTGCTCACTAAGAAAAGATTTTTCTAAATGACCATCAGAGCATTAGTATTTCATATATTATTATTAACACGCTCTGATGCTAAGGAGTTCTACTTCCCCTCCCCACCTGAAAAGAAATCTGTTCCAAATGCAAAACACAAGCAGAGGAGTTTCAGTTTTTTTCACAGTACCAAGCAGCTTTAGTACAGAATAGTTGAGCTGAGCCACGCCCAGGCTTCTTGCTGTCTCCTTCTTGTTCACACAGCATATACTTTTTCAGTTTCCAAACAGCCCTCAACTCTCTCACACACTGACAGGACACTAGCAGATGAATACCGATGGATGCTGGTAGGCAGAGGCAGAATTTTTTCCCCCTTATTTTCCTCCCCCAAAACTAAGCCCGACCACATAGTTTTGTAGTGATAACACAGGTATCAAGCTAGCAGTTTAATATAATGCCCTAACTCACCCAACACACTAAAATAACAGCTGGCTTCCTACATCTTAGTTAACTAAACCGAGTCAGCCTCACTTTAGTTCAGTTGAGCCTGTTGACTGAACATCCCCCCAGAGACATCTCACATTTGACATGGTACATTCTCAGTAGTAATGTAAGATATCTGGCTTTCACTAAGCCAGCACACCCCTAAACAAAACAGCCCTGATATCCCATATCAATGGCCAGGGGATGTTCTAAGGATGCTCAAAATGAACCACATTTATTATAGCCAAGGAAATTTTTCTTCCAAACTTTGACCTCATCATAATGTAGCATAATTTCCATTATTATTATTAGTTTATGCAAAGTCCAAGCTAGGAAGGTTTGTCTACAAATTGGGCACAATGTGGAAAGCGCAGGATAAATCCAAGCAGTGCCGTAGGGAAAGGTCTGTTAAGATAGAAGCAGAATAAACAGAAGGTGCCCTTAAATAAAGCAGGCGTGAAAAATGGGAAGAAATGTAACATAGTTTGGTTTGTATAATACAGGGGTCCCCAAACTTGACAACTTTAAGACTTGTGGACTTCAACTCCCAGAATTCTATGCTTCAACTCCCAGAAAGCTCTGCTGGCTGGAGAATTCTGGGAGTTGAAGTCCACAAGTCTTAAAGTTGCCAAGTTTGGAGACCTCTGGTATAATACAAGACAGTTCTTGACTTACAACCACAACTGACCACAAAATTTCTGTTGCTAAGTTACGCAGCTGTTAAGTGAATTTGTCCCATTTTAAGACCTTCCTTGCAATGGTTGTTAAATGACTCCTCACCGTTCTTAAGTTAGTAACACGGTTGTTAAATGAATCTGGCTTCCCAACGGACTTTGCGTGTCAGAAGGTCGCAAAAGCTGATCCCAGGACCCTGGGACTCTGTAACTGTCATAAATAAGAGTCAGTTGACAAGTGTCTGAATTTTAACCACATGACCATGGGGATGCTGCAGTGGTCATAAGTGTCGATTGGTCATTACACAAACTGTTGTAATTAAAGGACTGCTTGTATTCTTAACCCAAATTTTGAGCTGGTACAAGGTACTACATCCTTAACTACTTGCTTAGCTTTACAAAACATCCCAAACCCTAAGTTCTCACCAAGATTAGCACTAGCCAAACGCAACATACATGTGAATGCATCTGCTAGATTTATATTTAAATGATTCCCTGTGTTGTGCAGGGAATACAACCAATGCTATCAGTTTGGGGTGCAGGAGGAAAGGAAGACCATTTCACCTCTTATGCTAAGAAAACTTTGTGTGTTCAGGCAAATTAGTGCGTCAAGCCCATCTGCAAAAGTCTAGAGTCTAAAATCAACAAACTGCAGCATGAAACAAATCAAATTTCTCTGAATTTGGCAAGTTGTGCTTATATAGAACAGAACAGAACAGAATAGAATAGAATAGAACAGAACAGAACAGAATAGAATAGAACAGAACAGAACAGAACAGAACAGAACAGAACAGAACAGAACAGAACAGAACAGAATAGAATAGAATAGAATAGAATAGAATTCTTTATTGGCCAAGTGTGATTGGACACACAAGGAATTTGTTGGTGCAAATGCTCTCAGTATACATAAAAGAAAAGATACATTCATCAAGAGTCAAGAATCATCAGGTACAGCACTTAATGATAGTCATAGGGTACAATAATTCAGAAGTCTTACCCTTGTCACACCCATATTACCTACCAGCTCCAAGATCTCTTCTTCACTCTTTCAGCTTTGTAGACCTGATGACAATTCCTCTTCTCTTCTGCTATTTAACCACTTCGGGATGGAGGAAAACAATATATGTCCATCTACTGCCCCACCCCCCACCCCCACCCCCCACCTCCCACTACAATCTCCTTCCCCACCTGCTCAGGCCACATCCAAGAGGAACATAACCAAAGCCGGATTAAAAAGTGTATTTTTGTTTTCCTCCCTGGGAGTCGGGTTTGGGAGGGTGTGGGGATTTGAGGAAGCTTAAGTGGAGCTCAGGGACATGTGTGCCTGTGTCCATGGGTCCATTTTGTTCACCATTCACAATGTGGATTAATTTTTCATGGGGGCGGGGGGTAAAAGAATGTCCAGAGTTGAAAGGCTGTGGCTTCCCTGTTCTCTTTGACCCTCCAAGCGAGCCTTGGCTTCTGGCTTCTCTACTAAGCGATCATTAATTTCCAAACAAAATAGAATGGAAAAACCAAGGCACCTTTCAATGATACGAAAAAAGGTTTCTCAAGGTTGAAATCTTAATTTGCCTAACCCAGAAACTTTTAACATGTTGAAGACAAAGCTGGGAAAACCTTTAAGGAAAGGTAGCCAACCAATTAAGAGAGCCAGAAGATGAAGTACTGAAATGACCAAGGGAGGTCCTCTCTTAAGTCGAACAGGACAACACACTGTGGCCAACTAGCCACAGACAATTAACCTCTCTTAAGTGCCTTCTAGTTGTGAGTCACTCCAAAATGGTCTTCTTTCCTTCCTCATTCCTTCATTCACCCAGTTTTGGTTGCCATGATATAAAAAAGATGTTGAGACTCTAGAAAAGAGTGCAGAGAAGATCAACAAAGATGATTAGGAGACTAGAGTCTATGAAGAACAGTTGCTGGAATTGGGTATGCTGAGTTTAATGAAGAGAAGGACTAGGGGAGACATGTTCCAATATCTCAGGGGCTGCCACAAAGAAGAGGGAGTCAAGCTATTCTCCAAAGCACCTGAGGGCAGGACAAGAAGCAATGCGGGGAAACTAATCAAGGAGAGAAGCAACTTAAAACTAAGAAGAAACTTCTGATGGTTAGAACGATGAATTAGTGGAATGACTTGATTCCAGAATTTGTGGGTGCTCCAACTTTGGAGGTTTTTAAGAAGATACTGGACAACCATTTGTCTGAAATAGTATGTCATGCCCCTCTTGGAATCTGATTCTGAGGGGGAGGTCGAACAGCTGACAGGGAGTGGGAGTGTGACTCCGGTGGCTGTGGAAGAAACTGGGGAAGAGTAAAGTCCAGCTGGGCAGAGCAGGGAACAGGTAGAGCAATGCAGAGGGAATTCAGAGGAAGATCCAGGCCCACCCCCTGTCATGCCTCTGGTGGAGACTGACTCTGAGGAAGAGGAGGAACAGCCAACAGGGAGTGGGAGTGTGGCTCCAGAGGTGGTGGAGGAGGCTGGGGAAGGGCAGAGGCCAGCTGAGCAGTCAGAAGAGGATCCAGGCCCATCCCCTATCCATCCTAGGGCACACAGGGAGGAGAGGATCAGGGAAAAGCAAGGTCTACTTGGGAGGAGATTACCATGATCCTCCTCATGGCTTGCAGCTGGGAGCTATGTATATAAGTTTGTAACTGCGTAGTCAGAATTGCTGGAGTCAAATTTAGTGCTTCCTTTGAATGAGGTTTATCTTTGCTGGCATTCTTCCCATGGACTCTCCCCAGTTATCTTCCTGGAATGTATGATTAATTATCTTGGCTTGCTTCGGAACTCAATGAGGTTTGTTTTTGGTTTCCTTTTGCCTCATTATTTACTTTTATGACTTTAAACTGTGCCTAATAAAACAGTGAAGTTAAGTTGAAGGCATTGCCGGACTTCAATGTATGTTTTGGGTTTGGGGTTATTTTGGGAGACTACGGGTCATCACATCCCCTCTCCATCCTAGGGCACACAGGGAGGAACGGAGAAGGGAGCAACATGAGTTGCATGGCTTACTGGGGAGGAAAGGGCCCTGCTTCCCTTCATTAGCTGCAGCTGGGAACAAGTGTTTAAAAAGGCAAGCTACACACAGCAAAGTTGCTGGAAGCAAACCGTGAGTTATCTTGGTTTGTCGAGGCTTATCTGGGTTCCTGCCATCTTCCCAACTGTGTGTGTTATGTTGGCCTTCAAAGTCTGCAATTCCTTATCCAGCCCTCTCCAGTTAATTGCTGCAGCATGGTTTGTGTGGATTTTTATTTACAGTTTCTATGTACTTTGTTGGACTGAATTTCCTCCGCTTGAAGACTGTTCTTGGTACCTGGACACTGGGGTCAAAGTTGGAGGTATTACTTATGTGACTATGTTGCCTTTGTGTCATGCCCCGGAACATCTCATAGTATAGGATCTCCTGCTTGAGCAGGAGGATGGACTAGAAGACATCCACAGTCCCTTCCAACTCTGTTATTCTGATTATTTTCAGGTCAGCCATTCATCAATCAAGCAACAACGCTATTTCCTCCACCGCCATTCAATTAACCAGTTTATGATCAACCTTATCTCTTGCAGTCTCGTTCTACTTCCCTCATCTTTGCCATTACAACTGCATTTGCTCACAACAAATACCCCCACTGTGTGAGTTTTTGCTTGCTGATCATCGCTTTGAGGGATCAGTCAATTTTTATTTGGTTCAGGGCTGACTGATTGATTCTGCAGTCCATGGAATTCTTAGTAACCACCTCCAAATCCATAATTGGAAGAGGTTTATCTTCTTTCTCTTGCTGTTTTTCAATGACCAATTTTCACAGCCAGGAGTTACTATTGGAAAGGCCATTGCTCTAACTATTCTGATCTGTGTTGTTATTGCCTTCTTCAATAGCGCTAATCTCCTGTTTATTTCTCTGAGACGCCATCCGTCTTCATTCTTCAGCAGAAGAAAATTAAACTTCAGGTAGTCCTCCACTTACAACCGCAACTGTGCCCAGAATTTCTGTTGCTAAGCGAGACGGTTGTTAAGAGAGTTTTGCCCCATTCTATGTCCTTTCTTGCCACAGTTGTTAAGTAAATCACTGCAGCTGTTAAGTTAGTAATATGATTGTTAATTGAATCTGGCTTCCTCGTTGACTTTGCTGGTCAGGAAATTGCAAAAAGTGATCACAAGACCTTGGGACACAGCAACCTTCATAAAGATAAGTTGGTTGGCTCAGCCAATCTCATTGTACACATATTGTACTCTGACAATACAGGTTGATTGACTGGTTGGTTGCCAAGCATCTGAATTTTGATCACATGACCATGAGGATGCTGCAAGGATCGTAAGTGTGAAAAATGGCCATAAGTCATTCTTTTCAGTGCCATTGTAACTTCAAACAGTCACTAATCAAATGGTTATAAGTCAAGGACTGCCTGTATCTGCCATTGTCCCAAAGGGACATTTTTCAAGAGGCAACTGGACTTTCTGTTTTTTCTTTGAAGACATTTCGCTTCTCATCCAAGAAGCTTCTTCAGCTCTGCTTTCAGCAACCCCCCTGTACCCTGTTTTGGTTGCCATAGGCACCACAGGCTGGTCCTTTGCTATTTCCAGGCTGGCCCTGTGGGCCAGATTTAAGCACCTCATTGGCCGGATTTGGCCCATGGGCCTTGAGTTTGACACCCCTGGTCTAGTTGTTAGGGCACCAGCTTAGAAACCAGAAATTGTGAATTCTAGTACCGCCTTAGGGATGACCGAGAATCTCCACAGATAGGAGGTGGTGAGTTTTAGTCCCCTCTTAGGATACGAAAGCTGTCTGGGTGACTTTGGGCCACCTACACTATCTATATGGTAAAATACAAGAACCCAATACTCCTTAGAAATTGAAAAGCTGAATGAATAATTTCCAAATATTTGATACCTGGATATATAACCCAGCAATATTCAGGTTTTCCCCAAATTAGAAGCAAACTTTTTCCTACTCATTCCCTCAGGTCCTTAACCTTCCTTATCCCATTGGCCAAGGGAATATTGCATTTAGTGGGAATAGTTACTGGGGAGGGGAAAATGAGTTATTTGCTGTGTTAAGAGGATGCGACAAGCAGACAAAGGGTTTAAGGGGAAGACTTGAGCTGAGCTGGAATGACCCAACTGCAAACCTTTTTTTTGCAGGGGAGCTCCCCCCTCACACACACACACACACACACACACACACACCAGATGTCACACACAGCTGTGAAGTCCCATCTGAGATCTGGAGACCGAGAACTATTAATTATCTAAAGCCTTTTTCAAACAGATGCCCTCCGTGTGTATGGCTGGGGTGATGGAAATGATAGCCCAATTGATCTGGAAGCCCTTTGCTTCAGAAAGGATGAGTGAGTGGAACAGAAATCTCCTTGTTTACAAGGCGAAATAGTTGCAAGATTGAAGAATGCTTCGGAGGCTTTGCATATGGGCATCTGTCTAAATCCACTCCCAGAGTGTAAAAGTCAGGTAATACTCAATTTCAAGTTTGTAACCCAGAGTTGAAGTTAATAGAAGCTCCCCGGCTTGTAATATATGAAAGCTGGCTGTGTGATGACCCGGAGTGTATCAGAAATATAACAAAAAACAAAAGATAAATAAAGGTCCTTTAATGCCTTCAACTTGGTTTCATTGTTTAATTGTACATAGTTGAAGATTAAACTATTTTCAAAATAATATTTCAAACGAAAGAAACACAGTTCAAATTCGAAGAGACGCTAACGAAGCAAAAGCCAAAAACATAAAATTCCACGACAGACCAGGATAAATAATTGCCAAGTTCAGGAAGATAATCAGGTACAGTCCATTGGAAGAACCCCAACCAAGATAAACCTCCTCTAGGAATAAAACACTAATTTGTCTCCAGCGTTTCTTAGCACGCAAGTCCAGATTCTTACTCAGTTGTCACGCCTGCAGCCCATAAGGAGGATCAAGGCCCTCTCCTCCCCAGTAGACCACGTCTCTCCCTTATCCTCTCCTCCCTATGTGCCCTAGGATGGATAGGGGATGGGCCTGGGTCCTCCTCTGACTGCCCAGCCAGCCGCTGCCCTTCCCCAGCCTCCTCCACAACCTTCGGAGCCACACTTCCACTCCCTGATGGCTGTTCCTCTTCTTCCTCAGAGTCAGTCTCCACCAGGGGCATGACAGGTTGGGTGACTTTGGGCCACCTAAGAAGAACTAAAAGTCCTGCAAGCCCTAAGGAACGACAGCAGCACAATCATACTTCCACCTATATGGTGAAATACAATATCCAATATTCCTTGAAATATATGTGGTGGGTGGTAATTCTCAAGTTACAACCTTCTCTCCTCACTTTTCTTTCCCTTCCCCTTCCCATTGCGTCCTATTATTTGCTTTTGTACTTTTGTATTTTATTCTATAATCTAATCATCTAATAAAATATTATTTAAAAACCCCACAATCATTTGAAGTTACAATGTCACCCCAAAAAGTGACCTTTGACCTGTCATCAAACTTACAACCATCGCAGCATCCCCTTGGTCACATAAGTGCAACTCAGTCATCTGGCAGCTGGTATGTACAGGTTATCCTTGATTTACAACACTTCATTTAGTGACCACCCGAAGTTGCAATGGAGCTGAAAAAAGTGGCTTATAACTGTTTTTCACAGTTATGTACATTGCAGCATCCCCATGGTCATGTGATCAAAATTCAGAGAATAGGAATAGGAATAGGAATAGGAATAGGAATAGAATAGAATAGAATAGAATAGAATAGAATAGAATAGAATAGAATAGAATAGAATAGAATAGGAATAGGAATAGAGTAGGGTAGAATAGAATAGAATAGAATAGAATAGAATAGAATGGAATGGAATGGAATGGAATGGAATGGAATGGAATGGAACGGAACGGAACGGAACGGAACGGAACGGAACGGAATAGGAATAGGAATAGGAATAGGAATAGGAATAGGAATAGGAATAGGAATAAGAATAGAATAGAATAGAATAGAATAGAATAGAATTTTTTTATTGGCCAAGTGTGATTGGACACACAAGGAATTTGTTTTTGGTGCAACTCACATATTTGTGACGGTTGCAGTGTCCCAGGGTCAAGTGATCAACTTTTGCAACCTTCAGATAAGCAAAGTCAGTGGGGAAGCCAGATTCACTTAGCAATCATTTTACTAATTTAACAACTGCAGTGATTCACTTAACAATGGTGGCAAGAAAGGTCGTACAATGGGGGGGAAACTCATTTAACAACTGCCTCACTTATCAAGAAGAAAATTTGGCCTCAGTTGTAGTCATAAGTCAAGGACTGTATTTACTCCACTTGTAGTATCCTGGGGTTATCCGATTGCCAATTGTGAGTTTCCATATTAGCTTCCAACAGGCAAAGTCAGTGGAGGGAAGCTGAAGTCGCTTAACAACCAAATGATTCACTTAATAGCTGCAATTATTTGCTTACCCATCATGGGCAAAAAGGTCATAAAAAAATCAGACATTTCACTTAACAACCGTCTGTCAGCATTCCAAGTAATGCACCCATAGAAAGCAGAACTCCAAGGCAGGTAGATTCCTCAAGGAACAATTTACTGAATACATCATATTGGCACACCTGTTGAAAACCGACTCTGAAAGTTCCTGCGGTTTTCACCAGATTATAAAGTGAAAGTTTTCCCTTCCCCCAAGTCATCAATCACATTGTCCAATAGAGGTGCTGGCCGGTTGCTTAGTTACTCCACTCCTCCTCTCCTCAGCACCTGTTGGAATGTCCTTGGTTCCCACAGGAAAACTTTTTGACTCCCAACCCTGCAGCTATCTATCTCCCCTCTCCCTCTCCCTTCTTCTTCTTATGGCAACCCTGAAGCCTCCAAGATGGCTTCCGGCAGATTCGCTTCAGGGTTGACACCGTCTTCTTTAGCAAACAAAATTCTAGGCCCAATTGTGATTGTAAGTTGAGAACAACCTCTATATAAAATTAGCCAAGCTGATAGAATAAGACACCAAGTTACTAACATCCTATGCACAAGCAAACCACCCAAAAGCAACTTGCACAAAGAAGAACTAAAAGCCCTGCAAGCCCTAAGGAACAACAGCAGCATAATCATACTTCCAGCAGATAAAGGTAATGCCACAGTAGTAATGGATAGAAAAGACTACAAAAGAAAATTGACAGATCTACTCCAAGACTCCACATACAAACCCATAAACACGGACCCAACCCCATATCTGGAAAAAATAACCAAAAAGAAAATTATAACCAGCCACATGAGCAAAGAGATCCAACAGATGATCATCCCAAGAGAAAAATCTTCCAGATGCCCCAAACTATACGGCCTCCCAAAAATACACAAAGAAGGCATACCTCTCAGACCCATAGTCAGCTCCAGAGGAGCACCACTACAAAACCTAGCTAAACACTTAGCAAAGCAGCTACAGCCCCATGCTGAAGCAACAGCTTCACATGTACAAAACTCATACCACCTCTTGGAAATGATCAAAGATCTACACGTGGAACAAGAAGATCTGCTTGTAAGTTTCAACGTGGTTTCACTATTCACTCAAGTCCCAATAAAAGAAACTCTTGAAATCATCAAAAATAAATACCAACCAACTAAACACCTCATGGAACTAGCAGAACACTGCTTAACCAACACATATTTCATATACAACGGACAAAGATACAAGCAAATTAAAGGACCCCCTATGGGATCACCACTGTCGCCCGTCATTGCAAAACTGTTAATGGAAGAATTCAAATCCAGAGCCCTAGCCAATGCCACCCACAAACCCAAACTATGGTTAAGATACATCGATGATACATTTGTTATTTGGCCCTATGGAAAAGAAAACCTAAACAATTTCCTAACATACCTAAACAGCACACACCCCAAAATCAAATTCACCATGGAAATGGAAACAAACAAACAACTACCATTCCTGGATGTACTAATCTACAAAAAAATAGATGGCACACTAGGACACACCATATACCAGAAGAAAATACACACCAACCACTACCTCAATGCCCAATCCCACCACCACCCAGCACAGATAAACTCCATGGCCAAAACACTAATTGCCAGAACCAAACGCCTGGCAGACAAGACACACATAAAAACTGAACTATGCACCCTGTCTAAAGTACTGACAGCCAACGGCTTCCACAAAAGCAAAATCACCTGCTTGATCCACAAAAACACACTGAGACATAATGGAGACCTAGAAGATGTCCTGCCCTACATAAGAGGTACTACAGACAAAATCAGTAAGATATTACACAGGCATCACATCAAGACTGCCTTCAAAACAGACAGAAAAATAGCAGCCATCCTAAGAAACCCCAAAGATAAAATTGACCTGGAAAACCAAGGCATATATGAAGTCCCCTGTGCATCATGCCCTGCCACATACATTGGACAGACCAATAGAAGAATAAGTACCTGCCTGGATGAACACAAAAATGCAGTAAAAAAGCTGGAACACATTTCCTCACTAGCCCAACACATGAAAGCCACAGGTCATAGCATCAACTTCAATGGCACCAAAACCCTAGCCACTATAGAAAATCCCAGCTACAGAATTATCAGAGAAGCCATACAGATTGAAAAAAGACCAGAAAGCATGAATAGAAGAGATGACTCCACCAGGCTGTCAATTATTTGAAAGCCTGCACTCACAAACAAAAAAATCTCCACACCACAAGCCAGGCAAACACCTGGACACAGACAGATCCCCCCTGATACCTCCAGCTCAAACACACCCCAACCAGGCACCCAGATGAAACCTAGCTTCCTAATAAATGATAGCCGTCCATTTACTCGGAGCCAAGCCATACTAAAAGCCTCCAATATAGGAAACACAATGTTGCCAGCCAATCAAGACCAAAAAAAAGCCACAAAACAGACAGAAGATATTAGAAACACCAATCAAGCAGAACACAACAAACCCCAAGACCAATAAACACAGACCAAGACTCCCAACCAATCAGGATGAAGAAAAAACCATTCTGGCACAGCAGTAGGCTAGCCCCAAATTTAAAACAGAAATGGCTGTGAAAGTCTGACTCACAGACGAACACAATACAGAAGCCTGATGATGGCAGATGAGATTCTGCCAAAACGTTGCTACAACTTTAAAAGCACAACTATAATGATGTGGGAAAATACCCAAACAAAGCTGAATACCATACATGTAAGTACCCGCGTAAACTTAAGAAAACAATTAGCCAATTGTATCCACCACCCAAGAATCATCCAATTTTGGGTAACTAATAGAAAGAGAAATTTTAAAACATGGGTGCAAATTTGCAATACATAGGAGGGAAAACAAAAACAGACTGTAGGTGTTCAAAGGCCTTCTTTTTGCAGATCCCACAACTTCTGAGGGCAAGCTGTTCCATTGGTTGATTGTTCTCACTGTCAGAAAGTTTCTCCTTGTTTCCAGGTTAAATCTCTCCTTGTTCAGTTTCTACCCATTATTCCTTGTCTGGCCTACAGGCGCTTTAGAAAATAGCTTGAGCCCTTCCTCCCTGTGGCAGCCCCTCAAATATTGATGTCTCCCCGCTATCATGTCTCCGCTGCTCCTTCTCTTTCCTAGACTAGCCAAGCCCAGTTCCTGCAACCGTTCATTGTATGTTTTAGCCTCCATTCCCCTAATCATCCTGGTTGCTCTTCTCTGTACTATTTCTAGAGTCTCAACATCTTTTTTATAATGTGGTGACCAAAACTGGATGCAGTACTCTAGGTGTGGTCTTATTAAGGCTTTATAGAGTGGTATTAGTACTTCCCTTGATCTTGATTGTATCCCTCTGTTAATACAATTTAGGATTGCATTAGCTTTTTGGGCTGCTGCTGCACACTGCTGGCTCATATTTAGCTGGTTGTCCACTAAGACTCCAAGATCCCTCTCACAATTACTGCTATTGAGCCTGGTTTCACCCAGTCTATATATGTACTTTTGGCTTTTCTTGCCTAAGTGTAGACTTTACATTTCTCTATACTGAATTTCATTTATAAGATATGGCCCAGTGTTCTAGTCTGTCAAGATCCATCTGGATCTTGAGCCTATCTTCTTGGGTGTTAGCGATTCCTGCCAGCTTAGTATCATCTACAAATTTGGTAAGTTCCCTTTCTATTCCCTCATCTAAGTCGTTAATGAAGATATTGAAGAGTACTTGGCCTAAGAAGGAACCTTGTGGCACCCCACTGCTTTCTTCCCTCCATGTAGACTTAGACCCATTAAGGACTACTCGTTGAGTACGGTTTGCTAGCCAGTTGCGGATCCATCTAGTGGTGATACTATCTATTCCACTTTTTTCTAGCTTACTAAGAAGTAGGTTGTGGTCTACTTTATCGAATGCCTTGCTGAAATCTAAGTATATTACGTCCACAGTATTTTGCTGGTCTACTAATTTAGTCACTGTGTTGAAGAAAGAAATAAGATTGGTTTGGCATGATCTGTTTTTAACAAACCCATGCTGACTGCTAATTATTACTTTACTTGTTTCTAGATGTTGGCAGATCTGTTTTTTTATTATCTTTTCCAGTATCTTCCCGGGTATTGATGTTAGGCTGATTGGTCTATAGTTTCCTGGGTCTGGGTTTTTTTTTCCTTTTTTGAAGATGGGAACCACATCAGCTCTTTTCCAGTCCTCTGGTAATTCCCCAGTGCTCCAGGATTTTTGAAAGATATGGTGCAGTGGTTCTGAGATGACCTCTGCTAGCTCCTTTAAAACTCTGGGATGTAATCCATCAGGCCCCGGTGATTTGTTTTCATCAAGATCAGACAGGTGTTCTCTTACTATTTTTTTTGCTTATTTTAACTTTTATTTCTGGTCTGTCTTTTACAGTTATGTTTTTGGTGTGTTGAGCTATAGTTTTTTTTGTGTGAAGACAGATGCAAAGAATGAGTTAAGCAGTTCTGCTTTCTCTCTGCTGCCTGTTAGTTCCTTGCCATCTTCTCTCTTTAGTGGACTGACTGTTTCCTTGATTTTTTTTCTTGTTATTTATATGTTGGAAGAAACTTTTTGACTTTTGTTGCAAGTCTTTGTTCGTTCTGAGCCTTTGCTATCCTGACTTCGTCTTTGCAGATTCTGGCTATCTGCTGATATTCTGCCTTAGTTGTATGTCCTTCTTTCCATTTTTTGTACTTGTCCTTTTTTTTTCTTTCAATTTGCCAAAGAGATCTTTGTGTAGTCATGCTGGTTTCTTCTTGGATTTCTTGTTTTTCTTTCTCAGTGGTATTGTGCTGGTCTGGGCTTCTATGATCATACTTTTTAGAGTTTCCCAAGATTCTTGAGTTGTTTTCCCTTTTAGGATTTTCATCCATGGAATCTTTCCCAAGTTCTCTCTGAGTTTACTGAAATCAGCTCTTTTTAAATCCAAGATTCTGGTGTCATTATGTTCTGTTGCTTGTGTTTGTGTTATGTTGAATTCTAGTATGACATGGTCACTCTCACCCAAGGTTCCTGCAGTTTCAACTCCCTCTATCACTTCTTCTCTGTTTGTAAGAATTAAGTCCAGTATGGCTGTCCCTCTAGTTTCACCTTCTACCTTTTGGACAACAAAGTTGTCAGCTAGGTTGGTTAGGAACTTATTTGATTTCTCACTTGGTACAGAATTAGTTTTCCAATTGATATCAGGATAATTGAAGTCTTCCATTACTATTGTTGTGTTTCCTGCATATGTTTGTTAGTTGGCTGGCAAAAAGGACACCTATTTTTTCTGCTTGATTGGGTGACCTATAATGTACGCCTATGGCCATGTCATTCTTTTTTTCTTTTATATTGACCCATATGCATTCTAGGTGGTTTTCATCTTTGGTTTCATGCATTTTTGTAGCAATATAGTGGTCCTTTACATACAGTGCAACTCCACCTCCTCTTTTATGGGGTCTGTATTTTTTTTGAATAGTTTGTATCCTTCTACCAGTATATTCCAGTCATGGGTTTCATCCCACCAAGTTTCTGTTATTCCAACTATATCATATTTACCTTCATGTATTCGTAGTTCGAGTTCACCCTGCTTGTTCCCCAGACTTTGTGCATTTGTATATAGGCACTTGAGATCTTTATGTCTGACACTGTGTTTCCTGTCTACA
This sequence comes from Pseudonaja textilis, assembly GCF_049901715.1. Lineage (NCBI taxonomy): Eukaryota > Metazoa > Chordata > Lepidosauria > Squamata > Elapidae > Pseudonaja > Pseudonaja textilis. The sequence goes on from NC_141990.1 coordinate 328,536,453, forward strand.
TAACCTGTGTTGTGCCTTCCTGCCCCTACTTTCTTGCCACCTGTTTGATTAGTGCACATGGTATGGTACTCACTATTAAGTGCTTTGTTTTGGTTGGCATCAAGGTTGATAACCTTACCTGCACAAACATCTATTTTGCATGCACTGGTATCCTTATCAGTTTTAGGTTGCTGGGGACAGAGATGTTCTGAATCCATTAATTCTCTATCCCCGCTGTTCAGTTTAAATGTTTATCCAGGAAATCTGTGAATTCAATGCCAAGTAACTCAGTCCCTTTCTTTGATGGATGCAAACCGTCTCTTTTGTACAGTTTTTCATTGGACCAGCTGCAGACATCATGACTAATAAAACCAAAGCCTTCCCTTTTACACCACTCCTTTAGCCACACATTAAACTCTGCTACACGCTGCCCTTTCCCTTTTTCTTCCAGTAACCTTCCTCAGCCACGCCCACCAAGCCACGCCCACAGAACCGCTAGTAAAAAAAAATTGAATCCCACACTGTTCTGGAGGTAAATAATGTTCACTCCCATCTTTGGAGGGAATCAAAACTGATCTCCTACTGCCCACATTTACCAAGTCAACATCTTCCTCAGTTCCGCTCATTTGATTCATGATTGGGAGATGCTCTTACATGAGAAGCATCATCCAGGGCTCATTAGCTCTACCCTTGCTCCCCAGCCGCTGCCGCCTCCTCCTCCTCCTCCTCCTCCTCCTCCACTAGGAGACCCACCCCAGTGTGGGGCTGAAGAGCCCCTGCCAGGCAGCATTCACGGGACGTCTGTGTGGTTTACTGCTCTCCCAAGAGCTCTGGAGCCCCCGGGGTCAGAGGTGACGGCAGATGATCGATGCAGCCTTTTGAAAGGTCACTTCAACTCCACTGAGTTCCCACCTTTTGACAGCCGAAGCAAATGAGAGGAGGGGATAATGGACAGTCAAAGGAATGGGGGTCTTTGTGGCCCAAGTATTGATCAGGAATTGGGGAGCTGCTGGACAGGCAATGCTAAGCAGACTCCAGTGATGGGGCATCATTCTTTGCCTTTGTACAAAATACGGGGCTGAGGGTGGGGGGAGATGTCACCCAGGTCTTTTTACCCCTCCATTCTTACTTGATCCCCATTCTCAGGGGGGAAAAAGATTAAGTCAACAAAACGCCTCTTCACTGGAAGAACAAAGTCAAGATTGGTGACTTGTTACCAAAATCTTTACTGGACACAAAGCAAGGACCAACAGAATGAGGAGATCAGATTAGTGACTGGTGAAGACATGGCTTGCTTAATCAGAGTTTATTGAGCCAGCCACAATGGCCTCAGTGCCCATGGTTCACAAATCTTAATGGCCAGATTCACACATCAGATCCAGATGAACTAGCCAAACTACCTAAGAAGTTAGCATTTGTTAAACACAGAGATCTCCAAACTTGGCAACTTCAAGACTTGTGGACTTCAACTCCCAGAATTCTCCAGCCAGCTGTGAGTTGTAGTCCACAAGTCTTAAAGTTGCCAAGTTTGGAGATCTCTGTGTTAAACCAACCTGTATGTTCTTTAATTGCTGATAAGGATAGTTAATCAGGTACAGGTATTCCTCATCTTATGACTGTGCCGGCCACTCCACTACCCTTTTCTCCAGTGGTGGTATTCAAATTTTCTTTACTACTGGTTCTGTGGGTGTGGCTTGGTGGGTGTGGTGTGGCTTGTCCAAGGCACCTGGACAAAAAAAAAAAAAACTTTAAGTGTGGCTTAGTGGGCGTGGCAAGGGAAGGATACTGTAAAATCCCCATTCCCTCCCCATCCCACTAACCTACTTTCCAGCTCCTTTCTCTTGTGCAGGGCAACCAAAGAAGATCCAGCCAATCAGCTGGGACTCGGGAGGCAACAAATAGATGGCGGGGGGGCAACCAAGGTTGGTATTTGTCAGTTCCCTGAACTACTCAAAATTTCTGCTACCGGTTCTCCAGAACCTGTCAGAACTGGCTGAACACTACCTCTGCTTTTCTCCACTGCAGTGCAGTGCCCAAGATCTACTTTGATGGGGGGAGGTAATTTAACCGGTTTGCCAAAGTGGTGCAAACCAGCTGAATCCCACCACTGGGTTTACCTCAGCAAAATGGGCGAGGGTCAGCCCTGCCTCAGCTTGAGCCTTTAAGTAAGAATGATCCTTGACTCCATTTAGTGAGAAAGGGTTTGCAAGCAGAATACAATAAAGCAAAACTTAAGTTTGCATGCCAAAATCTCCAAGTTTAACCTTCTCTCCTAAGTCGCTTCCCATTGCTGGTCTCCCATTGTCTAATCATATTCAAATGAAAAGTTTTGGGAATGGTCTCTTCAATTGTGGGCTACCTGCATGCCATTCCCAGCTGTCTATAACCTTTAAATGATATATCCAGAAGGCAGAACTTTCCCGCTCCCATCCAGCTTCTTCGCCCCCAAATTCCTGGCAGACTGGCATCAAGTGAATGCAAAGCGCAGGCATGAGGTGGCAATTCAGATAACTGAGTCTAAAGCGGGAACTCATCCAGAGGCATAATATAATGGGCTGCTTGTCTCAGGAGAGACCCACTGGTTGAAACTGATAATCCAAGATCCATATTTTTGCCATACAGAACTATGTATTTTTGGATTTGGATTTGGATTTTCCTCAATAAATAAACAAGTATAATCAATGACACTCATTTAATTGGGGTTTCATCTAGTTTTAGGACTTGTGTGGAGCGCAAATCACATGTTAGATCATATTTATGCAGAAATATTGACAATTCAAAAGGGTTCACAAACTGTAATTGAGTTTGCCGATCAAACTTGATATGGACAAGTGGCAGGATTATCTTGCCTTCCCACACCCTCCATCTTTCGACTGTATAACCAGAACGGGAACCCTTTCACAACACTAGTCCAAAGTTTCAGTTTGCCTGATGAGAGTGACCGAGACCAAACTTTAATGCAGCCATGAAGACCAGAAAAATGGGACTATTTGTCCTTTCTTGGTAATCCCATGACAAGTTTATGGAGGCGAGTTGGACCAATATACCCTATAGATAAAATAAGCACCTTCTGTCTATTTAGTAGTTAAGCTTTTTACTCAGGGACAAGGCCTAGCAACATCACGGACATCACCAAAGTACAAATTGCTTTTGACACATCTGTCAATAGCTCAGCAGGGCACCCAAACAGTCACACATCCTTCACCCTTCCCAAATTTGTCCTGAATGAAGCTCAGCACCTTGATCAATAACTGGGACAATAAGGTTTAGGGAGGGGTGGGGGCAATCAGGCCCTGACCCCTGCAGAGAACTGAGAAGGCACTTGGACACAAAAAAAAACATGTTAAAGCGAGTTAAAGCAACAGCTTCTTCGTTGTGAGGATCAAGCAGCATTGCCTCACCTCTGACCTTCGCCCACAAAGTCAGTGCAGGCAACAACTGTCACCCAAGTAGCACACCAGCCTGCATATTAGCTTCATGGCAGTTAGGGGAAGCAGGACGGACACCATGGTCAGGGTGAACAGTGGCAATCCCACCCCGCACACAAACACAAACACCAGAGCCCGGGACTGTTCACTAAATTAGTTAGCGTAATGGTTACGGTGTTGGCCTAGAAACCAGATGTTGAGTTTTAGTCCCACCTCAGCACCTGGCTGGGTGGTTTTGTGCCAGTACCTCACAGGGTTGTTGTTGTGGGGAAACTACAAGGGAGGAGAATTAGATAAGTTCACTGCCTTATTTATGAAAACAATAAAGGTGGGATAAATGAGATAAATGGTTATGTTTCAGAAGCAAGGAGTTATCTATTAAAGCAGGGGCCCTCAACTTTTTGGGGTGGTTCCAGGGGTGGGATTCTACCAGTTTGCACCTATTCGCTAGAACCTGTTGTTAACATTCTAAGCAGTTCGGAGAACCAGTTGTTAGAAGAAATTACTGGCCTAATCCTGTAAAGAAGGCAGGAAGGAAACATTCTGGTGTTGCTTACAGAAACTGCCTCTCAGTTAACCCTTATTACATTCTTGGCAGGACTAGACTTCCTGTCTCTGGAACTTCTCTGGAGTTTTCATGTTGCAGCATTCCCACAGTCATGAGAGGCCATTTGAAGAGATGGTGCCTCGATGCGAGTGATATTGAGTTGGCCATGCCCAGCCAATAACATGACCACCAAGCCACGCCCACCAACTAAGCCACGCCCACAGAACCGGTTGTTAAAAAAATTGAATCCCACTCCTGGGCAGTTCCATAGAGTTTTCCTGCCGACTGCGGTGGGGTGTTTCATCTGCTGCCTGAATCCCATGGATGGGGCTTGTTTATGTGGCCCATTCTGGCATGGTAGGGCCCAGTAATGATCCACAGACTGTAGGGACCCCTGTATTAAAGCATAAGAGAGCTTTCTTTGCTATTGTCCCCACCCTACAAATATCTTGTCCTCCATTTTGGAAGAGTGTGAAGACTTAGCTTTGCCAACTAGTGAGAACTGAGGAGTGGCACACAATCCTGGGGTGACTTGGTGGCTTGAGGGTGCTCTCTCCAGCATTCAACTTACCTTTTTTATTCTTATTTTATTCTTCACTTTGTTTTAATTCTGTTTCTCATTCTCTTTTTCATATAATTTTATAATTTGTTATCTATAAACAGCCCACTTGGACAGTGGGGCAACGTCTAAATTTGATAAACAAATATAAATAAAAAACACTGATTAGCTAATCAGAGTTTAGTTCATTGTATTGTCAAAGCTTTTGAATTCGCAGCCACCAAATATGGCAATAGCCACCCATTTATTTTGAAATAGATAGGCGCAGTTCATGGAGGATTGGGCCATTGCTGATGGATAATTTTGCTGGCTCTTTCCAACCAATCAATCGCTAGAATCATATTATTATTTTATATACCAGTGGCCAAGGACTTTCCTGAGAATAGCTAATTAGACACTGTGAGAATCCACATAATGCTACATTCAACAGCTTTTTGGTGTGGTCCAGCAGGACTATTAGACACACTCCACCTCGTTTGTTGCAACATTGTCAGATGCCAATCATACTCTCTACTTTGAGATCAAAGCTGGGTGCACTTTTACAGCAGAGATCTATTTTCTGTGATATCTTGGGATATAATGAATCCATGAAAGATTCATTACCAGTAAGAATGACAGTTCCTAGTTGCTTCTCAAACCCACATCAATTGGATCACGACATTCAATCTTCTAGAATTATTTTGCTAGAATATTCAGGAATGCCTGCAGGACCAGACCCCGAGAAATTAAAGGCCCTTAGGAGCAGGCGGGCTCACAAATGCAGGAGGAACAGACAAACCTTGTATTTGGAAGTTAACAGAGATCCTGTTTACTATTGAGAGACAGGGACTTTGTGGCCAACACTTGAGAATCCCCTCAAATACGCTGCCAAATTTCACAGGCACAAGAGCTAAAAAATGTGATGCGGTCTCCTCTTGCTGTTAAATGGGAAACTCAATACTAATAGTTGTGTAAACCCTTTAAAACACATATATACACCTCCCAAATACCACTGTCAAGCTCTTGCCAATAGAAAGCAAGATCATCCCAAAGTTTATTTCAAAAAGATGTACCGGAAGAGGATAGGAGAACATTACAGAAACATCAGCCGCTGGATTGCTTTCACATTCAAGCCCAATTTATCTCCCAGGCTGCTGCGGTAGAGACTGTTTCAACCTCTTGTTCAAGATCTCAGTGTGAATGAGGAGAAAGTTCTGTAACTCTGTTCAGGTATAGGTAGTCCTCGAACTTATGACCACAATTGAGCCCAAAATCTCTCATCCTAACCCTTCCTTCCTTCCTTTTCTCTTTTTCCTTCCTTGTTTCCTTCCTTCCTTCTCCTTCCCATTTTCCTTCCTTCCTTCCGTCCTTCCCTCCCTCCTTTCTTCTTTCCCTTCCCTCCCTCCCTCCCCTTTCCTTCCTTCCTTCCCTCCCTTCTTTCCCTCCTGCCTTTCTCCCTCCCTTTCCTTTCCTTCCTTCCTCCTCCTTCCTGTCTTTCCCTCCCTCCCTCTTCTCTCCTTCCTTTCTTCCTTCCCTTCCTTCCTTCCTTCCTCTCTTCCTCCCCTCACTTCCTTCCCTCCCCTTTCCTTCCCTCCCTCCCTTCTGCTTTCCCTCCCTCCCTCTTTCTCTCCTTCCTTTCTTCCTCCCTCCCTCCCTCCCTCCCTTCCTTCCTTCCTCTCTCTTCCTCCCTCTCACTTCCCTCCCTCCCTCCCTCCAAACCTTTTTCTCACGATCCCTCCCTTCTTTTCAGCATCCTCTGGCTCGATGTCTACAACATTCCCCATTCGGGGCAGCGGATTACAGTTTTCGGCTGCCAGAGCGGATACATTTGTTAAGTGAGTGTTGCCCCATTTCTACTACCTTCCTTGCCAGAGTTTGTTAAGTAAATCACTGTAGTTGACAAGCTAGTAACACAGTTGTTAAATGAATCTGGCGACCCCATTGAGTTTGCTTGTGAGAAGATTGCAAAAGGTGATCACATGACCCTGGGACACAGCAACAGTCGTAAGTATGAACCAGTTGTCAAGCCTCTGAATTTTGATCACATGATCACGGGGATGCTACGACGGTGGTAACTGTGAAAAACAGTCATAAGTCACATTTTTCAGTGCCATTGTAACTCTGAATGGTCACTAAAACAACCATTGTTAAGTCAAGGACTACGTGTACTTGAAACGTTGGGTATCATTATAATCATGTTTTCTTCAAAGTTGAATAAAATGGAGGATCCCTCACATGAGACATAGAAATTCACCCAGTATCTATCTATATTTGCACACCTTAACATTTCTCAAATCTATTTTCTTTAACAAACGTTCTCCCGCCTATCTATCCATCTGCTAGATTTTTATCTATATAGATACGCATACACAAATTGCACTTGTCCACTCTATTTCCCCATCACACAAAACCACGTTTAATTTCTAATTGTGGAGTTGCTCTGTACAACCATAATTCACTGTGACTTAACACTCACGGGGAGAAGCAGCTTCCGTAGATGAACAAATCCCAAACATTCGGTGAAAATAACCACTTGGGTTTGGAGCACAAACATCTGATTAACGATAATTTTAAAAGTTACCCCCTTTTGAAAGAGTCCACCCAAATCCTAGCCCTGCAACCCTCACAATCACGCTATGTAGGGATGTCATATTTTGCTTTATTAAAAAAAAATAAAAAACAGTATTAACAGGTATACAGTTGTACTTATACAAAGTCTACAGTTTTATTACTGTACAGTGTTACAATCAGAGAAGAGTTGCAGCCCCGAATGGCTGGGTTGGAGGGTCGGGGGGGGGGAGATATCCCATTTTTCTTAAGTCTAAACTACTCAGGAGTCATTTCAAATCTTGCCTGTGAAGGAAGAGCAAAGGGCAGGCTCTGGTTGGTGAGCAGCAAACATCAAAATGATAGCAGAAAGTGGGGGGGAAAGGAGATTAACCATCATTGTCTAGGGAACTTCCATTCTTGGAGGTTAGGGAGCTTTTGAGCTCTCTAATAATGATGGATGAATCTGTATTAATCCTGGTACAAGCTTGTAGTGCAAATACGTTCCTTTGGTTAAACAGATCATCCGCTCACCCCAAGGGTCTTCCTTTCCTTAAACCATTACCTTTATTCTTATGCCAAGTAAACACATGCATATCTGAGCAAGAAGATGGATTCAACCACCATCTTTTAAAGTACCAAAGCAAGGATTGTTTAGAAGTTCTGCTTTTCCCATGTATTTGTCGTATTTATTTATCTGTCACATCTATAAAACATACTCATTACAAAGTTGTGCTGCCTGTTCTCTGTGTTTATGGGATCTCTGGTAGTGTTCAACCAGATCTCAAGGTAGGATTCACTGCCTGGACCAAGGCTGTCCAACCTTGACTACTTTTAAGAATTGTGGATTTCAACTTGTGGGGAATTCTGGGAGTGGAAGTCCACAAGTTTTATAGTCGTCAAGGTTGGAAAAACACTGGCCCAGATCCAATAGGAACATGAATTTCCTGGCATTTTAAAATGCTCCCACCAGCCTTCAGAGTGTAATGTACTCTTGCAGGGAAACTCTTGCCTACTTTTTCCCAGGAAAAGTTTTGACAGGTTTGTGCATGTCTTGCTTTCCAAACCCACTGGGGCTTAAAATGCACCAGTGCTGTCAAAAAAAGAAATGTATAGTTTCCCACCTTCCATCAGGCAGGATTCATACACCACCAATCTGAAGGGTGGTTAAATGAGGCGCCTCATTTTCACTGACTGCCACGTCAGAAAAGATTAGCATGATGTAAAAATTGACAGCTAAGGCCCAACGGAGCCTTTGTGCAGACATGCCTGAAACATGTAGCCCTTCTAGAGGCCAGTCCCTGTTGAGAATTGGCTACCCACACAGCACCCAATAGCCCTAACTCGGCCACCAACATAGGTACCCAACATACACTGCACAATACTTAAGTTGGAGCCAAATCCCTCCCAAGGGATGTCTTCCACAAACTCCAGCAATGGGCTTTGGACTCTTGGAACAAGAGTGCTCCTTAGGCGCCAGTTGAATAAAAAGAGGAGACCTTTGACAAAACAAAGGAACCGGCTTGCTAGTCATCGTATAATGAAAATGTCCATTGCGGGCACTCTTCCTTCACAACCAGAGTTGCCTAATGCCTACCTGTGGGAAGCTGTTTACAAAGCGCGACAGCAATCCCAGCAAATGAACATTATCTTTTTTGGGGGGTGGGGGGGGGGGGAAGGGCTGCTTCCAATGCTGAGAAGCACAGAAAAGCCTGCACTGTTATTAGCAGGATCCTCTCACATCCCCATTGCTTGTGAGAAAACGGGTGAGGCAGGCGTGAGAGCTCTCCGCAGGACAACAGAATTTATTCCACATCTTTATATTTTAACAACTCAGTGGCCAAAGTGAGAGATTTTGTACACAACTGGCTCAACTGGCAACTACAAAAAGCCATTGGAGATGAAAAGGAAAAAAAAAAAGCCCCCGGAAGGTCTTACTACGAAATATTCAAGTTTAACCAGAGGAAGAATTGGGGAGCAAGTTAGGAATTTTCCTCATCGCTTCTCCCTCCCAATTTGAGTAACAGCCCTTTGTTTGCAGGAAACAGAACCTAGTTTTCGAGCCAGAAAGGCTAAAGTCCTACCCCAGCCAAAGGCAGAAGCAGCTAGTTTGAATAACTCCTGAGCAGGGAGGGATGTGGGGTCAGGGGGCAGTTTTGCCCCCTCAGTAGTTTCAATGAAATGCTATCAGCAGCCCAGACCAAGACACCTGGACTGTTTCCTGCAGTTTGGTAGCAGCTTGTCACTTGGGAGCATCTCTGGTCTCAAGACCCAAGCAGGAAAGCGCTGCTGGAGTCACGGCCCGAGGCCTGAAATCCCTAACTTTCTATAGCTTTATTTTTCTGCCAGTGATCTCCTCTGCAATGCACACCTCTCCCTTGCCTGTGTAAGGATACAGCTTCTTTGAGCCAGGTTCCTTCCACCTGGGCAACCCTGATCCTACCTTCCCTCCCTCAACTGAAGCCAGCATCTCTTCATCGTCTCTTCAGCTTGCTTTCTTGACACAGCAGGGTCCGTGATCACCTTCTCTGCCATTCTTGTATAGCCCAAGACCAACCGCAAGACCCCAAATTAATTTTTTTTAAAAAAAGTAAATTAAAGCTAGCTTTCAAAGTCCATAAATAGGAGAGGGGAAGAAGAGGGAATAGTGGAACTCAGTGCCTTTTGAAGTCACTCCCATCTTCTATGATGAGACTATCTCCAAACCTTTCCCCACCACAGGGATGGCTGACCTTCTTGGGTCACAATGCATTTTGCCTCGACTACAATGCCTGGCATGCAGGCGCGGCCCGTCACTTTGCCAGCGAAAGGAGTTGCTTGCTCCCAATTCCTCGGGACACCTGTGAACCGAGAGGGGAACAGTCTGGGGAAGGTCTGCTGCTGGCTACAGGCGTGTCTCTGCAGGCTTCATTATTGTCCTGTGACCAAAATGCAAAGGAGAACAGCAGCAGCATAAAGGTGGATCATCGCTTCACTTTAGCGTCTTCCTTGATCTTCCAGATCATCAACTCCATGCAGGCTCGGGCGTCCTCACTGGAGTCATGGCCTTCCACTGTGAGCAAACAGAAAAAGAAGAAGCCATTCATTTATTTGTTTCGTGGGCTTAGAGGTCCACCTGGGACTCTGGTTAGCGTACAGCAGAAAAAGAAGGAAAACCCCCAAAATAAACACATGACACTAAAAGGCACACCCAATATATAAAATGGCACCAGACTTGATCATAAAAGGAGCAAAAGAGAACTCCATTCAACCGAACTCAAATACCCGGGGAGGGACACAGATTTTAAACAACTTTTCTAAAAGGGTGAGGACTTTGGGGCTCTGCCATAGGGGAGGGAGGGGGAATTAGCTTTTAAACTGCCCAATTGTCTCCAAGTTAAGAAGACCAATACATTAGGTAGACTTCAAAAACCTTTTGTTTTTCAAAATGAAGCAAATTTTATTGCAGTGGTCGTTAAGTGAGTTACCAAAGTTGTTAAGTGAACTGCATGGTTATTAAGAGAACACACTGATCGTTAAGCATATCCATTGTCCACAATGGGCATTTTTTTGTTGGAAACTGGAAACAAACACTGGTTTCCAGCAAAAAAAAAAAAAAAAAAACCACTGAAAGTTGCAGTCAGGTGATTGCTGCAAACGACTAGCAACAGCAACAGCACATAGACCTATATACTACTTTCATGGTGCTTTACAGCCCTCTCTAAGTGGTTCACAGAGTCAGCATATGGCCCCAACAATCTGGGTCCTCATTTTGTGCCCCCAGATCTTACCACTATCCTGGATGATGCGCTTGAGGTAATCCGCCATCAAAGTGCGCAATGCCCGCTTGTAAGGCAAACCCAGGCGGTGAGGGAAGACAACGGCTGTGTCCACCACCATAGTGTGGATAAGCTAGGAGGGGAAGGAAGGAGAACATCTACTGAATTCTTCTTTATATTCTTCCTTTCCTTTCGGACTTTTAATTATGGTTCAAAGAAGTGCATCTTAAAAAGATCGGACAGAGAAGGCAGTGGGTTTGAAGGGGGAAATTGCCCATAAACTAGCCACGGCCATCATTTCGGGTGAAGGGCGTACATAAAACAGGTGTGTGTTTCCGTGCAACATTTACCTTTAGTGCAAACAAGTCACTTTCTAAACTATGGCCTATCAGGATAGTTTCTGTGCTGAACATACTCAAGAGAACCGCCTGGACATCCCGAAGAGTTATCGATGCATTTTCCAGATCTGCCTCTGTGACACCAGAAAACCTGCCAAGGAAAAGTTGGTATCATATAGTGGGGGTTTTTTTAAAAAAAAAATCTGCTGCTTTTCAGACATATGGTTACCACCCTTCACATGTGCAATTGTAGGCTAACTCCTGCTCAGGGAACCACCTCCCTTTTCTTTCGCAAAATCTCTTGACCGAAATGGACCCTGGTTTCTTTTTTGGCAGCACTCTGAGGATGGCTAAAAACAGAAGCCATGGTTCCCCGCCATTTTCTTTTGGGAAATAGATAAAAACTGTAACAAGGGCAGGAAGGTAGAAACAACACAAATTCAACTTCCCCCTGAAATCCAGCACTGCATTACCCGTATGTGTCACAAGGCCCTCTGGCATATCTCAATGTTACATGTTTGCAAATGTCGCCACAAAAAGTGCTCCCACCCCTTTCCTTATTGGAAAGAACAAAGTTCAGAGCAGTAACTCAGAAAGAAACACGAAAAGCAGGTTCCTCCATAGGAAAAATACTCAGCCCACATTTCTTGGGGCAATGTGATCTCAACAGATCCAATGGTTTGGGAGTAAAAAAAAAATTTTTTTTCTGATTCACAAATCAGGACAAGTAGAGAACAAGGCAATGAGTCTGAAATTCAAACATAAAAGTCACCTGCTAAAACTCTGAAAAGAAAGCCACAGGGAGGAAGTTATAGGAAGTTAGCCTAGATGAGTGGGTGGGACTGACTCCCGCTGTTAGCCTAACTTCCTCCATGTGGCTTTCTTTGCAGTTTCAGCAGGCAACTCTAAAGATGCAGATACTTAGCAGGTACTCTGGCCACTCAACTGCTGTCACTGTCACCAAACCCACGGATTTTTGTTAACGATCCTCATGCTTTTTCATACTTTGTGGGCCCTCACCGAGTGTTGTAATCCACAATTCTGGAGTCTGGCTTGACAAAGGTATCGTAGATCACTTTCAGGTCTGAGTTGATCACAGTGACACGCGTCAGCTCTAAACCTTGCTTAGTGTAACACTGCAGAAGATGAGATACGAGAGTCACAAAAGAAATCTCAACAGCCTTGTTTTACTTAGAAAACCCTTTCTACATTACCCAAACTCTTCATTAAAGTGATCAAAGTTATTTCCATACGAATACAGTATATTGGATTAAATACGCATTCCCGATGAAAGATGAACATTATTCTGTATGCACAGCCAACCTACCATTTCACAATCCAAGGCGTAGATGCCAGGATGACCATCTGCCCTTGGCAACTTTTCAAATGTCTTCACAAAACCTTCCAGACTTTCCTTCCGGCCATCATGGACATGTTGCTTAAGGTAAGAATGGGGGAGAATTAAAGAGGTGTTAAAAAGCAATTCCTGGACAAATTTGATCAGGTCTCCAATCTTGCCCACTTTTAGCTAGCAGACTGGTGGTCTTGCAAAATGCCAACCTGAGTAAATATAATATTGTATATAAAGGTTCCCTTTTTTATGGTGGATGGACAGAAGACTGAAAAGTGACTTGCTCCATAACACAGAATCAAAAGATGAATAACAATTACAAGAGTGAAAGAGAATACCTGTACTTTGTTATAGAGTTAAAAAAAAAACTTGACAGAAGTTTTCAAGAACATCCAAAGGAACAACACAGAAAATAAAAAATGCATTTGGACAGTAATCTGAAAAGATTACTGAACAGCAAAACTGTAATGTCTCAGGGGAGAATAGGATGTATTCTACCATTTAGGGCATGTCAAAATTTTCAACTTTCAATTTCCAAACATTAGGGGTCTCAAAAGTTATGACACGCCTTGGGGATTGTAAAGATATTTTGGTTACTTTAATATAATTTAGACGTGCTTGGTCAGTAACTACATAAATATCGTACTTTTTTCACATTTTGTTTCATTGGTATGATGCAGAAAAGGAACCTTGATGGTAGGCCTAATATTCCATTATCTTTACAGTGGAAAAGGCTATCTTGAAAATGGACAGCTTTACAGAAGCGTCAGTTTGAGCACAAAAACATTTCACACATCCCTAAAGAAGTGTGGACTAAAATCTCTGGAGAGGAAAAAGATTTGATCCCGTTTAGTTTCCTCACAACTCAATTACTAGGTCGCTCTAAAGGCACTGAGCCACAGTCTTTCTCACAGATGGCGGAGAAACCCATATCCTCAAGGAATGCAGCAGCCTCGGGCCTGAACAGAATCCTCCTCCCACCACCAGTTTCTCTTGTTCTCTGTCATGGAAAGTCCTGTTGGGGTAATCATACTGGGACCAGGGTTACTATGTAATTACGATATACTCTGAATGATCACTTTGGGATGGGATGGTGGTGGGAAGAACACGTGCTAGCAGCATGATCCAGCTGAAGAAAAGCACCCACAGTCCTAGGATCCATCAACCAAAGCCTAGTATTAAGATGAAGAGAAGCCTTCGTTTAGATCACACTTAGAGCACCAGGTTGATATTGTAGGAAGGGCTTTGTTAACTTGGAATATGTTCAGGTCAGAGGAACTTAGATAATACCAGCCCTGGAAGAAAAAAAGCTTACGAGGTGGTGTTGAATATGCCTTGTCTCGACTCTTGCACTGAGCACATGGTTGGATTAGATAACCTCAAAGATCCCTCCCAGACCTTATATAGTGTGATTCTTTCTATTCCCATCCCTTCTATTTTGGGGAGAGTATTAACTTGATTGAGACTGCAGCATTGTCCTCGGTAGTCAGCGCCCCGTTCTGAGCTCCTATCTCAAGCTCTTACAAAAAAAAAAATTCATGGGTGATCAGTGTGCTGAAGATTAACAAGTCACAATGACTAATTGGATGAAATTAATATTCATGGTGGAAAAACAGGAAATAGTTTTGATATAATGGGCCTGCATATCTCCAATTGTTTCTAGCAACCCAGTATGTTTGAGCAGCTCCTCTCTATTAAATGCTGCCATCTTGTGGGACTGAAGCAGTGTGCCTTCTCTGCCTCTGCCCACGGAACAGCATTCCCAGAGTGACATGGATGGCACCCTCTCCTGGAAAGCCCTTAAAAGCAGCATTTGTTCGTGGGCCTGGATTTAATGTGTGTATTGATGTACTTGTGGGGTCCCGTTGTTATCTGTTGACATTCGGATGGTTTTCGTTTGGGCCGCTTGTTTGCTGGATTTTGTAGGCCACCCCAAGTCTAATTCGGGGGTATCCAACCTTGGCAGCTTTCAGACTTGTAGATTTTAACTCCCATGCTGGCTGAGGAATTCTGGGAGTTGAATCCACAAATCTTCAAAACTGCCAAGGTTGAACGTCCCTGGTCTAATGGATTCGACCGCTATCACAAATTTAATAATAAATTAAATATTTTTGTCCTATTCCTACAGAGAATGGCTGACAGAAGGGGCCATGTTTTTTTCCGAGCCAAAGTAAGATTGAAAAGCATCTCCAAAGCACCTTCCAGGAAACAGGGGATCAAAGTGGCAAAGCTGTCACTGTACTCAGAGAGAAGGTGTTCCACTTCACCTTATACTTCATGGTTTGACCAAACACGGTTACATACTTTTGCAACTTGGCATCCGAGTGAACCTACGGCTCCCGAACAACAGCTGTAATGTGTTTCCCAGCCACCTGGCACTGCAAAAGAGAAAACTGCTAAGTGGGAAATCCTCACTGCACACAACCACCAAAAATTAAGCAAAAACTAGTCTGATTGACATATTCTTGATTTTAATACTAATACAATTCCTTTCTATCAAACTACTTGGGGAAGGTTATGTTTAAAATTATTACTTATAATGAAGATGCAGGCTAGGAAAATGATGCTAAAGGAAAAAGAAAGCAAACAGTAATATGAACAATTACATAGCAAACACAGAAAGCTAAGATAGACTTACTTCTGAAATATTTGTGAGCTATATCATTTAAATAATCCCTAAAAGGATTACAGACTAGTTCTTGGTGGAGTGGGGTTCAACGACAATTGGTCCAAGGTGATTCTGATGAACTGAATCCCACTTTGTCTCCACCACAAACATAATTATGTTTATTGTCTTTCAATTGTGTCCCGATGCTTCTTATGTAAGACAACAATAACCTTGCATGTTTTAAAGTGCTCTGAATGAAAATTTATTTATTTGGGGGGGTTTCTAAATGTTTGCAAATATTTGCTACTTGTTATTTGAGCTTCATGGAAGCCCCCTTGATATAAACAGTCTGAGGGAACAAATAATGCCAAAATGTGATGTCTGTGGAGATTCCCTTCAACCAGGTCATAATTGTCTCAAAGGTGCTTTGAGTAACTGGACTGTTTTTTGAGGATTTTACTTTTTACATTTTACTTCTCATCCAAGAAACTTCATCAATGGTGCCTGGACTGGCGGGGTGGGGGGTGGAATCCTATCCTTCCATCTTATCCTTCCATCTCCATCATCATTCAGTCACAATGGATGAAGCTTCTTGGATGAGAAGCGAAATGTCGTCTTCTTTCTCAAAAAACAGTCCACCTGCCTTTTGAAAAAGCACCTTTGAGCCAAAACGTGATGCTTCTCTCATTTTTTCATTGGCCTCCAATATCCAACACGCAACCTGATTATGTGACATTACTACTAGAGGATAAACTCATGGCCATGAGCAGAGATCTAAAACATAGTTGTCTGACCTCTCAAAGCACATTGCAAAATGTTATCTGTGCATAACCTCACAGGTTTCTTGTGAGAATAAAAATCAATGTTGTGCACTTTGAATTCCATTGGAAAAAGAATATACTTTTTTTAAAAAAATGTAAACTATTACCTCTTTGCTTGCGCAATCTCCCCCAGTGATGGATGCATTCTTCTTTACGGACACAATTTCCAGAAGGTGACACCATGTATTCTGTGCCACAACGACAACAAATCCTGCAAGAACCTTACAGAAGAAAAAGGAGTGTGTTAAAAACATAGATTTTTGGGACTCAGTCCATTCTCATATACCTACCTAAAATACTATTTTTTAAAAAATTCTTCTAGTTTCTCCCAATGAGATAAATGGATCATGCTGTTTGGGAGTTCATCAGAACAGGATCCCCTCAAACTCATCTGCAAGGGTGACTGTACTGATTGTATGAAATGATATCTGAAGGGCCAATGGCTATTTTCCTCTCATCTATGAACTGTTTCTAACCAATACTCAAACATTGCATTGGTTGGTTTTTTTTCCAACCCATCAAAAATGCAAGACTCTCATTAGACAAGCTGTTAGTATTAGTTTACTTTATTGCACCTCATACAACAAAATCAAACACCATCTTCAATGCAGATCATGACCATGACCATGAAAATAAACACAAACACACATCCTTCACCCTTCACACATTGAACCAGAAACCCTCGACACCACATCAACACTGCACTATACAGCAGAATTCAAAAGAGCTACTGCCCTGGGATAGAAGCTGTTTTTCAGCCATTTGTCCTTGTTTTTATTATTCTGTGCCATCTGCCAGATGGTAATAGTTCAAAAAAAGGGTTCCCAGGATGAGATGGATCTTTGAGAATGTTTTGAGCTTTCTTAAGGCAGCGGGAGCTGTAAAGCTCTTCCAAAGAGGGGAGAGGGCAACCAATGATCTTCTGGCATTACATTACATTACAATGACATTAACCCTCTGGAGTGCTTTCCTATATGCCACGGTGCAACTGGCAAACCATACAGAGGTACAGCATGTTAAAATGTTCTCTATGGTGCAGTGGTAGAAGGTCACCAACGTTTTTTCATTCAGTTGATGTCTTCTGAGAAGTCTCAGGTAGTATAATCGCTGCTGGGCCCTTTTGACCAGGGCTGCAATGTGGGCACCCCAGGTCAGGTCCTCTTTTAGGGTAACACTCAGAAACTTAAAACTGGCCACTTGCTCCACTCAGTGTCCATTGATAAGCAAGGGCTGGATGTCTGATCTGTTCTTTCTATAATCCACTATAAGCTCCTTGGTCTTATTGGTGTTGAGGACCAAGTTATTGTCTCCACACCACGAAAGCAACCGGTCTACCTCATCTCGGTAGGCAGACTCATCCCCCTGGGAGATAAGTCCCACCACTGTTGTATCATCTGCAAATTTAGCAATAGTATTACTAGAGTGGGTGGGAATGCAGTCAGGCACATAAAGAGTACAGAGTAAGGGACTCAATACACAACCCTGTGGTGTACCAGTGTTAAGAATAAGGGCTGAAGAGGTATGATTACCTAATCTGACCCTCTGTGAGCGGCCAGACAGGAAATCCATAATCCATAAGGCAGATTGAATAAGAAAGGCCAAGGTCCAGAAGTTTAGACACTAATCTATGTGGAAGAATTGTGTTAAATACAGAACTAAAATCCACAAAAAGTATCCTCACATAGCGCCCCCCCCTCCCGGTTCTAGACCAATTTCTCAAAGCACTTCATGATGATAGGAGTGAGTGCCACTGGTCTGTAATCATTGAGGTTATTGATAGGGAAAGAGTAGGTATGTTAAAGAGATTCAGCCACTTGCCACCTTGTGGTATGAGGAACAATTGTATCAAGGACTGAGAAATAACAAAAGAAATCAAGTACAGGTAGTCCTTAACTTGCAACTACAATTGGGACTGAATATACATTGTTAAGCAAATTATTTGTTAAGTGAGCTGCACCTCTTTTTCCTACCTTTTTTACCATGTTAAGCAAATTACTGTAGTTAAGTGAATTATGTGGTCATTAAACAATCCAGCTTCCCCCTCTGATGCCACAAGTTGGAAGCTGGCTGGGAAAGTTACAAATGATCCCAGGATGCGGCAATCTTCATAAATACATGCCTATTGCCAAGTGCCTGAATTTAGTTCATGTGACTGTTTGAATAGTCATTAAATGAACGGTTGTAAGTCGAGAACTACCTGTTGTTCACACCTTAACTGAATAATTAAAACACACTTTCGACATCAACATCTACTTTTATTCTGGATTAAAGTTTTGTTTTTCTTGGCAGAAAAGGTTTGCAGTAATTTAGCTTAGGAAGACCCAAGCGGGTATTACCTCAATCAGGGTAACCCTAATATAAAAAGGTCTACCCAAAAGACTGAAATCTATGAAAACAAGACAGTTCTGTTTTGTCCCCGCAGGATATACAAACTGAAGCCTCAGAGTCACATATGGCCCCGTAAGCTTTGGCTATGGCTCCTGGGGTAATTTTAACTGCTGCAAAAGCATGATTTTTAACATGAAAGAAGGGGAAGATTATTAAATACCCAGCGAGTAATCGCATTGCTGTATTTCATCAATTCACCCCCTGACCTTCATCCTTGTTTGTTCTGACCATGGTTACTCTTAAGACTGTACTTGCCACCTTATCACCCCAACACCAACATTATCCCCTTCCCTGAATTAGGTATCTGTGCTATAAACCTAAGCCTACCATACCGGCTCCCCAATGACTGGAACATTCTTTCTGAAAACACACACACACACACACACACACACACACACACACACACACACACCAATTACAGTTCAGCTTTTTACAAGCTTGAACAACTCAACACCACCTTTCTCTGACCTGATGCCATGAACTGAGGGAACTGCTATAGGTTTGGGAGCTGGATCTGTTCACTTGGTCTACTGACATCTGCTATTATGACTCACAGCGGCTTTTTGTGGTATTTGGGAGAAGCCTATTCTGTCGCCTACTTCAGATCTTTAATGAGTAGCAGCTGCAACCTCGCCGGGGTCCTTGGGCCTCCATCAGATGGATTTGCTCCCAAGATCCAAGTACCAACCTTGAAGGCCTTCTGGGGTAATCAATCTACTAGACACTGAGGTGGCATTTTATGATTGTTAAACAGACAGAGAGACAGACCACTACCTCCGAAATGTGTCCTTGGACAAAGGACACCATAGATCACCCATCTCTTCTTCACTAAAGGGACTTATGGCTTAACAATTGCTCAAAGTTACAATGTACTCCCCCAAAGCCATTTATGACCTGTTTTCGGAGTTACAGCAGCTGCACCCATCCCTACATTCACATGACTGTATTTTGGGTGTTGGCAACCAACTCACCTTTATTTTGCAGCAACTATGATTTGTGATATTTTTGCTGGTTTCTGTGAAAAAAACACTCATTGGGGAAAACTGATTTGCTTAATGAATGTGGCATGCACTTCATGCCCACAGCATTCATTTAACGGCCGCCGCAAAAACTATACAGGTAGGCCTCAACTTACAACTGTTCATTTTGTAACCGTTCAGTTACTATGGCACCAGAAAAAGTGACTTATGACCATTTTTCACACTTATGGCTGTTGCAGCAGCCCCACAGTCATGTGATCAAAATCTGAATGCTTGACAACTAGCATGTACTTCTGGTGGTTGCTGTGTTCTGGAGTCACACAATCATCTTTTGAGATCTTCTGATAAACAAAGTCATTGGGGAAGCCAGATTCCCTTAACAATAGTGTTATTAACTTAACAACTGCGGTGATTCACTTAACCGTAGCAAAAGAAAGGTCATAAAATGGGGCAAAATGCACTTAACAAATGTCTTGCTTGACAACAGAAATTTTGGGCTCAATTATGTTCATAAGCCAAGGATTACCTGTATAAAAATATTGAGTGCAATCACATGATAACCTCTACTTTTGACTTCAATGACTTACAACCATAATTCTAGGCTCAGTTATGGTTGTAAGTTGAGGACTTCTTATAGTTCCTTTGACTGCACCTCTGGAATTGCTTAGCAATTCAAGAGAAGAACTGCAGGACTAGTCTAAACATCTCGAAGCCTAGCCAGGGAAGCAAACTTACAAACAGGACAGGCATCTGTAATCTCCTCCTGCTTTTCCCTCCTATGTATTCCAACCACCATACTCCTCATTAGGTCCAGAGGATTTGCATGGACACACAACACTCCAGACAAGGATCCACTGGACCACAATGGACAGCACAACATGTTCATCACTAGCATTACTCTGCATTTTTCAATCATATTTGGTGCAAAGGGGAACACACTGCTCATCCCAGTTTGGTGCTGCAGTTCTACATGAACCCATTCAAATATGACTTCTGTTATATAAGTCACAAATGACAAAAGGATTAAAATATTCTCACGGTTTAGCACAGGAAGAGAGGGCCTACGTGCCAAAAAAATAAAATAATATCTATAGTAGGAAGCTTCAGAATATCTGCCAACTGATTTGCTTGGGTTCATTAGTCAGAAATTTGACAATATGTTTAAAAGCTCATTAAAGATCCCCCTCCACAAGCATCTCAGAGTAGATGTCTGTTTTGAAGGGAACAAGCTGGCTGTGGGTTCCTTTTCTGGCCTCCATTTTTTCCCCCCATTAAACAGAACATTTGAATGGTTCTCAGAGTCAGAAATTCTCCGGTCCAGCAGAACTCACCATCTGTCAATTTCTTCTCTTCCGCAGCAAAGACAAAAGCCCGCCCAGGTCTCTCGGGAGAGGGTAACGGATAGCCATGCTCCTTCAACTCATCCTCTGTCAGCACATATTCTTTGAGCCTTCGGTACAAGGTAGCTCCTGAGAACGACAAAGGTTAGGAAATGTTTATCTAGCCATTTTCCCCAGCTATTTTCAGACCAATACCACACACACACACACACACACACACACACACACACACACACGGAAATATTCAGGGTAGCTTACGCAGCAACAAAATGATAATTGCAGTTAAAGCAGCATAAAACCAAAGCAAAGGCAGATCTAAGCACTGGGGGGGGGGGTGTAGGGGAAGGGGCGAGAAGTAGGGGAAACACTGAGAAGAAATGCCAGGCAGTTCTTTCCACAAAGACCATTATAAGAATAATCCAGCTGGACTAGGCCAAGGCCTATGCTAGTTCAGTATTTTATTTCTTATGGTGGTCATTTCCTCTGGGGTGATAAAGACATAACCTTCTTGGACTTCCGGTGGCATTTCTGTCGAGGACGGACAGAGACCGTGCGCGGCTTCAATCTTTGTTTACCCTGTTGGAGGGGTCCCTATGGGACTAAACCATCAGACCCACCTCGGAGGGGTGGGGGAAGAGGGGGAGACCGCCAGCTGGGTTGAGGGGAGAGAAATGAAGTGAAAATAAAAGATATAGAGAGTAGAACAACACGCATGGAGGCTAACTTTGAAAGGATGGATGAGGAATTTAAAAATGTACTTAGAGAAACGGAAGACTCTCTGGTCCACCTCGAGATGGACAAAGCAATGGCGTATTTAAGGTTCCAGAATGTGGCGGAAGCAAAAAATGAAGAATTGGAACATTTGATGGCAGAAATATTGGCTGAATGGTTAGGAAAGGAAAAAGATGATCTAATTAAAGAGTTTGATGAGGTATATAGGGTTAGCACAAGCTACGCCAGGCGTAACAACTGTCCAAGAGAAATTCATATCCGCTTCTCTGGGAGATGTCTGAGGGATTTAATTTTGAAAATGTCTAGGGAGGAAACAATATCATATAAAGGCAGAGAAATTAGGATTTTAAAACAAATTCCAAAGAAAGTGAGGATGATAAGACAAGATTATAAATTTTTAGCTAATGATTTAAATAAAAAAGGAATCCAATTTAAATGGTTAATCCCGGAAGGGATGTTAATTACGTGGAAAGAGAGGAAAATCAAAATAGAATCGATAGAACAGGCCCAAGATTTTCATCAACAGCTCACAGATACGAATGGTCAATCCACTAAAGAAGAACCTAAAAGGAGACCACAGGAGGACCGATATCATCACAGAACCCAAAAGGAACGACTTTCTCTAATTTCAGGAAGTGATAACCCACAACCTGGGAGAGAAGAGCAAATCCCACAACAACAACAACAACAGAACCGAATCATTACTAGGCAAAAATCTAAGCAGACGTAGATAAATGGTGGAGGGGAAGAAGTTGCTCTCCATCAATATAAACGGAGAAGTGGCAGTTTTAATGGCTGCCCTGAAGACAGGAAGCTACCGGGACCTAAGTGTGTGCTAGAGGGGTTACGTGGTGAACGGTGTTTATCCAGACAAGAGAAGCTGAACCTTTTGTTTTAATAACCCTGAAAAGCAGAAAGAAAGATTCCTCACTTGAGAGTACAACAGCAGAGAACAGAAAATAAGAGGACAATATAAGGTAAATAAAAATCTGGATTACAAAAGAGCTATAATGAAATTAAGGACGGAATTGGGAATAATATACAGCACCTGGCATTAATAAGGCATTGAATAAAATGCTGAACTTGCTTGGAATTGATTATACTTTTTTTTTTAAGGCAATGGTTGAAATGCTTGAAAATTAACATTGATATAATTGGGAAAAAAGGGGGAAAAAAGAACTTTGAAAAATGGAAGTGATATAGAGCGCCACCTAATGGTACAAGGCATTTTTTCTTGGATGACTTTATGGAAAATTACTGGTCTGTTAAATGTATGAATGAGAAAAGACATGAAATAAAAGACTTTAACATAACAAGAACCCCCGGAAGCTTAAAAGGAAAGGGGGGAGATTTCAGCAAGAGGACAAAGGAAGGCAACATCTTGGGACTGTTGGGGGTTGACTGTGCAAAGGAAACAGAAGGACCAATAAGGAAGAGAGATATAAATGGAGTCTCTTGGCATGGATTACAATTAATTTTAATAAAGTAAAGAAAAACACAATTGATTAAAAAATGGAAGAAGCAAGCAAAAAATTTAAGTTGGAACTGTAAAAGAAATGATAAAAGAAATAAGGGGTCTATTGGACACACTGGCAGAAAAAGTAATGCAATTTACAGCAAAACAAAGGAATTCTAGAGAGGAGGAGCCAAAGGAAGAGGAAAACAGCCAAGATGGACATGAAAATTCAGACATTGCCAAAAGGCACAAAAGGAACTAAAACTAAGACATTGGCGACAGAGATAATAAATAAAAGAGAAAAAGCTCCCAAGAGTAAACAAAAGAAGAAGAAGCTGTACAAGAAGAAATTTCAAAAAAGAGAAAAGGAAAGGGGGGGGGGAGGAAAGATGGGGGACTGGCAGATGGAAATAAATGTAATATTAGAGGAAAAAAGAGGGATAAAGAGAAAAGGCCAGGAAAACTTAGCAAAGGGAAAGCTGGCTAAAACAAGGCCGAGAGATTTAGAGATAAGGGTTAGATATAGCATAAAAGGGGGACACCACACGGGAAATGTATCTTTGTGTTTTCTATTAGAAATGTAGACTGGGGAGATTTGAAGTTTATAACTTACTGGGAATTACCTTAAGATTATTAGATAATTATAGATGAGAAAAATGAAAATGGAGTGAGTGATATGAAGAGGTTCTATTGTTATTAATCCTTTCTTTTTGAGATATATATATATATATACACACACACACACACACACACACACACATACATATACATACATATTCTAAAATATGCTAATGACTATTTAAATGATACTAGGAAAACAGAGAATATGATGACGGGTGAAAATCTGGTATTAATTATGTTTAAAAAGTGTAAATTAGGGTTATATAAATGCTATAGGTTGAAATTGTTCAAAGGGAAGTAAAAGGGGAAATTAACTCTGTTTTTATTTTTTTTTCTTTGTGGTATACATGAAATAGAAAATACAATTGATTATACAAAGGATATGAGAACATAGAAAAGATGATGAACTAGAAGGGATTATGTGGGAATGTAAAATATTTATAATGAATGAATTATAATCAAAAGCAGGGGAATGAAAATTTATTAAAATTACATAGGTAAATTTTGGAAACAAAGAAAAAATATGAAATGATTATATGAATATCTCTGGAATAGATATAAGATATATTGTAGATGGGGGGATATACCATGTGGTTCCTAAACGTATTAATCTTACTTTACTTTTACTCATTTTTTCTTTCCCTGACTGTCTAATTATATATTGGTCTTGAGAAAGTTATGGATGATAACAATACATAAGGTAACATAAAATAGGTGGTAAGCTGAAAATGGAAATAATAGGGGATAAAGAATTGAAAATATATGCGAGAATGAAATGATTTTGATATTGAATTAATGAATTGAAATATGACAGGGAAATTGATCTAAAGATTAGTCGAATGGATAATAATTTGAAGTGATATTAAGAAAGTTGAAAGTGTAACTATGACTGTGTATAAATATTGTAATCTGGAATCACATTGCTCACATGAAGAGATGTGTAAAAAATTTAAAAAAAAATTGGAAAAAAAAAGACATATCCCTCTTGTAACTTTGTTCGTCCAATACATGGATTCCAAGACAGAAATAAGTAATCCTGGTAGATCTGTCCTTCATGAATTTAAAGTTACAGGTAGTCCTTCCCTACCAACTGGTTGCTTAGCAATTGTTTGATGGACAGTGCTATTTATGACCTGTTTTGAAGTTCTGATGAAGTTCTGATGACCACCCCTTCCCCCCTCCGCCCAGTGGCCAATCTTGGGTGCTTGGCAACCAGCTCACCTTTACGGCTTTATGTCTGCAATATCCCACGGTCATGTGGCCATAATTCTCAGCAGTTTTAGCTGCTTATTTATTTATTTATTTATTTATTTATTTATTTATTTATTTATTTAGCATGTGACATAGAACACATAGATAACAGTATATACGAAGAGCACATAATGCTATGGCAACATAAATTTTGGGCTCAATTGTGGTCATAACTTGAGGACTACCCGTATTCTTGCCTTTTCTTGTAAGGAAGGTGGTATTCAAGGTTTCAGATTGTTCAATCTGTTTCCTAATGATCCTTAGCAGAGAATTTTCCTTTTTAAAACCACTGAGTTATCCACTTTGAACTGAGCTTTTTTCTCATTTAGTTACGAGACATCTTAGATCCCATCAATGTGTCGGTGGATGTTTGGGTTCCGTACCAAACCTTCATGGTTTTACACAATCCATTATGTAAGTGAAGAATCATGAAGTTCTGACTGCTGATACCAATTCTCTCAGCAAGACAGAATGCATTTGCAAAGACACCACATTCAGAACTTAGGACCACGCAACTTGAAGGATTATTTTTATCCCCACACAGACTTGGAATATCTACCAACCGTTTATGTGATTGATTAAAAAAAGCAACTTGTTTTGCTTCAAAGCTAATGCTTTATCCACATACAAAACTGATACAGATTAGATTATTTACAATTTCTGCAATGTATCATGGAAGGTGTTAACAGAACAACAGGTTTACTTGGGGTTAATTGCATTTTTATCATGAAATGCCCTGCCTACAGGATAAAATCTGGTCTAACTGAAGGGGGACATTTAGAAGAATCACACATACCATGCATCAACGAGCCTCTAAAAAGTGACCTCAGCCCATTCTTCTCCACAGCTTTTCTGTGCTTTTTATAGTTTTAAATAGCTCTGAATTGGCTTTCAACACTGATCCTATCAGTTCTCTGATACTGAAAAACAATCAGCCTACTTCTAAAATCAATCTGAAGGCCTTTAAAACAGACAGAAAGGAATAGAGTTACACCCCCCACCCCCCACCCCCACCACAATCACTGTGTGCGATGAAAAAAAGGGGGAAACCTACCTGTCAGGTCTTCTAGCCGTAAGCTTGTAGAACGATTAAGTGTATAACTGGTCCTGGCTGCCAGTTTCCCTCCTAGCATAGCTTCATGAGAAACCACTTTCCTATTGCTGGCCTCTGGAAGAAAAAGGCAGATGTCAAACTAGAACATCAGCAAACATCCTGGGACAACTACAAATAAAATTTCTGAGTCAAAGAAAGTGCTATACAGATCTCTATTCACTGGCTGCTGCTTTAAAAGTCAAAGGCACACACACTGCGAATATTAAGCTCAGGAAGAAGTGATAATGAGTACCATAATTATT
Source organism: Pseudonaja textilis (assembly GCF_049901715.1). Taxonomy (NCBI): domain Eukaryota; kingdom Metazoa; phylum Chordata; class Lepidosauria; order Squamata; family Elapidae; genus Pseudonaja; species Pseudonaja textilis. The sequence goes on from NC_141990.1 coordinate 328,562,492, forward strand.
TTAGGATTTAACATCACATACCCCCTTTGCCAATGTGTTAAATAAGATTTGTAATAGCAGCAGTTTGTGGGCAAGACAATGTATGGCATAATACTACAGTGCAACCAGCTAAACCTGTGTCTATTTGTACAGACGTTATGGGGCTGGCCAAGAGATGCATTATGAAAGTTTTGCCCACAGAATTATGTCCTGTTGGATTGGTAGGCAGTCTTTTGCCCAGTCTATTGTGCAAGCCTGAAGTGTGTTTTGTTAAGAAGCTCCAAATGTCTAGAAATGGAGGTTTGAGACTATAAGGAAAGAATAAAATGAAATGTAAAGTAGCAGAGAAACTTCAGCCTGTTAAGAAAGAAGTAAAGTCTAAGTACATACTCTGAACTTCCTGAGAAGGGCTGGGCAACAGAGTCCTCAGCTTCTTCAAAGTGTTTACTGCCACATTCAGGTAGATGTTGCGGCTGGTGCTGCGCTCATACACCACCTTCTCCTCAGCAAGAGCCTGTGAACAGCATTCCCACCATCAGCATTTTTTTTTTAGTTTTAAAATACAAAATGAAGTTGCTAAGGGGGGAAGGAGCAGTTCCCAGGCTAGGGAGAATATATATATAATATATAGATTGGGTGGCTTCCAATGTCAAGGAGAATGGCCACATATTCATCAACAAGGAGAAGCAGGAAGAAAAAGTTTCTACAAGTAGTCCTCAATTTACAACCATTTGTTTAGTGACTGTTCAAAGTTACAATGGCACTGAAAAGAGCGGCTTATGACCATTCTTCACACTTAAGATCACTGCAGCACGCCCATGGTCACGTGATCAAAATTCAGCCGCTTGGCAATTGCCGTGTCCTGGGGTCTTTGCAACCTTCTGACAAAATCAAGGGGCAAGCCAGATTCACTTAACAACTGTGTTATTATCAATGGCAGTGATTCGCTTAACAACTGGGCAAGAAGTGTCATACCATGGGGCAAAACTCCCTTAAAACTGTCTTGCTTAGCAATGGAAATTTTGGATTCAATTGCAGTCATAATTTGAGGACTACCTGTGTTTGTAACACAGAGAACAGTACTTCTAAAAACAAGGTAAGAAATGTAGACCTGTGATTCTCTTACTATTCAAAAAAAGAAGCTCAACATTGGGCTGGCTGTCCTAAATTTGAACTTGCAAATATGTTTGCTCAGTGAACTTCCAATTTTTTTTAAAAGTGATTCAATTCCTCTGTGATTTAGGCCTACAGTTAAAGAAGTGCAAACTATAAGAATGCTCAAGCATCCCTCCTAAGACCCGCAGTGGTGCAATGGTTAGAATGCAGTATTGCGGGCTACTTCTACTGACTGCCGGCTGCCAGCAGTTTGAATCTCACCAGGTTCAAGGTGGACTCAACTCTTCATCCTTCCGAGATGGGTAAAATGAGGAGCCTGATTGTTGGGGGCAATAGGCTGACTCTGTAACCACTTAGAGAGGGCTATAAGATCACTGTGAAGCGGTACAGAAGTCTTATTGCCATTGCTATCATGACCATTACAAAAACACAAACCTTGTCAAATGCTCCCTGCTGGGAGGGGCAGAACTTCATGCACTCATCAATGAAGAGGTTGAGGTACCTCTGACGGATGTTTGTGGGAACTTTGGCACCGTATTCTGTGGGAATAACTGGCCTTTTCAAGGCGGTGCTCTAGAGAACATGGAAAAGGGAAAAGAAAATAAGCTATTTTGGTAGCACAGTTACTACAATGCCTTTCCTGTCTCTGACTGGTTCTTCTACTAAGCTATATATGAGCTATGAGCCACATGTGGTCCAATGGTCAACCTTCTGCAGTATCCCACAGCCCACAAGATCATACTGCCGAGGTTCATTGGTGAGTCAATCAAATTTCATGTGGTTTTTTTTTTTTCAAACAACATTCAAAACCATCGGAATAAAACTTCTCAAAATAGGGGTCCTTGGTGTTCTCTCTCGTTTTCTTGCAGATCTTTCATTACATCTGCTAGCACTGCTGATGTAGTTTGGGTAATGAAACGTCTGCAAGAAAACAACCAAACTCAGAGAGCACCAAGGATCCCTCATTTCAACCCTGAACTATATTCTCTCCTTTATTGAAACTTCCCAAATGATCCAAAATTCTGCTTAGGAATGACTCAAATATCTTTTACACGCAAAGCTGGACGATAAATCCTAGAGGAGACAAAAGGAAGCACAATCTTGAACAAGTGCTTATCTTCAATAGTCTTTGACTTCCAAACGTTAAAGTTAAAGCCTAAAATATAAAATAGTTAAAGGCTAAAACAGCATGCAGGGCAATGTGTTCAATTTGAAAAATTAGCTATGAACCATATACTGGCAATTCATCACCTGCAGAGTGGGAGTATGTGCTATCCTTTTTGGGACACCTGTGGTAGTTGTTTTAGATGCCATCCCAGTCAGCGTTCGAGCTTTCAATGCTGAAGCATCAAGACCATTGGAAGATGCCACACGTGCAGGTGGGATGATCTTCTTAAGATTTCCAGGAACTGAAAGGGTGTGGGCAGAAAAGGACAATATTCAGAAGTAGGGCAAAATTCTGAAACGTGTTACAAAGTCTTAGAATTATGTAAGTTATGGAAAGGATGAGGACTGACCTGCCGACTTCTGGTGGACCATTTAGGGCAGAGGTGTCCAACCTTGGTGATTTTAAGGCTTGTGGCCTTCAACTCCCAGAATTCTGGGAGTTGCAGTCTACAAGTCTTACAGTTGTCAAGGATGGACACACCTGATTTAGGGAGAGTTGAAAAGAAGACTGAAATAAGTGTCGAAAACCTCTGCCAGCCCAGGATTCATTTTCCCCCTTGGCTCTTCAGGGCTGCCACAGCGAAGAAAGTCAAGCTGTGGGAATGGGAGGGGGGAAGAAGAGATGGGCTGGGGGATTGTAGCCATAATAAAATTCTTTCTCCTGAGAACCAAGAGTTTTCCCACCAGGTGCAAAGAGGTGGGGTCTCAGACTGAATGACCAGATTGGACCATGTGATGAACTGCCTGGGCAGGGGAGGGAAAACTTTACTTTGAATTAAAGGGAAAGCCAAAGGGGGCTCAGAGTCAGGTTTCCCCAGATGTGCCAATATGATGTGCCTAATAAATCTATTCTTTCAGGAACTTGCCTGCCTTGGAATTTTGATGCTGTTGGGCCAAGTACATGGAGTCCTGACACCCACTCCTGCATTTCCCAGAATTCTCTGCCAGCCTTTGCTCATCTTTGCTACTAAATCTGGTAGCTGAAGTTCTAAGTCATCTGTAAGGGGCCATGTTAATGCCGGCTGAACTAGTCACACCTTATTCACATGCAGCTGCCACTCAATCAAGGGTACAATAATCATTATCATTTAGTGAGATTTGTTCTGCTCTAGCTCTTCGGGTATCCCAAGTAGGTTATTACTTTACTTCCTGTTTTACATGTTCTTGTTATCCTTTCACTCTGTTTAGTGAAATGTACGAAGTCTGAAAAAGGTCTCAGCATTGATAAGGTGTGAACATGTAAAAACATAAATAAGTAAAAAAGTTCCCAGCTTGCACATTTGCTACTTATTGCTGGATTAGAGAGAGTGGGGGAAAGAGAGACAAAACAAAAAAGGATACACCAGACTAAAGGCACAAACGGAACGATAAAAGGTGTACTTATCTAGCCATGGGTTAATATTCTTGCCAAACTGATACAAAGAACCTGGTTTTCCCTGCAAGGGACTTGCTACCTGGGGAACGTACAACTAGAGACTGTATACTGGACTCAAAACAGAATTAAAATACATGAATATAAAGAGACATCTACAGACAGCACAGGAGTAGAAGTTAGCTTCATTCCTTTTTCATGACTGAACTGCAAAACTCTGATTATGGGAGCAACATGCCTTTGGGGAGTCTTTACGGAGAGAGGTGTAGCCATCCTCATGGCCTTCCTCCTCTTTCCCCTCAGACCGCTCAGTTGACTCAAGGTCCCCCTCAGCAGGTCAAAAGATGAGGATCCTCTGCCTTGCTTCTCCTAAAAGAATGAAGAATTCTGCAAGAAAAAAAATAAACCAGAAACATTCACTTGCCCAACTTGGAGACTGCTGAAAGAGCCACACTGGGCACATGAGCAACTCGCTTCCTTTCTCCTTTCTGCATAACAATGGAGGTTCTTTGGGGTGCCACAGGAAAGTTTGCGTTCGGCAGGGGCCGCTGTGGCCGCTGCTGGGCCAGCTGTGCTGCCTGCTTCTGCGCTAGCTGAATCCTCTGGTAACAGACCTCTTGGGCAGTTGGGGGCCGGTAAGGCCGGATCACTGGCTTGCTTGGGACTTCCACCTGAAAAGGAAATGGAGGGACATTGGTTTGCGTGATAAAGGAGAAGCTTGCCATGTGTGGAATCTGGATCCATGTATTTCGAATTGGATCAGAATGATTGCGTCAACTCTAAAGCGAACCTGGCTGGGGCCATTTTGGAGGCTTCCCACAGGGTGAAGAAGGGATACGGAGAGGGAACATAGTTAGATGAGGGTTTGTAGCCAAAACAAAATAGTTTCCTATGGGAACCAAGGACATTCTAAGAGGTGGCTGGACAAAGGAGGAGCACAGTATCCAGGCAACCAGCCAGCCCCTCGAATGGACAATGTGACTGATGGTTTGGGGAAAGGGGGAAGTTTCACTTTTTAATCAGGTGAAAAGCACGGGAACTTTCAGAGTCGGTTTTCACCAGCTTGTGCCAGCATATCTCCAATAAAATTGTTCTTTGAGGAACTTGTACGCCTTGGAGTTCTGCTTTCTACGGAGTCATTACTTGGAACCCTGACAGATTGGCCTTACCAATCATGAGTATATGATTCACTCATACGAGACAGAACAGAAGCAAAGAGGATTTGAAGACAGTGCAAACAATGTTCCATCTACACATTTCAGGGACATATTTGTCCACCTGCGATGTTTTCATACTGAAGACAGGTGCTGAACCTCGATACACCTTGGCAAAAGGGGTTTGGGAACAGCAGATGTGCTAAGAACTTGCAAATATTTGAATTTCAGAATTTCCAATCCATTTCACAAGAGCACTTTTTTCTCTCTTACTCTGCAACAGTGCTTAATGGACAAATGGAAGGAACATGTACAATCGGCTGGAATGTTGTGTGCGGTGACCAAAAAGGCCTGACTTGTGAAAACAAAGAGCCCATTGATGTTCCAGAAAAGAGGCTAATCAAGGTTTGCATATACACACGCACACAACTAAGACCCAGCAACTAAAATCTCCTTACTTCACTTTTTTAAAAAAAGGTTTGTTTTCAACCTGCAAATCAACAAATATAGAGAACACATTTTCAAGGGCAAGGAAGCTAGAAATAATTTCTGCAAAGAAAGAATAGTTTAAATAAATGGAACATCTGCAGATCACATTATCAATCTCAGAAATGAGGTAAATACTCTGAAAAATACTGGTGGTTACCTAAACTACTGTTCTTCGCTACTATTTAATCCCAACAGAAGAAAACAAATGACTGATTTGTTCTGAATTCACTTCATTGAAAGGGGGCTTTTTTGTTGTTTTAGAACACATCTAAATCCTGCAATTTTATAACGTAACTGAATTCAGCCAATAGAATGCCAAATCGGCAAGAATGTGCTTCAAATAAGCAAACACGAAAATTAAAACCTATCACATACAATACAACTAACTCAAATTGACGAACAGCTACAATCAAAACTTTAACTGGGCAACAGCATAAAACCAAGCATGCCTTAAAAAAAATAAAGCCCAGGGAAAGATCTGTTATTTTATATGTGGCTTTATTGCCTTTCTAAATTCTTAGCTGCCACGGCAAAGAAGGCCTCTTACTGCACCTTCTCCTAAACAGCTGGTGGTACAGAAGCATGCAGCAAGGCCTCCAAAGTTTATGGGTGAAGCAGCTATTAAGGAAGAAGGGAATTCCCCACTTCTAAATTAGCTGGGATCCTCAATATTTATATGTGAATGTTACCTATAAAAACTTAGATTCTCTTTAACGTTCTTCATATCTTACAGCAACAGGAATACAAACAAAACGAAAGGCTACACGTTTAGGATCACCCTGAAAATTGCAAAGCTATTTCTAGAATATCACATACTAGAAACAGTGTTAAGTTAGACAGCTCAAAGATGTCCTGAGTGCTATTGTACCACGTGTCTAAAAACCACAAACGCAGAAGTGTACATCATCAAGGCCTGTGGGAATCCACAGGTACTAGGTTTCAACACTACATTCACAACCTCACATTACTTGGCTGGACATGGGAATATGCCCCCAAAATCTCATCAATAAGAATAGAGATTGGCAAGACTGCATCACAGACAAGCTTCGGATGCCATTACAAGATCTACTTACATGTCCTTGCTTCATTACATGAGAAATCCTTCTTTTCTGTCCAGGAAAGAGTGTGGTTAAACTGTCTTCTGTCAACTTTTCTTCAACCCCTTCCTCTTTTGATAGCTAAAGGAAAGGGAAGAGAGAGAGAAAAAGTAAATTTCCAAATTAGTTGTAGATTTGATATTGGGTACTTTTCAAAACAACAAAATCACAAAGCTTATTTTGAAAAACAGAACAGGTCAGCACTGCCAGCAACAGCTTACAGTGTTTGGGGAGGGGGAAGATATGCTCATTTTCATAGGGCAAAGAAGAAGAAATGGTCTCTTATATTCTTTGGTAACCACCTTCCAGATACATTGAGATTGAAACTGGCAGGGACTTCTGCACCTGCTGTGGACCCATTTGGAGGACTGGGGAAAATTTATTGCTGAATTTTCTACAGTACTTTTACAGACAAGCAAATAACTTTATTTGGTCTTCCCTTGCACCTTATGGATCTGTAACCTCTTAATCCAAGAAACTTTGTACATTTTAAAAAAGAATTGCTACTGTAGGATAGCAATTTTTAAAAGAAGGATACTTTTAAAAAACAATTCATGTTCGGTCCACTGTACTTGAATACGTGATGTACATAATTGACACACCCATAATTTCACCAATACAGGTAGCCCTCAACTTACGACCATAACTGAGCCCAAAATTTCCATTGCCGAGTGAGACATTTTTTAAGTGAGTTTTGCTCCATTTTACAACCTATCTTGCCACAGTTAAGTGAATTACTGCAGTTAAGTGAGTAGCTGCAATTGTAAAGTGAATCTGACTCCCCCATTGACTTTGCTTCTTCAGAAGGTCGCAAAAGGCAAACGTCATAAATATGCCAAGCATCTGAATTTTGATCAGGTGACCATGGGCATGCTGCAACAGTCATAAGTGTGAAAAACAGTCATAGGTCACTTTTTTCAGTACCCTTGTTAACGTCAAATGTTCACTAAACAAATGGTTGTAAATGGAGGAGTACCTGTATCACATATTGGAAGAGATTACAGAAGCCACATGAACTTGGGAAATGACTTCCCTAGGTGGTCCAATGGTCTGGCCCAGTTTTTATTCTGACTAGCAGTGATTTTCCAGAACCTCCAGCAGAGGAAGGCCCTTCCCCATCAACTGCCAATTAAAAATGCTAGGATATGAATCTTACGTCTTTCCACAAGGAGCATTAAGTTCTCTGCCGTCTGAGCTACAGGCTTTTTCAGGAAAGGAAACAGTGAAGCAGCTCTGTTGCTTGAGTCAACAGGCTTCTCTCACTCAATGTCTTCCTCTATAATTACACAGTGAAAATATAATTCCTAAAGCATGAAGTATACTAGGCATCAAGCAACAAAACTGCTCCAAACCCCTAAGCAATTCCAAGGGTCTTTGCAAATTTATCTCTAATTCAGTCAATATCTTGCTTGCTACACGAATTACTTTGCAAGCCAAGGGCCAACCATCCTTGAAATGCAAAATTGTTTTATGACCCAATTTCTACTGTTTTTATATACTAAAATATGTTTCTATATATTACAGTTCCTTTCATGACACCTTTGGCTACCTTTTTTTTCCCCCTGTGGGAACCTATAACACATTACTGCCAGAAAATCCAAACTCACAGAATGTATGGAATGAAAGAGGCCGTCATCATCATCTACTCTAAAGAAACTACCATCACTTAAAAGTGTTCTACAGCTAGTCCTTGACATACAAGCACAATTGAGCCCAAAATTTCTGTTGCTCAGTGAGACATTTGTTAAGTGAGTTTTGCCTCATTTTACGACCTTTCTTGCCACAATTGTGAAGTGAATCAATGCAGCTGTTAAGTTAGTAACACGGTTTTTAAGCGAATCTCGTTTCCCCATTGAGTTTGCTCAGGGGTCTTCAAACTTTGCAAGTTTAAGACTTGTGGACTTCAACTCCCAGAATTCCTCCTCCAGTCATGTTAGCTCAGGAATTTTGGGAGTTGAAGTCCACAAGTCTTAAACTTGTCAAGTTTGCAGACCCTTGAGTTTGTTTATCAGAAGGTTTCAAAAGGTGATCACCTGACCCTGGGACACTGCAACTATCATATGAGTCAGTTATGAATTTTGATCATGTGACCACGGGGAGGCTGCAGCGGTCATCAGTGTGAAAAATCGCCAATAAGTCACATTTTTCAGTGCCATTGTAACTTCAAGCGGTCACTAAAACAACTGTTCTAAATCGAGGACTACCTGAAGATGTTCCTTTCATAACACACTCAATATGTCAAATCATTTATATTTTCAGTAAACCTTAAAATTCAAGGGTAGGCCCAGTGACATCACGTTCAGAAATGATTCGATCAAGAGGTATGTTTTTAATTAAACAGGTTGCAGAGCCTGTTAACTCATCAGCCCATCCCAGCCTTCTTAGATCTTTACCTGTTTTCCTAGTCTGCCTTTGTCTTCCGTTTTGACATCGGTGGATTCATTAAATATCCGAAGGCACTCCTCCATCGGGTCAGTCTCAAAATCCAAATCCTTCTCTAGGCCAGAATAATCAATCTCATCATCAGAAGAGGAGGAAGAGGAAGCAGCAGGAGGAGCCTGGGATAACTTGAGTTTCTTAACATTTGCCATCCCATTGTCACAGGGCAAAGAGAAATCAGCATCATCTCTGTCCGAGTCTGAACTCACATCAGGGAATGGAAGAGGACGCTGGCTCACCTGCTCCTCCTCTCCACTCTCATCACCAAAGAGATCAACATGGCTCAGGGACCGCTGTTTAACCTTGCGCTTAACCTCCTTCTTGGCCTGAGAGTTGATCAATGTTTCCTTAGACCTTTTCAAGGCAGGTTGTTTGTCTTTTCTCTTATTGTGTTCAGTTCCACTAGAGATTTGGGGCTTCCTTTTCAACTCTACAGGCTGGAACTTGCCATCTTTCCTACTAGTCCCTGATTTTTCAGTAGCAGTAGCTTTGCTGACATTTTTGTTCTTGCCAGAGTTCTCCTCCTTAATTCCAGGTGAAATCACAGATTTTGGCTTATTGAGCTTCAGTGCATGCCTATCAACATGGGACTTGCATGGTTTCTCCTTACTCCTTTCCCCATTTTTGTGCTGTGCCTTCACATTCATCTTCTCCTTGTCCCCTATTTTATCTTGATTTTTCTTACCGTGCACCTTGCGGTCATCCTCCTTTTTCTTTTTCAACTTATCCTTTGATGCCACTTTGTTCTTTTCCTTTGCTTTCGCATCTCGGTTAGAAGGCACTTTGACCAACTTGGCATTTTTCTCCACTAAATCTTTGACAGCAGTTCTCTGAGGGCTCTCAATGTCTCCCATGTCATACTGCACGGCAGTCTCTTTCATTTGTCGGGAACTGGCATCTATTTGTGGGGCTCCCTTTTCTTTGGCTGCACCCAGTTTGCTTTCTGAACCTCCTTTAGATTTAAGGGGGATGGTAGAAGCTTCGTAGCATTCATCCTCCGAGTCAGAGAACCGGGCGATGGGCTCATCGTTGCTTGTTTCGTCACAATATTTCTTGAATGAAGGAGAATATGCCTCCTCGTGATCAACTTCTCTCTTCCGCTTGGTCCCCTTCTGTTCTTTAGCTTTGCTCAACAGTCTGGCAGAATAATTTGAAAGAGGATCATATTCTAAATCTGTTGAAGGCTTGGAGTTGTCAATTATGTATTTTCTATTTACAACAGGGCTGCTGTACTTCTTCGGCTGAGTGACCACAGTGGGAACATATTCCAGTGAGCTACCCTTGAATTTCGTATTGTTGAAGGAGTCCAAAGTATATTTGTTAGACTGACTAGAAGCAGCCACTGCAAGAGGAGTAGGATTGTAATCATTACCACTGTTTGCATTATAACTGCCTGGACTATACTCCAGAGAACTGAATGGATTGGATGTTGCTAATCCAGCAGCCTTAGAAGCAAGTAAAGGGGGTTCAGATGAACCATACTCTTTAGTTGTCTCCAGCAGCTCCTCATACTTCTTTTGCTCACGTTCAACTTCATTCTTGGCAGCTTCAATTGCCTTGTCAAACAGCTCAAGCTCCAGAATTCCAGAAGCTGACGAGACAATATTTTCCAAAGTGCCATTGCTGTCTTGTGCCACAGGTTTGGGAAGTTCTGGGTTGTAGGGGTCATAACCAGACCCTGGAAAAGGAAGAAAAACAAGGTTAGCATCAATCATTCCCAGAATACCCATCAAATCCCAATTATAAAAATGCATTCGATTATAAAAAATGAGAAGGAAAAGAATCAACTGCCATATGGCCCTCAGAACGGTCTGCATCAGCAACCATTCCTGTTAGGCCAGCCAGCCTCACTGCATAAAGGTATGGCTGAAGACACGTTTGTGTTTTCTCCCTCTTTTCTTTAGACTTGGGACACAAATCCCTGCTGTAACATGAAGATGCTGGAATTTCTTATCTAAATTTGAAATTGCTTCAACAGTGAGATGGGCGGCATGTACATTTTATAAATGAACAACTTTTCAGATCTTTCCTCCTATCTTTCCTCCTATCTAAAATTGATAATATGCAACTTCAACACCCCATATATAAGACAGTCTTATGCAAAGTCTTTGGTCTCAAGCAAAGAACTTAGGATGGGTTAGCACTGACTAGTATTTCACATTGGCTTGTGAAAATAATGGAAAGTTTCAACTACTTGATCTTGAAGAAAGTGAGGAATTGTAACTAGGTATACCTTGTTTCTAACAGGATCCAGGAGTAAATCTCAGCTAATCGGATTATCAGGTTCCTATGGGAGATCCTAATACTAACATAACTAACAGTGATAGAAGATAAATCTATTACAGAGAAACTAGTCCTCCAAACAGTAACAGAAGAACTGCACTCAAAAGCAGGACATGAATTAGCACACACCAATAATGAGGCTATGGTCCAAAATGAGAGAGAAAACCACAGGACTATTGCAAGAAAGCTGAAGGAATGTTAGCCAACAAAAAACAGTCAGCAAACAAGGACTGGAAGAGCATGTTTCATTTGGAGCACAAATGAAAAGGAGACACGCAAAAGTCATGTTCACTTCCAGTTCGTAGTAAACGAGCGTCATGAACTTTTTTTTAAAGAAGAAGTGTGTTTTAATTTCTAACTGAATACCCGATGTGGGGGGAAATATAGGAGAGTTCTACCATCTCTTTCATATCATATTTCTACCTGATAATTCCAATATTTTACAGTAGAAAGAAAAACGTAGATTCACACAATGCAGATGAGTTCTGTATTTAGCTTAAGGAGACTGCTTTGATAAGAGTTAAGAGAGGTTTCATAAACATTCACAGAGAAAGTTCACCTACAGCCATTAGCCATGATAGTTCAGAAGTCTCACTATCATCTCAGACCCTCTTCCTTAGCCACATGTGCAAAGAGAAAAGATAAGACTGGGAAGAAAGTTGCACAACGCCCTCTGATACATGCCACCACCATATGAGCAGCACTGTTGCTAAATTGTTTAAAAATGTTCAGGACTCTAGGAGACAGGAACAGATCGACCTTGCATTGTGAGAAAGGAATAGCTTAGCAATAGGAATTGAGCTCCATCTCATCTAACTAATGTCTTTGGAAATATTAGCAAAGACTCCCCAGAACAAGCTGAAATAGGGCATCTATTACAAGAAAAGTTCTAGGGGGAAAAATATTGCTTAAAAAAAGCTATATCCAACTCCTTTCTTAAAAAAATCAGCTTCTTGTTTGTCACTTTTTCTTCCCCTCTTGAAAACTAAAGGTAAGACCACTGTAGACAAATGTACCTCCACACCTAAAAGCACAATCTTCTTCTACTCTTCCTCCAGACCATATTTATGAATAAATCTACACATGGAAGTTATTCAAACTTCAAAACTTAAAATGTTGTTTTGAGCAGGTCTAAGCATTTGTGAGAGCCAGTTTAAATGGTTAAGGCACCAGGTTAGGAGCCACGAGACTATGAGTTCTAGTCCTGCTTTAGGCATGAAGCCAGCTGGATGACCTTATGAAGATCATTATCTCTCAGCCCTGAGAAGAAGACAATGGCAAACACTTTCCCAGAAAAACTACACAGCCTTTTTTAGGCAGTCATCAGGAGTCAAAAACAGACTGAAATGTGCACAGAAATACATTTATGGCTACCTCATGCTCTGTAGAACCTCAGAAAGATTTTATTGAAACTGCAACTCAAAAATTACTTTAGAAACCCTTGCAAGTTTCACTCCTCCAAAATCTGCATTTAAACACATGGTAAGGCTTTGAATCATTCTTGAACATCTGCAGTTCAAAATTTAACATGTCTATAATTAGTAAAGAAAGACCTTTATATGCACAAGAGTACTTGAACGTTGGTCAAACCAGATCTCAAAACCTACAAATGTGTTATTTTAGTAGCCTATTTTTTTAAAAAACTTAAGCATTTCTTAAGCAGTTAAAAGTTTCAGATTAACAAGTATTGGAAAAGTCCATTTTCTGTCTGAATTTCTGAAAAACTGCCATCACTGACAATAGATCAAATCTATAAGAATAGACTTCATATAAGGAAGCTTTTCGTGTTCCTAAAGTTAGTCAGTGTCATTGGGAAAAGCTCAGGAAAATAATACTATCTGTACAAATGTCACTTTAAATTCTGGATACATTCGTTCATTGAATAAATACCTACCAAGACCCAAAATGCATAAACATTTCACAACTCGGATCATTTCCTTCCATACCACATTTGCCATGTAACATTTTAACCACTTAATGCAATTTTAATTGCTCAGACAATAAATACTGTTCTGCTATTAAAAGCTGTAAGGGGAAGACTGAAGAATATAAGTAATATTTCCTTTTCTACCTAAGACTATATACAACTAGATGATGCTATTTAATTGATTTCTAAACTCTTCCTAAATATTTTAATATATAAGTCCAGAATGACTTAAAAGGCAACACGTTAACCAATGTTTTGGACACAGGTGGCAAAAAAGAGCTAAATAGCCCACCAATGTATAAAACTAAGCAGCTCTTTGGTAAGACGGTTTCAGCCAGTATGTAAAAAGACTGCCACAGTTATTTCTTTCTGACATATAAAAGGCAAAATAATCATTGGACAAAAGTTTTCTTTTCTCTTTTTACCTGGGTTCTCATGCACAGACAGACAATGGAGGTACTTGTTCATACTTTCATCCAAAGGTCTCTTCCCCTTTTAAATGTCTTCTTTGCACTCTACAGCCATCCTAACACACCAAGCTATCAAAATACGCCCTACTGTACAACTGCCAAGTCTTGAACAGCAAAGATTGTTCAAGGCTGCAGGACAGCAGACAGGAAGCTTGTTAGTCCCACCTTCCCATACACCGCTGTTAAAAAGGTACTTCCCTCTTAAACGGCCCCAGTGTTTTTTTTTAAGTAGTTCACATTCAGAACAAGCATCTCACATACACTAAATCTCCAAATGTATAGTAGATAAATTTTCACATTATAAACTATATAGTTTAAAACTACATGGAAGTTGAACCTGATTCATAACGCAGCAACTATGTATATCCTAGCACCTGCTATCAGAAGCACATTACGCCTTTGTGAAAGGCCCTACAACTAGACCCTTATAGGCTTATAGAAGCAATTTAAAGTGCTGGTTTGATATAAAAAGAAGCATGGCATCTAGATACCTCCAGGACTGCATACTCCAACCAAGATAGCTCCAGCCAATGCTGCATTTCAGGACAAACAAATAGCCCCAATTTTCCAGAAAGGGAGGGGACTGAACATAGAAACTGCTATTTCTCAATGACATCACCCATTTTTTGGAATACCACCTCCTTGTTTTCATTTAGGAAAATGTTGAAAACTGAATTCTTTCTAAGTGTGTTTGTGCTTTAAGATGGCATCATGTGTGTTAAACGCATTGAGCTGACTGGTTGGGAATAATTAACTGAAGGCATTTATGCATGGTTATTGGCTTATTTGCATTGTTTTAACTGAGTTTATGGTTATTTTATAATTTACCATGAGTATTTTTTTTGTATTCTTTTGTATTCTTATGTTAACCACTGAGAGTTATATTTGAATAGCAGTGGCATATAAATAGAATAGCAAGACTCACTGAGTATAACTTAGGTTAGCATGTATTTATGAATTACCCAATTACTAAAATGTGACCACTATACACATCTTTGGAAAGGGGAAAGCACCAGACATCAGCAGTCAGTCTGATACTGATACCTGGGACAACAAAGAATAGATCATAAAGTGATCAATTGGAAATAGAAACCACTCAAATAGCTTAACAAAATGGCTACCAGCTAGATCAGAGGTCTCCAAATTTGGCAACTTTAAGACTTGTGGACTTCAGCTATGCTGCTGGAGAATTCTGAGAGTTGGAGTGCACAAGTCGCCAAGTTTGGGGACCCCTGAGCTAGATGAAAGCTGAGGAGAACCAAAGCAACTGGCCTCTCAACAATACCAGCTCAACCCCTAAGATCTTCAATTGAGGTCTTGCTCACTCTGTTGCTGATGCAAAATGTCCAAAGGATTGTCCCCTAATAAGGGCTTTCTTGTTTATGATGTCACTGGCTATGGAAATACAATGATAATAATTTCCATTTCTTGGTATTTGGTCTAAGCTGGGCCTAGAACTCATGGTCTCCCAGTTTCTAGCTTGATGTCATGCACTACCAAATTCTCCAGTTTTAATAGTTAACCTCAATCAAATATAACAATTTTATATTCCTTTATTTTATTTTTAACAAACTTGATCTATAATCCTTGCAAATACAGTACTGTCCTAGAACTTTTCATTTTTCTTTCTTCCTTCTCGCAAAATCCTTCAAAATTTTAACAAGTCCCTTTCTAAGTCCAATAAAGAGAAGTCATCCAGGTTGTATTTTTGGTTTGTTATTTGTATATCCCTTTTAAGGCATCAGCCACTTTCACTGGTATATTCAATGTAACATTTTTCCATATCATTCTTGGAGTCTGTCATTTTTAAATACACATTCAGCTTAGTCTCAGTCTTGTCCAGAAAAGCTTCCTCCTCTTCTCTAATATTTTTAAAATAAATCTTTGAGGATATAAAGTACTTAATGGCAATGTACAATATCAACAAATATATTATGATGCACAACAATTAAGGCAATGCACATATTGAATTAAAAAGAAATACATCATATAGGTAGTCTCAACTTACAACCATTTATTTAGTGACCATTTGGATTTACAATAGCGCTCACAAAAATGGTTTATGACCATTTTCACACTTATAGCATCCCCATGGTCACATGACCAAAATTCATGCAATTGGCAACTGGCATGTATTTGTGAAGTCCTAAATTCATATGATCACCATTTGTAACCTTCCCAGCTGGTTTTCAACAAGCAAAGTCAATGGGAAAATCCAGATTTAGCAATAGCAATAGCATTTAGACTTATATACTGCTTCACAGTGCTTTACAACTCTAAGCTGTTTACAGAGTCAGTATATTGCCCCTCAACAATCTGGGTTCTCATTTTACCGACCTTGGAACAATGGAAAGCTGAGACAACCTTGAGCTGCTCAGAATTAAACTCCTGGAGTGAGCAGGGAGTTTGCCTGCAGTACTGCATTCTAACCACTGCGCCACTACAATTCTCCATTTACTTAACCATATGATTCACTTAACAACTGAAGAGATTTGCTTACCTACGGTGCCAAAAAATGTTGTAAAATGGAGTGCAACTCACTTAACTATCTTGCTTAGCAGTGGAGATTTTGGACTCAGTTGTAGTCATAAATCAAGGATTACCTGTATAATCTCGCAGGAAGAATCTTATAGCCAGATTACATCTGCATAGTTTGAAGAAACAAACATGATATACACTCTACTCTGCCCATAACTATTACCTACGAAGTTCTTTCCCCACCAATTTAATTTTAAAAACTGTTTAAAATAAAACCAAAGGTGTAAGGAATATCTTATCAATTCATCTTCTTGGAAACTGGTGTTTGGTAACTGGCCACGTATAACACAGCAGCAATTTCATGGAAAAAAACAAGCCTCTGTGGCAGCCATCTAGCAAGCAAGCTGGCAACTTCTTTTAGACTATAATAGAGCTGGAAGGGACCTTGGAGGTCTTCTAGTCCAGCCCCCTCCTCAAGCATTTCAGATAAGTGACTGTCTAGTCCAGGGCTGTCAAACTCCCGGCCTGGATGCATCACACACTGCCCACAGCCACGCCTGGTTTAAGTGAAGGGGAAAAACATCCCGACATGTAACAAGATGGCACCGTGACATGTGACACCCCTGGTCTAGTCTCTTCTTAAAAACCTCCAGTGATAGAATGCCCATGATTTTTGAAGGCAAGTCGTTCCACTGGTTAATTGTCTAGTAAGGAAATTCCTGCTTAGTTCTAGGTTGCTTCTCCCCTTGATTAGTTTCCAACCATTGTTTCTTGTCCTCTGGTGCTTTGGAGCATAATGTCACCCCCTCTTCTTTGTGGCAGCCCCTCAAATACTGGAAGACTGCTACCACCCCTAATTCTTCTGTTCTCTAGACCAGGGGTTTCCAACCTTAGCAACTTTAAGCCTGATGGACTTCAACTCCCAGAATTCCCCAGCCAGGTTTGCTGGCTGAGGAATTCTGGGACTTGGAAGTCCTCCAGGCTTAAAGTTGCCAAGGTTTGAGACCCCTGCTCTAGACTAGCCAAATTTTCAAAATCTTGCACGATCACTGGCTTAAACCGAAGCAGGCCAGGGAAGGAGAGTGGCCTTTTTTTTACTTTTGCCCATCTGCATCAGGCAACACGCAGCCAGGGGACGAACCTTTCCCCAAATGCAGAGAGGCTTCCTTTAAATTTACCAGGCCATTCCCAAAGCTAACTGTACAAATGACCACGCCCACATTTCGTGACACCGGATTCCTACATATTAGGGCCTTGCTAGGAAACAGCCTGGTACAAACAAAGCAACCGAGGATCCAGAAGGCGCCGGTGACAGGCGGCAAGCGACACACACACAAACACACACACCAGGACAACCTTTTTTTAAAAAAGAAAAACCCTCTTGAATTGGTTACAATAACTTACGAACGTACACATTATTATTTTTCTTCTTCTTCCCGCAGATGCGATATGGGAGTTAGGGAGGAGGAGGAGGAAGAGGAGAAGGCGTAATTCCCCTGGGGGAGGCTTCGTTCCGCCCACCCCCGTTCAGGAGAGCTGCTCCACGCGTGTCAATGGCTGCTCCCGACTACCTCCCCCCCCCAATGGGGTATGATCGACTTTGCTCCGGGGGGGGGGGGGAAAAAGGAAGGCTCTCCGTTGCTTTCCTCCCATCCCAAGCCCTCTCGGGAAATTCCCTCACACCCTTAACAGGGCTTCTTCTCCTTCTCCAGATCAGGGAGAGGAAGAAGCCTCGCCTCAGGGATACCCACCGACCGCAGCCCATCCCACGAAACAGGGTGGGGTTCTAAAGCCGGCGGTTACTGTAACAGAGAGAACAGGGGATTTCTTTAATGTAAGAAAAGCCAGTCACGTCCATGCCGCCTTTATCCCACGCGAGACAGGGACGCCGACGCTTTTCGTCCCCTTCTCCCGAGTTCAAAAGCGCTACGGAGCACGGATAGTAGGGCCTTTTCCGCGGTTGGACGGGAGGTCACCACGCTGTCCGATTACCTCCGACTGTGGCGGGGCGCCTGCTGGGACCAGACAGAGCCAAAAGGCGTCGAGGCGGTATAGGGCCATCGGTGGTGTGTTGGGCCCCGGGCGGGTGTCTGAAGTGACAGTAGGGCCTCCCGCAGGCCTGCCCGTAGGGACATTCGATGCCGCGGAAGAAGCCGCTCGAGCAGAGCATCCCGGCGTTGCATGAGGAGAAGAAAAGCAGGTCGCGGAATACCCCAACCGTCGCTTCTCCTCAGCTGATTTTTCGCAGCTTCAGGCTGCGGCCATCTTCCTTTCGGGCAAGAAAGTATCGTTCCAAAGTTATTGGCGCATGCGCAGAGTCAGATCGACGAAAGAAGCCAGCCCTGCCGTCTCCACTAAGGGCAAGACGTAGGGAGAAAGGAACAAGGTAGCCATCTTACTTAAAGGAAAAGAAGCCAAGTCCCAAAAGCGCATGATCTGCGAAGACGTCGGCTGTGACTTTATGGGCAGAGGTCAAAGGTGTGCGCCACTGGATAGACGCTGAAAGTTTCGCCGCCATCTTAGTTAAGGACAACAGAAGGAATGCGCGTTCGCCATTGGATAAAATAGGGCAGGTCCCTTCCGGGTTTCGCATGGCAACACAGCTGGCTTGCTTTAAGATGGCCATGAAGGTGCCTGCTCAAAAATGTCTGTAGTGTAGACTATAAAAAGAAATGCATTGATATACAGATTTTAGAATAAAGCAAGAAGTCAAAATTTAGCACCTTTCCTTATAGTCAAGACAAAAGGCCCAAATAATAAAGTTGGCAAAGCTGAATTTGAACTTCCATCGCTGCATCCTTAGATAAATGCCGGCTTGGGAATTCTGAGAGTTTACGTCTTAAAATTGCCATGGTTGTGCATTGTTAAATGGGATTTTTCCCCAGGAGAAACTTGGCCCAGGAGACAGTCCAACTCACAAGCAATTAGGAAAGTAGATAGATGCTGTTAAGCATATAAGGAAGATATGGAAATTGGATTCATTTGATCCTTACAACTGGTAGCAAAAGCTGAAAGCCCACTGAGAACATCAAGATTGATTTTCCTGTTTTTATTATTGCAAAAGGAACATCTAACAGGAACCCCCTTGCAGTATTACATGTACAGTCTGCTGAAATTGAATGGGCAATTTACATAGAATGTGGATTTAAATACGCATTTTCATGCAATATGCTGAGCTGTGATGTAGTTTGCTTTGTATGTGGATAGTGTTCTGTGCAGCTTCAATTATTATTTAGCTGCAAGTTGTGTAAAACCATCAATCTTAGGACAGTTATTTAAAAATAATTATTGTAAAAAAGGGTTATATTTTGTTATATTCTCCAGTGAGCTAAAGGAGACAAATCGATCAATTTGCTTCCGTTAGCTCACTGGAGAATCTTACAAAATATAATTTATATACAGGTTATGTTCAAAAAAGATATATGCAGCAATATATGATGCATATTACATTAAAGACAAAGCTTTGACCACATAGTTGTGGCTGCCACCTTGACTTTTCTGACCACCTTGTAGACATTTCCTACTTACATGAGAATCGTCGTCTTTTTTCCCCCCAGGAATTTTGTCCAATGAAACCTATGCCCAGGATAACAAGATTTAAAGACTACTACTGTAGATAACCACAGAGGCTGCAGCTGTGATTCGAACTGCTTTTTCTAGATCTGGCATATTCGATTGTTCAGATACAGCTTCTTGGATTATTCAACATGGAAATGCCAATGGGATTGTTACTTTTGAATTCTAGGATATGATCCCGATGTATCTAGAAGACACCAGATTAGAAAAAGTTGAGACATGCCAATTCTGATAGGTAACTTGGGCTCTTTAAAATGATGCTCATTGGCCCATTTTAGTAAATAATAAAATAACAACTAGAAGTGAGTTTTTGGTAAAGTGCCCCTTGCCTTATAAGCAAAAAAAAAAAAACCCTACAACTACCTCTATGATTTGAAAATTTTCATTTTAATGTTTCGATGTAATGTATTTATTATTAGCAATCCCCTAGGATTGAGGCAGTGAATAGATTCACATATAAAACTCCCCCTTTTTTTACAACCCTATAATCCCTTAATTCAGCGCAGAGTTGGGGTGACTGGGTGGAACTGAGCGTTTATTGGCCGGATGCCCTTCCTGATGCCTACATGGAGTTCACAGCAGCAATTTTCTCTACATCCTGAGAAACATCTGCTGCTACCTAGGACTGAATTCTCAGCTTCCAAGTGGGAGGAGAGCATCTTCACAAATTAGGCTACCACATCAACTCAGCAAATAAGTCACATATATTATCTCTTCAAACACACAAGCATGTTAAATCTCTTCTCACACACAGGTTAAAGTTTTTGTTCATTTTATTTAAAAATAGAACAGAGAAAATACACGCAAAGATGGTGCACCAAATTTCAGTGCTTATTATTAAAAATACAGATTTGGAGAAAATGAAAATAACTCCTTCTCAACTCAAACACAGCACACAACAGCATGCAACAGATACACTGATCAAAATACAGAGATGGGTTTTAAAGCAGAGGGTCCACTACAGCATAAATGTGTACATAATCATGTAAAATAAATGCATCTGAAAAACGGTTTTCATCACTTTCCATTAGCAATCACCATAGAGGTTCTGGGATTGTAAACCTTTAAAAATCATGGCATTCTGGCAGAGGTGGGGGTTCTTGGCAAGAAGTTTATTTCCTACATATATTATTTTCCCTCTTCCTGTAGCCAGTGTCTTGGCAGAGGAGACTATCAATTATAAATGCATGGGGGAAAGAATGAAGTGGGGTCTCTTTTGTTCTAATAAAAAAATACTGTAGCATCTCCACCAAAATCAGAATTCTCCTCTAAAACTTTGGAAGTGCAACATGATTTGATTTCTTCCTACAAAAATACCCATGTTCCAGCAATAAGCGCAAGCTTTCATTATTATTTCAAAAGAAAGAAAATATACTGTACTTTCCTTTAATAAAATACCAGTCTGATTACATATTGTAAAAGAGGAAGGTTGGATCCTTTTTAAATATATCAATTTCTCTATCTATAAAACAAAAAAATCAATTGCCTATGGACATGTATGGGATAAGGTATTTACTCCACTTCACTCCTGGAGCACATCAGAAATCTATATAGGCACCCAAAACTTCTAGAGCAGAAGTTATTCAAGCAAAAGACGACATTAATCTCATTTTTATTTTCCTACAGTACCAGGACACAAAAACAATGGTTTTAAAAAGTTATGCAAATGCATATTCTTCTTCAATAATAGGAAAGCCTTCCTTATGTCAAGAGCAATCTGGAACCAATTATCAAACACATTGGTGAACTCTATGCTGGATATCCAGATTGCTTTCATTTGGTTTCCTGCAATGGACAGTTGGATTAACTTCATTGGCTACAGTGCCTCTTTCCAATACTATAAATTCTGCCATTGCTTTTGACCACTGGAAATCTATAAGGCCTAGGATCAATGGGGCCCTGAGTTCAAATAAATAAGGGGGGGGGGGGCAGTGCATCCTGGAATCAGTCCAGGGAACAGCATTTGAAGACACAAGATTTAATGCTCCTCCAGGTGGATTCCTATTTCAAGTTGAAGCGGCTGAATGTTATTTCCTAGGCTACTTTGTATACATTCTTCTCTCCCCAGTTACCATTTCACTTACCTCAACTGCTTTGTTACCCCAATCTGTCTCAATCCAACAATTCTCAACCACTTCCTCCCTTCCTAGACTGAGAAGTTTAGAAGCTGGAGTCCAACCCAAGTGAAAGATTGCTACCAAGCAAATCTGGCTGAGGAATTCTGGGATTTGAAGTCCACAAGTCTTAAAGTGCCCAAGGTTGGAGACCCCTGGCCTAAGTTACAAGTAGTCCTCAACTTACAACCATTTCTCTAGTAACTGTTTAAGTTTACAATTGTATTGAAAAAAATGGCTTATGATCGGTCCTTACAATTATAATCACTGCAGCATTCCAGGCGGTCATGTAATCACCATCTGGGTGCTTGGCAATTGGCTTGAATTTATGAGCATTGCAGCATCCCTGGGTCATGTGATCCTCATTTGCCACCTTCCTAGCTGGGTTCTGATGAGCAAAGTCAATGGGGAAGCCAGCAGGCATGCTCACAAGGGACCATGTGGTGTCTAGCTGAACCCAGTGATTCTCTTAATAACCATGGCCCCCCAAAATGGTAAAGTGTCCGTTTAAAGGGCGCCTCACTTAAATGTCCACACCACTCAACGAAGAATTATCCCGTTCCAATTGTGGTTGTAAGTGGAGGCCTACCTGAACAGTACAGTCCTTGACTTACAACCACAATTCAGCCCAAAATTTATGTTGCTAAATGAGGCGATTCTTAAGTGAATTTTGGTCCATTTTACCACCTTTCTCACCACCGTTGTTAAGTGAATCGTTGCAGTTGTTAAATTAGTAACACAACTGTTAATTGAATCTGGCTTCCCCATTGATTTTAGTTGTCAGAAGGTCGCAACAGGGAGACCCCATGACCCTGGGACTCTGCAACCGTCATAAATATGATTTCAGTTGCCAAGCATCTGAATTTTGATCACATAACCATGGGGATGCTGCAACAGTTGTCAGTGGGGAAAAACGGTCACAAGCCGCTTCTCTCAGGGTTGTTTTAACTTTGAACAGTCACTAAATGAACCGTTGTTAAGTCGAGAACTCCCTGTACTGCCAAGGATAAGACCTGTTAATATGGCAACATCTCTTCCCTTCTGCTTCCCAGTTCCTTCTATTGCTATCCCTTGAAATAGCTAAATCAGGGGTCTCCAAGCTTGGCAACTTTAAGCCTGGCAAGACTTCAACTCCCAGAATTCCCCAGCCAGCAAAGCTAAATGTTACTTCTCCCCATATCTCATTATTCTATTCCTTATTTGCAAGGCAGAGAATGGTGACTGCATGGCTTGTTCTCAAAATGCAAGTGCCAAGACAGCCTTGTCTGCATAAATGGATTTACGTTTTCAAGAAGCAGCAGAGCACCGAAGCAAATCAAAGATGCTTTTATATAAGAGCCAATTCTCACCAAGTCAAAAGCAGATAGCCTGATTCTGGAACAGCAGCTTCACACCAGCTACGCCTTACGGGTGCCAGAAGCCGCCAGAAAAATCAACCCTGATTTCACAATACATCTACTTTGCATTTAATACAGAGCCATCGCTGAAATTCTTTCATAATGGCTGCATTCCATTTTTTTCCCACCGTAAATCTGGAGCTTTGTGTCCTCGAATGCCTGCTCAGGCCTGCTTCCTGCCTAGCATTGTTGAGACACCTGACAGCTTGCAAAGAACCATCATCACCCAAAGCATCAAAGCTTCCATTTTTAAACAAGGAACACACACACACACACACACACACACACACACACACACGCTTGCCTGGTGTACAGCTGTGCAGAGCAGTTGCCACAGCCCCATGAAAGTGAGAAAAAGTGCTTTTAGGTGTCCTGAGTCGTACTAAAAATCCCATTCTTTTTTTCAGCTTTAATTCATCCATGTGCCAACCAGTCATACAATAAAACTTTACCACTGGTCTCCTACATTCTATCGTAAAAGGAATAAATACATATTTTATAAAAACCATAAACACATACACACGCTCACACCCTGAAACAGATACACCCGTAGAAACAGGTCCTCATCTTTTTTTTTTTTTTTAACCTTACGTAAAGTTGACCTGGGAGAAAAAAAATATATATTTACATACAATATCAGGTCAAAAAGTTAGTTACCGACACCCAATTTCCCTCTGGGGGAAAAAAAACAATCACCTCCCACTTTTGCTGCAGTTCTAGTGTCAAAGGGCCTATGTCAACCTGAACATTTCCCCCCAAAATAGTTTGCAAACGATCAATTTAGGATGGGGAGATGGAAAGCCATGATTTCGTACGGTTTGTCGTTAGCCTTGATAGCTAAAGAGGGATCCTCCTTATTCAGAGGCAAGTTAATTCTGATTATCAAATGCAAAGAGGCCAAAGGCATAGAGAAGAGTTCCCACCAGGCTCTCTTTCTAAATACGAAGAGTCAATAGTTTCTTCTTTACCAATAGGTTGGCCAAAAAGAGAGGCTTAAAGCTAAGTGAAACTTGAACAAAGTACTTTCTTTTCCTGAGGGCTACAATGAACGAGGAAATCAGCATTCTCATTATAATAGGGAAGAGTTGGGCTGAACAGTTCCAACAATATCAAACATAGACCTTGGAATAAAGCAGAGGTGTCCAATCTGGGCAATTTTAAGACCTGTGGACTTCAACTCCCAGAATTCTCCAGGCTGAAGAAACTGAACTACGGGTCTTAAAAGTTGCCAAGGTTGCACACCCCTGGAATAAAGTCTCTTTGCAGCTGGGAAACCGAGGCAAAGTGATGGCGGGACTATCTCTTTGACCAAGGGCTAGGAAATCATCGGTTAGCCCCTGACTGAGAGCCACATGGGGGCCTTTTTTTCCAAAGGAACATCAACAAAGTTTAATCACGTCTGCTCGACTGGTTTCCACAAATCCTGCCACCCTCAGCCTGGGTGGAATGGGAATGTGCATAGAGGCTACAGCTTGGAAGCAAGCAGGGAGAGGGATTGGTACAGTAATCAAAATGCCCACCAAGCACAAGAAGGAGCTTTTTTTTCTGAAATAAGGCATATTAAACTATAACCGGAAGTGATGGGAAAACCAAGTTTCTGAATCAAAAAAATGCCTCTGAAATTGTACCCGATCTCTCCCTAGAGGCCAGGTCTGGGAAGGACAAAAAATAAGGTGGCATGCCCCCTTTAAGGGGCGGGGCTGTCAGAGGCGGGGCTGCCAGGGGCGGGGCTTCCGGCCAAGCTGCTGCCAGCTGAGTCAGTAGGAGAGGCTCTGTAGCAGTCAGATCGTCGGACCATGCCAGGCTGGAAAGCTGGGTGGCGGCGGGCATGCTTGGTCAGGTGGTCGCTCCGCATAAATCG
The DNA here is from genome assembly GCF_049901715.1 of Pseudonaja textilis. Lineage (NCBI taxonomy): Eukaryota > Metazoa > Chordata > Lepidosauria > Squamata > Elapidae > Pseudonaja > Pseudonaja textilis. The sequence continues at coordinate 328,587,411 of NC_141990.1, forward strand.
CTTCTCGCAGAGTGGGCAGGCAAAGCGCTTCTCGCCGGTATGGGTGCGGAAGTGGCGGGCTAACTCATCAGAGCGTGCAAATCTCTTCTGGCAGCCAGCCCAACTGCATGGGAATGGACGCTCACCTGCAAGGAGAAAAGAAGGCGGGAAGAGGGGGAGGGAGAGAGATGGTTATTTTGGTCACTCTCAGGAGCTGGTGGTAATAGAGCCTCCATATGCAGAAGCAATCTATCTCCGAAGACCCAATTTTTAAATAGGCAACAGTCCCCGATGCCTCTGCCTAGCTGTGGCTGGAAACAAGACACTAGAAGAAACCCCCTAAGGTAATAATGCTTAACAAGTTAAATGGAAGCATCATCCCGAAGGCGAATAATTATAATACAATCCAAACAGAAATCCTAAATGACAATGAAAAGCTTCAGTTAATAAGTTTGCTGCCACATAAGCCCTTAATTCTTTATTTCCTCTTCATCCTAATAGAACCCAGAGGAATTTACAGGGAGGGAAGCAAATTAAACATCCCAAGCAGGAATTACAAACTTCACTTTAAAAAATCACTTTAAAAAACCAATATCAGCACAGAGAGTCCTGGTCACTTAGTGATCATCTGAAGTTCCAACGGACCGACCTGGGTAGTATTTACAACCCAAATTCAAAATCCCAAGAGATGCACCTACATTCCCTGTCAGTCATGTGACTATACTTTGGGGCTTTGGCAAAAGAGCCTCTTTATTATTTATCTATCTATTTGTTTGTTTGTTTGTTTGTATTCTGCCTTTAATGCTTTCACAAACAATTTAAGGAAGTGAATAGATCCAACATACAATCCTCCTCCCTTTTTCCCCTCAACAGCAGCCCTCTGAGGTGAGTTGGCCTGAGAGTGACTGGCCTAATACGGCTGCTTCTAGTATCCATCCTATAGTGGCATGATTGTGTTTTATGATGGTTTTGCCAAAAAGCAACATTTATGTCTTCAGTTTTCAGCAAAACCATGCCCTAGCAAACCACTGGATTGCTTAGCAACCATAGATTCGCTTAACCAGAACTGCAAAAAGGTCATAAAATCTGGTTGGTCACATGACAGACCTGCTTAATGACTGTCATGTGTTACTGTTGAGATGGGCCGGCTTCATTATAGTCGTTAACATGAGTATTATCTGTATCAAGAAAGCTTATTAAAGAACTTATGCCCTGAAGTACCGTGTTTCACCAACAATATGGCCTCCCCCAATAGGAAGTCCCAGCATGTTTTATAGGCATAAAATAAAATTAAGTCCCTCACCCCAAATTAAGGCCTATATTAAACATGCGAAATGGGAGGGAATGGCGGGGGGGGGGGAGCTTGCCGTTAGGAAGTACTTTTGTGGGATACTCGGATATGGTGCTGCCTGCATTGACCTCGGCGTTGGTGGGACACTTCGTATGGGAGACCTTCCGCCACCATTGCTTTCCCTTCTCCCTGTGCTGCCAGGACATTTAGAGCAATGCCGTGGCGTTTGGCGCAGCCACGCAGTGTTTGGCTCAGCCATGCAGCATTTGGCACAGCCACACGTGGCCAGTCAGGGCTCCTCCCTGCAACAGAGACAGGCAGAGACACTCGGCTTCAGGAGCTCCTGTCACCGCCTTCCCGGACATCGTTCGAAGGCAAAGCCCATTCTTTTAAAAACGACGCCCTACTACCGGTACGACAAAGCCTCCCCTGCCCGAGAGGGCAGCCCAACCCCATGTGGGGAGGCGAATCTTCCGGGGCTGCAACGCAGGATCGGCCTACCCCGGGAGAAGCGCCCAGCCGCCATCCCTGCCTGGCGATGGGCAGAGCGTGAAGAGCTTCACCTGGGGTACCCAGTGCGGCTGACAGGTGGGCCCTCCTGCGCAGTTGGGCTCGAGGGACTTGGGAAGGAAGCCAAGCTCAGGTCGGCCCGGCTCTTTTGCTTGGCAGGCGGGCGCACACCCCCAGCTTACTTTCCTGGCTCTGCCCAGCCCACCCAGTTCTGGCGCAGCCCTGGCGGGATGAGTGGAGGGCCCAGCGGGGAGGCGCTTGCTGCCTTGGCAAGAGCTCTGCCGCCAGGCAGGAGGGCCCACCTGTCAGCTGCGCTGGGCTCCCCAGGCGAAGCTCTTCGCGCTCTGCCCGGCGCCAGGCAGGGATGGTGGCTGGGCGCTTCTCCCGAGGTGGGCCGATCCTGCGTTGCGGCCCCAGGAGATTTGCCTCCCTACATGGGGTTGGGCTGCCCTCTCGGGCAGGGGAGACTTTGTCGTACCGGTAGTAGGGCATCATTTTTAAAAGAATGGGCTTTGCTTTCGAACGATGGGAAGGCGGTGACAGGAGTGCCTGAAGCCGGGTGTCTCTGCTGGGCTCCAGTTGAAGGGAGAAGCCCTAGCTGGCCCCGTGTGGCTGCACCAAATGCCGCGTGGCTGCGCCAAACGCCGCGGTGTTGCTCTAAACGCAGCAGCACAGGGAGAAGGGAAAGCAATGGTGGCGGAAGGTCTCCCGATATGAAGTGCCCCAACGCTGAGGTCAACATCCAAGCCATTGCTGCCCGCCCGAGGATGCAAGGGGGAGGGAATTAAGTCACCCCCAAAAAGATGGCCTAGCTGTTTTTTCGGGGGTTAAAAAAAAAAAAAAGGCTCGGCCTTATTTAGTGAGAAACACGGTAGTTGGCTGAACATTTATTTGTTTATTTATTGATTTGATTTGTCAATCGCTTACAAGATAATAGGTATTAGTAAGAGTACAGGAAATAGGTATGAATGGGGACAATAGGACAGGGACGGTAGGCACCATTGTGCACTTATGTACGTCATGGGGGACTTTGAAGAAAGATGATTAGGGGTGAGGATGAAAGGACAGTTCTGTAACTGAGATGCTGTCACTCAGAACAGCCTTTCTCAAATTTGGCAACTTGGGGATGATTGGACTTCAACTTCTAGAATTCCCCAGCCTGCACCTTCAATTCTGGGAGTTGAAGTCCACTCACCTTACGGTTCCTAAGGTTGAGAAACACTGGTTTCAAGAATCAAGTCAGCACAGGCATAAGTTCACAGAAAAGTTTGGGGCCTCAAGAGAGATTCCACACCAGGGGTGTCAAACTCGCCGCCCACGGGCAGATGCAACACGCACTGGCCACGCCCACCCCCGGTTTAGCGAAGGGAGAAAAATTTGTGACATGTCATGTGGCTACATGTCATCATGAGTTTGACACCCCTGTTCTACACTGTGAGATGCAAGTCTGACATCAGAAAAACGGCAAAATTGCGAGATAGCAAGCAGTCACAATTAAAAGATGAAATTTTCCTTTCTTCAGGGCACAGAAGTATATTGAACTTTTCAGACGATACAGAACAATATCGGAGAACTTTGCCACAACTTAAATGCTTTGAATTTTGTGTCCTAGCTGCAATATTACTCCTTTTCACATACATGTAGTCCTCAACTTATGACCACAATTTTGATCACAATTTCCACTGCTAAGCAAGGTAGTTTGAAGTGAATTGCACCCAATTTTATGACTTTTTAGCCACAGTTGTTCAGTTAATCACTGCAGTTCAGTGAATTAGCCACTTGTGAAGAGATTCAGCTTTCCCCCGTTGCCTTTGTTTGTTGGAAGCCAGTTGAGAAGACTGAAATGACCCCAGGATGTTGCAACCATTTTATATACATGTCCGTTGCCAAGCTCTCAAATTTTGATCCTGTTCTGTGAGGATGCTGCAATGGTCATAAAAACAAGGACTAGTTGTAACTCACTTTTTTCAGTGCTGTTGTAACTTTGAAAGGACCTGTTGTAACTCAAGGATTCATTGTAATGGGGAGAAACAGTTTTATTTAAATGCCTAGATCCCTTTCTAACATGCTTGCACCGGTCCTTCATTATTATCACTACAGCACATCACTGTTCCAATAATAACCTGCAAATCAGCATTAATTTATCTAAGTCTCGGTTTGCCCTCCTTTGGATCTCTGGAGGAATCCAGGATAAAAAAGAAAAGTGTCCAATTATCCAAGGCACAGCTTTATTACTGTTCCTGTTACGGTATTAACATGATTAAAAGGCAAGCTGGCAGTAACTCAGCACAACCTTCCACTGGCCCCTAATCTTAGCCCTTTAAAAGAAGAGGTTCTTTGAGCCCTAACGCATTTCAGTGGAGCTTATTCCTATATATTGTAAGCTTTGTATCACACTTTTCTTTGTACAATTCAAGGCAGTGTAGCTAATGGTCTCGTCTTCTATTTCTCTAAACAGTGTTTTTCAACCTTTGCAATTTAAGATGTATGGACTCCCAGAATTCTCCAACTGGCTAGGGAATTCTGGGCACTGAAGCCCACATGTGTTAGGATTGCTGAGATTGAGAAACATGGCTCTAAAACAACAACCCTATGAAGTGTGTTTTGAAAAATGGAGAATCTTTCAAATCTGCTCCTCACTGTTAGCTTCACAGCGTTACCATGTCTTAATAATGTACTAACATCTAAATAAATACCTTTCTGATGAGTAGTGCTGAGTGTGTATGCTTAAAAGTTTGCATTTTTCCTTAAGGTCTTTTTGTTATTAATTAAAAAACAATAAAAAATTTAAATTGTATGTATGTATGTCTGTGTGTATGTAAAAGTTTCTTCGCTATAGTGATTAAGGCACCGACCTAGGAACAGGAGACGGTGGGTTCTAGTCCTGCTTGAATGCTAGCTAGGTGACTTTTGGCAAATCACCAGGAGATGGTGAGTTCTAGTCCTGCCATAGGTTCTAAAACTACGAGTACTAAAACCGCCTATATGACTTTAGGCCAATTACTAGGAGACTGTGAGTTCTAGTCCCATGTCAGGCATGAAAAGCCAGCTGGGTGTAAAAGCCAGATGCTGTAAAATCTCCAGTCAGAGGTGTATTTTCCGGTTCTCCGAACTACTCAAAATTTCTGCTACCGGTTCCCCAGAACTGGACAATACCTGCTGAATACCACTTCTGCTCTCAGCCCAACTAACCTCACAGGTTTGTTGTATGGAAAATAGGATGAATAAGGAATATTAAGTATGTTTGCCATCTCAAGTTACTTAAAAAGTAATAAAGATGGGATAAAAATCTAGTAAACAACAAATTAATACAAGTGTGGTCCCTTTAGTTGTTTGGTTTTGCAGACAGGTCCTCAGATGTGAGTTACCAGAAGCAGCAGGTGATGGATCTTTTCTGATCATTTTCTGACCATTTTTTGAGCAGTAAACATTAAAGACCACTGAAGCAAAGGCTACACGTGAGAATTGCAATATATTTCATTTCTCAATCCCAGAAATCTGGTTCTTAAGGAAAGAGATTGCTGTTTTTCATTTGTAAGTGCCCATGACCAGGATACAATGGATGAATTGCAAAAGGAACTTGAGATAATTAGAAGAAACTTGCTAAAAAGACAGGACAAAAATAGAGAATATAGTGAATACAAGGAGTAACGTACAGGAGGTCCCCAATCTCCAGGCCGCAGCCTGTTCGGAACCAGTCTCCACAGGGAGCAGGTGAGCATGTGCATGCAAAGCTCTTCATGCGAGCAGCAGCCGCTTGCATTCATGCGCAAATCTCCCCTCACGCGAGCAGGCTGCCATCTTGCGCTCCCCTCACACGAATAGCAGCTGCTTGGCCTTGCATGCGAAGCTCCCCTCACACAAATAGAGCTGTGTGCACACGCAAACACTTGCCTACCACTCACAATTTGATAATAATTGATAATAAGAAAGAACTGGAGAAGATAACAAAACAGAAAGACCTGCAAATAGAAGTAGAAAGACAGTGGCAAAAGAAACCAAAGGTGGTACCAACGGTCATAGGCACGGCTTGGGTGCAATCCCAAAACAACTGGAGCACCACTTGAACATCATCGGCATTGACAAAACCACCATCAATTACAAAAGGCATCTTTACTCAAGAATAGCTTACATTCTGCCACAATGTCTTTAATAGCATCAAACATCTCCACTTGCCTATCGCATGTCCTTGCGAAGGCCTCATTAGGTGGACAAATCCAGTCTTAACATCTGGCTAGCTGTATGACGAACCGTAATAAATCTTTTTAAAGTTGTAAGCAAAATTTGACATGGGGCCATGGATCCCTTAACTTCATACATATATACTCTTGTCATTTTAGGCTTTTAATAAAATCTTGGGGGGCAGGGAGCAGGTGGACGGGTCTTGAACTTCATAGATAAATGAAATAAAATTGCATCTGGCTTCTTTCATTATGTCCACATGGTTGTCTTCAGGGATTAGTATCATCCACAACAGTGTCTTGGCTGATGCCGCCTAGTCTTCCATTTCTGGTTTCCCTTCTTCAATGAGATACCCGAAATATTTTTAAAGGTTTCCTTCTACTGTATATGGTTGGTTCAGTTTGGAAGACATTGATGGCAGCTTTGCTAGATACACAACCTTTCTGGTTTGGCAGCCACCTGTCTGAAATGATATAGGATTTTCTGCTTGAGTAGTGGGTTGGACTAGAAGACCTCCAAGTTCCCTTCCATCTCTGATATGTTCAAGGAGTGAAATTCACAGTGGATTTTAAATGTCTAGGGATCCATACTGGTAGAGAAGTTTGCACAAAAATTCATGGGCCACAGCCCCAGAGGCAAACGGGTACCTGGAGTACTGGCTATGATTATGATGGCAGTGATGCTAAATTTTCTTCTTCCTCCAAACCAGGGGTGTGATCTACGGACCCTTTATGACCTTGGCTCAGGAATTCTGGGAGTTGAAGTTCACAGGTCATAAGAGGGGCATAGTTCTCCACCCCTGCTCTAAATCAACTTTAGGCTCCAAAGGTAAGAGACTAAATGCCTACTTATAGGGAGTTTCCTTCCAGAGATAAATATTTGTTTTTATTGCCACTGGAGGGAGAGGGACAAAAAAAGGAAAATTATTTATGATGCTAATCAACAGAAACAGAACGATTATTTATAACCCAAATAACTAAAGTGCTCCCACACTGAGACAGCTGTATCATAATCCCAAAAGCTATCAAATCAAGCTACCATTTTCATTAAGATGTTCTGCCATGTTATCAGGCACGTAGTGGGCTCCAAATTCTTATGTTATCATAAGAATTCAGTAGCATATTCATACCGACATCATTATTCCCAACATTATTATATGTACCAAAGACAAGAAGGCAGTCTTGAAAATCACAATATGGTTAAGAATGTAGATCATGCTTGCAGTGAATCAACAATACATGTTGCCATGCATACTGGAAACGGCACTGAACTAAGTGAAAATGGTTTCTATTATAATGGCAGAAATCTGAACTTTGAAAGAAGAAAACAGCCTTGAGTGGTGTTTTTTAATGGAATAATAAAATGAAAGCATATAGGTTTGAATAATTATTATCTAAGAATATGGAGCAAATACAGGTAGTCCTCAAATTACGACTACAATTGAGCCCAAAATGTATGTTGTTAAGCAAGAAATTTGTTAAGTGAGTTTTGCCCCATTTTACCACTTTTCTTAACAAATTTGTTAAGTGAATCACTACAGTTATTTAATTAGTAATACAATTATAAAGTGAATCTGGTTTCCCCATTGAATTTGCTTGTCAGTTGTCACAAAAGGTGATCACATGACCCAGGGACACTGCAACCGTCATAAATGTGGCTCAGTAGCCAAGCATCTGAATTTTGATCACGTGTCCAAGGGTTTGCTGGAACAGTCATAAGAGTGAAAAATGATCATAAGTCACTTTTTCAGGGCCATTGTAACTTCGAATGGTCACTAAACGAACTGCTGTAAGTAGAGGATCATTGTTGACATCCAGCTTTCTATAGAAGAGAAACAGCAGATGAAGAACTATGGTTAACATATGAGGATTTATTAATACAAGATAAGGAAGAAATTAAGATAAAAATAAAAGAACTATTAGAAACAAGATGGACACTCTTCAATGGTTTTCCTACAATCAGTTGTAATAATATGTGGCAGACTTTCGGAGACAGGAAGAGAAGCTGCTTAGAGAACAGTGAGATAAGAGATGGAATAGCCCATGGCTGTATAATGGGTGGAAAAAGAATTAAGAAGAAACTTGCCCTAGTTTCTCAGGCTGCAAAGGAGATGGGAAAGATATGTACCTTCAGACTTAAAAGATTCTATTAATGTAGCCTTGCAATAAAGCAGAATTAGCTCATCTGGTCATGTTTAGTCTACCTGGTAAGGCTGACATCAAATGAAGGAGAGATTTATTAGTTACCTTATGGTAGGATGGTCAGCAAACAAATTTAATAAAATAAATAAAAATAAACAGCCCTTAAACTTTGCTGAATATCTGTAGAGATTCTCAGTCATCCAGGTCATGGTTGTCCCAAAGGTGCTTTTTTAGGAAATGACTGGACTTTCTTGTTTTTAGTTTTTGAAGACATTTCACTTCTCATCTAAGAAGCTTCTTCAGCTGTGACAGGACAGTGGGGAATGGAAGGATTGGAAGAATAAAGAAGAATCTCGATGAATGAGAATCTCTATAGACTTTTAACTACACAATTTGGGATGAACACCCTTTGAATGGTGTGGGAGTAGGAATGGATTTCCAGAGGGAAAATGGCAGACTACAGGAACCAAGAGCTCTACTCAGGTGACCCTGAGGACACAGATAAACCTCCGAGTGCTTCAAGGACCCTCTAAAAGGATGCTTATGACCAGCTGTCTGCAAGGAATATAAATCTTTCCATTCCTCACCATCCTGTCTGAGCTGAAGAAGCTTCTTGAATGAGAAGCAAAATGTCTTCAACAGAAAAAAACAAGAAAGTCCAATTGAAAAAGCACCTTTGGGACTCAGCTGAAGACACTCGAAAACCAAGACACAAGTTCAGAGAACGAACCTTCACCCTCATCCTACACCCAAGCTACAGATATTCATCACTATTGCAAAAGGAAATATTATGGATAAAGGGAAAATCAGACTTGAGAACAAAAGAACTGAATCTGAAATAGAATTATGTACGAACGATGATTATATAATAGCCAACGTACAAACTGTCACTAAGATTTGAACAGATGAAAGGCTGTATGGTGAAATGGGCTACAAATTTTGGTTCAATACAAACATGGATCTGTGGCAAAAACTGTGGGGAACTAGGATTACATTTTTGTTGTGCTGTAATTTAAAAGAGAACTTTTATAAAATGATGTACCAAGGCTATGCAATACAGTGGTGCCCAAATAGTTGGGGGCTACTGTATTACCTAGCATTGGTACATCATTTTTAAAAAGTTCTTTTTAAATTATAGCACAAATATATTCATAAATGTACTGGTACCATAGAGAAAGTCCATGGATCAGAGGGGGCATGGTTTTGCATGCTGCCTGCATCCGGTGGATGGGGCTTCGCTTGTTTGCATGGACCAGTTGCTGGCATTCCATGGGCTGGTGGTGGTCCATGGACCCGGGGTTGGGACCCGATGTAATATCTGGGGATTTGGGGAGTTGAAGTCCAAACATCTTAGTCACCAAGGTTGAGAAAGACTGTGTAAACCACTGAAAAATGGAAACTCCTGACTTCAAGATATCCAAGGAGAAGACAGGAAGCCCTCCCTGGAAGATTTAGCAGATTGTGTAACTGGTTATTATTCCTTTCAGATTCGTTAAGTAGTGGTAGTCAATAGTCAAACCTAAGAAAAATAGGGGGTAGCTTGAAACACTGTGCTTGTTAAAGGTTTAATGTTAGCTTTTAATGAAAGATTTGATGGGCACCAAAAGCAGTGACATAAAGAGAACATAAAGAGACACAGCTCCCTTTAATTATGCTTGTGGGAGGTTTTGCAGGGGGGTCCCTATGGGAGAAGGCTGGCCTCAAACAGCAGATGGTGGATCTTATGTGACTAGACAGGACTTTTTTAAAAAAAATTTGAGCACCAAAAGGAAAAAAAGAAAAGAAAGACAGAGCAATGGAGAAGGATGATCAGAATAAAAGGAAAAGAAGCATCTGCTAATGTGGAAATGCAATGCAAGTAAATTTTTCTCAGTGAAAAAGATGGGTTCCTAAATAAGGAGATCTCTACATAGAATTCCTTTGATTACATGCCTTAGTTTTAATTTTCAAAAAGCAGTTCCTGGCTTCCATTTGCGTACTTATTTATTTTATTTATTTAATAAATTAATATGCCCTCCATCCATCAAAGTGACTCTTCCTAGCTTTGAGGATTTTTTTTTCTCATTTTTTTTTTCTTAAACTTTTAACAATTTAACAGTTGTTTGTATTTGATGGTCCTTGTGCTTCAAGGGGGAAAAAAGGCAAAGAAAGTTCATCCAAGCTGGGCCTACGCTATGCAGGAATGGGAGTTCTTCGTCCTCTCGTTTATTTATTTTAGATTTTTTTAGCCAGCCTTTATTATTTTTATAAATAACTCAAGGCAACAAACGTGCAAAATACTCCTTCCTTCTCCTATTTTCCTCATAGCAACCCTGTGAGGTGACATGGGTTGAGTGAATGATTGGTCTAAAGTCACCAGCTAGCTTTCATGCCTAAGGTGGAACTAGAACTCACAGTCTCCTGGTGTTTGGCCCAAACTGTCTTTTATGCCTAAGACTGGACTAAAACTTGCTATTTTCTCTCTGTAGAGATTTTCAGACATCCAGATCATGGTTGTCCCAAAGGTGCTTTTTTCAGAAGGCAACTGGACTCCCTTGTTTTTTCTTTTGAAGACATTTCGCCTCTCATCCAAGGAGCTTCTTCTGACAGGATATTAGGGATTCCCCACTATCTTGTCAGAGCTGAAGAAGCTTCTTGGATGAGAAGTGAAACATCTTTGAAAGAAAAAACAAGGGAGTCCAGTTGCCTCCTGAAAAAAGGACCTTTGGGATTGCTATCTTCTGATTTCCATCTTGATGCCTTAGCCATTTCCATCTTGGTGCCTTAGCCATTACACCAAACTGGCTTTATACCAATGGTGTCTCCTGGCTTACCTCGTGAACATGGCTGCAACATCAGAAGTTGCCTACAATACAATCCTAGTTGGGTTTGATTTGCCAAAGGGTCAACACCAATTGTCACCATTAATCTAGTCAGTCAGTTTGCCTTGCCTTAATATAAATGAATAAGTGGCAATTGGAGAAACCGTGCATTGAATAAAAATTCAAGCTCTCAGATATGGAGAACGGTTTATTGACCCATCCAGTAAACATCTGACACTTTTTAGGCATAGCAGGTAGCAGTTAAGTCTTCAATTTACAACCATTTGAGATTACCATGGCACTGAAAAAAGTGACTTGTCCTCATATTTACAACTGTTGCAGCACCCCATGGTCATTTGATCAAAATTCAGGTGCTTGGTAACTACTGTAGCATGTATTCACAATGGTTGCAGATTCCCAGTGTCAAGTTATCACTATTTGCAACCCAGCTTTCGACAAAGTGAAGCTGGATTTGCTTAACAACTACATGATTCGCTTAACAATTGAAGCGATCCAGTTAACAACTGTGGCAAATAAGATCATAAAATAGATGTTACTCATTTAACAACTGTCTTGCTTAGCAATGGAAATTCTGGTCCTAATTGTGGTCATAGGTTAAGGACTACCCCAGAGGTGGTATTCAGCAGGTTCTGACCAGTTCTCGAGAACTGGTAGCGGAAATTCTGAGTAGTTTGGAGAACTGGCTAATACCATCTCTGACTGGAGATTTTACAGTATCCTTCCTCTGCCATGCCCACAGAACTGATAGTAAAAAATTTTGAATCCCACCCCTGGTCTACCCATATCTAAATAGATGTATGGAGAAATCTTTAAAGATTAAAGATGTGTGATGTTGAAGGATGTAACAAAACTCTGGAATTTGACTGTAAGAAATAAGGATTTACCACACATGGGTGGAAGCTAAAAGAATAATGTTGAGAAATTGGGTATTTTCCAGTATTATTCCAGATGTTAAAGATTGGCTTTTGAAATATGTAATTTATCCATTCTGGAGAAAGGCAGCATTTTCCACTAATCAAAAGATTAAGCAAATTCTTCCATGGTTTAGACTTTAGGATAATTTTAAAGTAACATTTTGTTACTGATTACTATAATATTATGTGGTACTTGAGTAAACCAGTAACTGTAAGCTTAATATATAAGACACACCTTTTTTGTTTGTTTCTCTCTCGCTTTTCTTTTTCTGGTTTTATATTTGTAAAGGATTGCTTAACAAAACTTTGTTATTGTGGTGTAAACAGCTATTTTGCCTATATTTTATCCTCTTATAAAATAATGAATGAAAAGAAACCCTCCCAGATTATCATCAATCAGATAGAGATTTCCTAACACAAGGAAGGAAGCTGGGGAAACAAAAACGTGTTTTATAATGTAACACAATATGTGGAAAAAGTTGAAAAGTAGGATTGCAAGTTTTTGGGACGATTAAGAAAAAGACCAGCACCATGAAAATAAGTTAACCTTCATTTATTGTACAACCCACTGAAAGAAAATTGCTTTTTGAAGTTTTCTTTTGAAGGAGAAGAAAGAGGATTTTGGTGGATAGAGCATGAAAATTCTGCTTAACTTTACAGATGTAAAAAAAACTCTGTGGAAATCAATAGCAGAGGATGAAGGAAGAGCAAAGCAAAGCCCACATTTGGCCCCAATAGTTGTTTTTTTAATTATTTTTTCATTTGTTTGTTTCTATCCCACCCTTATTATTTTGTACAAATAACTCAAGGCCCTGAACATATCCAGCATACCTTTCTCATGCTATTTTCCCCAAAACAACAATGCTGTGAGGTGGGCTGGGCTGAAAGAGAGAGTATGAGAGTGACTGGCCCGAAGTCACCCAGCCACCTTTCATGGTTAAGGCAGGACTTGAACTCAGAGTCTCCTGCTTTCTAGCCTGGTGTCTTAACCACTAGATCAAACTGGCATTCTTTCAGTCCTGGAACTAAACCTCTATTTCTTACACATAGAAATCCACTTTTCCACTAAACTTTCTGCAACTCAGCAGTTTAATGTAAAGAAGGGAGGCCCCTTGCCTGGTCCTGATTGCTGTTATTAAATCACAGGGAGCACATTTTCTTCCTGCTCCTTGCCTTCTGCCCAAATTACATCTGCAAAGACCTCGTTTCAATCTCCAACCGAAGACAATTTCACTAGGGGACAAGATCAGTTTTAAATTTGAACAACAGGATATAGTTACAAAGACCAAAGTACCAGATGACTTCACAGCCTTCAATTATGTTACATGAGAACCAGCTTGAGGTAAGGATTGTGAGTTCTAGTCCTGTTTTAGGCATGAAAGCTGGCTGGGTGACTTTAAGCCCAGGCGACTGTGATTTGATTTGATTTTTTTATTTGAATCCTACCTTTATTATTTTTACAAATAACTGAAGGCAGCAAACATCCAACACATCTTCCTCCTCCTATTTGCCCTACAATAACAATCCTGTGAGGAGGGTTGGGCTGAGAGAGAATGACAGGCCGAAAGTCACCCAGCTGGCTTTTATGCCAAACATGACTCTCAGTGTCTCACTTTCTGGCCTGGTACCTTAACCATTACACCAAACTGGGTTTCTAGTTCTAGGCTTGCCTTAGCCATGAAAGTCTCCTGGGTAATCGAGCCAATTTGGATCAATTACCCAGGAGACTGAGTTCTAGTGCTGCCTTAGGCATGACAGCTGGCTGGGTACCTCAATCAATCTCTCTCAACCCAATCCATTTCATAGGTTTGTTGAGGGGAAAATAAGAGGAGGAATGAGTATTAAGTATGTTTGTTGCCTTGAGTTACTTCTAAAGCAATAAAGGTAGGATAATAATCAAATAAATGTAGGCATGACAGGCACACACATCTATGACTCTACTGCATGCCAGCAACCTTGAAACAGCTGGAATAATATATTTTTGCTGGCTTTACTGCTCACTGCAAGCTTCAGAGGATTTGACTTTCTCCACTTAACATTCTTCCATTTATACCCAGTACTCTACTGCCCAGGGTCTTTATGTCTCCACAGTACTGTCCTTTGGCTTTCTTCTAAAAGTTAGGGGGAAAAAATCCTGTCCAAATCTTTGCACGAGGAACAGGTCTGTACAAGTGGCAGGCTGCTGCAAGACCCTGTATGCTTAACAGCTTGTAAATGTATTCATGTGCCAGCTTCAGCAAGTTCAGAGAAACCACCAACTTTAAACACGATAGCATCTGGGCAAAGAAAGCCTCTCCCACACTGGTTTTTTTTTTTTTTAAATCAAGCTTTTATGCCTTTGCCTACACAATCCTGCCAGCTGCTTAACCCAGCTATCCGCCCACCAGAGGATTAAGGGCACCAAACATACTTGACACAAAACAAGCAGCCGAGGTTTCTCCTGGCACATTAAAAGGATCCCTGCTATCAAAATTCATCCTTTCCCTCCCCCCCACCCCATCTCCTTTTACACCCACAGATGGATAAACACTGCCCACATTAGAAATATAGGAAGATCACAGCGAGGCATCTTGGGAGTTGTAGTTGCAGAGTGGCAAACAGGGCCAGGTTGGGAAGAATGGCCCTAGAGAGTCCTCCTTTAAACCCACCCCATTAGTGAAGGGTCTCACCAGCCAGCTTGCCTCCTGCACAACTCCAGAAGTGTGGTGGGGAGACAAAGCAGTAAATAGTAGCCTCTCATGAACTCACTCAGGCCACAGGCATTTAACACTTCTGCACTGTACCAGGTTTTGGAAGGTGTGATCCCTGAGAAATAAACCCCACCAAGTTAGCATCCTCTACAAGATGGCATCAATTCATTTGCTGGCCCTCCCACCGCCCCCTGCAAAAGTAGGGCAACTTTGAGCAAGGTCTTCTGAAGGTCATCAGTGGATTTCCACCTTGAGGGGTAGTTTGAACCAACTCCTCTTCCCAGCCCCAAATCCACACTTCAGGTTACAGTGGGCCTTTATTCAGGGCCCGGCTTAGCCAAGATGGATGTTTTTCTTGGGAGTGAGTTGCCAAGAACACCGCAAAGAGGTGGCTCCAAATAATAATCTAGCTGGCAGATCGCTTGCTCTTCTTGGCACAATTGCAACTCTTTTTATGCTTTTTATCTGCTCCCTTTTACGATCTGCTTTGCGCTGGCATCGGCAAGGCAGAGGCGCGATCCTTTGGCAGACACACCCACGCGGCTTCTTGCGCTCGCGCTTTGCTCCACCCACCCCGGCTGCAGCGACAATTGCACCACCTTTTGTGACCCTCTTAAATTGGGAGGTGGGGAAGCCGTGCAGGGAGAAGAGGCTCTGGATCCACGGGGAACAATCCAGAGCTAGATCTCCCTCCCCGCCCCGGGATTAAATTCCAACGGGGAGGCCCCCATTCCATCAGGCCACCCCGGATGGCCACTCCTCCTTCTCTTTCTCTCTCCGACCGTCCGGCGTAGGCAGCAGAGACCAGGCTCTGCCAACAAGAGTGGGCGAGATTTGAGCAGCCATCTCCAAGGGAACCTTTCCGAAGAGGCGGGGGCTCTAAGCCAGCCAGAAAGACCCTCCCCGTTTCCTTGCCGGGAAGCGGGGCGCACCAGGAAGGCAGAGTATGCAATTGGAAGCGCCCTAGTAAAAGCAACACCTCCAGGGCGCGCCTGTAATTCCTTCTAGGGTAGCCTGCTTTGGAACGCAGAGGCTCTACTGCGCCATCGGCAGCGCCATCACCTGCGAGCGCCCTCCGGCTAAAGACCCGCGCCGATCAGGAGGGGGCGGCCAAAGTCTCCCCTGCCTCCCTCCTCCCAATCCACTTTCGCTTTCGAGCTGCCCGGCCAAGCACGTGGGGCCAGCAAGGATCCCCATGGGGCGGGGGACGGCATCTTTCTTTCCTTGCCGGGGGTGGGAGGGGGAAGAGGAATCAAGAGAGGGTTGGGAGGCGAAAGCTTGTAGGTCCCCGTCCTCCCCGCCACGTCCCCCGAGCTTGAGAAGCAAGGGTGGTTAGGCAAGCGACCAGCCCTGCGAAACGCTTCCCTCCCGGACCGAGAGGAAATCCGTGCGCCAAAGCCGAGAGAGGCGCGGTCACCACGTGGGTGGAGACCGAGCGGGGAGGGGGTGAGGAAGCGGGAATGGGGGGGTGGGGTGGCCGCGAGGGCTCGAAGGATGAGGACTGAGAGGCGTTGGGTGGGGGGGGGGAAGCGGTCCTGGAGGACTTCAAGGTACCCCCGTCGGGGGGTCTCCACCGGGAGCAACAGGGGAGGGACGCCGGATCCAATCCCGGGCACGGTTTGGCTTGGCTAGGTTAGGCTCTTACCGGTGTGCGTCCTGAGATGCGCCTTCAGATGCGAGGATTTGCCGTAGACCTTAATGCAGCCTTGGAAAGGGCACTGGTGCCTTTTGGCCGGGGAGATGGCCGAGAGGCTGGCGGGGCTGTCAGCGCCGGCTCTTCGGGGAAGCTCCCCCGCCTGCGGCAGGACCGGGACGCCGCTTCGCAGCTCGCTCCCTCCGGGCGATGAGGAGCAGCTCCCGCTGCTGTCCGAAAGCGCAGAGCCCGGGCGGCCCGGGTGACAGGCGCTGGGGAGGGAAGGGGGACGCCCTCCTCGCTCTTCTTTGACGCTGATGAGGCCGGAGGCCGGGTGGATCAAGGCCCCGCTGGAGATGGACATCAGGCACTCGGCGGCCAGATAATCCAAGCCTGACATGACGCGTCTCCAGAAGCGGGGAAGACGTCGTCGGGAGGCGCCTCTTTGGAAAAAACGGCTCCGGCCGGCTTCCCAAACCAAGATCGGACGCCCGGCCTCCCGATACCGCGGCTGGCTACACGGACGCGACTGCCTCGCCCTGGCGCAACGTGGAGACGGAAGGAAGGGTGGGGGAAAGAGAGACGCCTGCCTGGTCTCCGCCCAGCCGAGGAGCGTCAGGTTGGAGGGCAGCCGAGGCTGTGACCCTCCTCCCCGCCGAGTCTCCACCTTCCTGAGCGGGGGGGAAGAGCCGAGCGGGTGGCTTCGGGGGAGGAGAACGTCGGTTTAAGGCTGCTCAGCCTGGGCTGCAAACATTAAAAAATAAAAATAAAAAATCCGGACGAGCGCAGGAGGGCGCTGGAGATGCGCTCTGGGGTTGCTTGGTGGAAGCGAAAATCCCCATTCAAGGTTGTTATATTTTCCTAATTGGCTAAAATAATTCCTCTTTAAGGCTTGCAGGTGGTCTTCAAAATTGGAATGGTGGCGTCACGAAATTATAATACAATGGAGCTGGAAGGGACCCTGGAGGTCTTCTAGTCCAGCCCCCTGCTCAAGCAGGAGAATGTTTGCAATTGTAAATGCTTTAGTGAATAATTTGGTTGGATTGCAAAGGGACACGTGTCATAGAATTTATTTATTAAATTTGTTTGCTGCCTATCGACGTGGGGTTATCAAAAAGTGAGTTGGAAGGTACTCCAGAGATCATCTGGGAGAGAGAAATGAATTAGAAATGAATTGTCGTACAATAGTGTTTTTCACCTTGGAAACTTTAAAGATGGGTGGACTTTTAACTCCCAGAATTCCCTAGCAAGAGTGCCGGCTAGGGACTTCTGCAAGTTGAAGTTCACCCATCTTAAAGTTGCCAGGGTTGAAAAATATTGCATTGCCTACAGGATTATCTCTATTTAATAGAATCAGGCAATATTAATTGCAATTCTAACCATGTTGTTGTAGCTGGGTGTTCATCTGCGATGTGGCTGTTTTATTTTGAAGTAAGATGCTTACAGAAGATGGAAAGGTTGAATTCCTTTCTGAGAAAACAAGGTGTGTATTGTAAGTAATGAAATAAGAGCACAATCCCACTTTGCATATCTCTGGAACAAGAGAACTCAGTAACACCCATTCATTTGTGGACTCTGAGAATGATTTCTCTGGGTTATTTATTTACTTAAAATATGTATATGGCCACCCAACTCAAATCAAACCGATCTTGAGCAGCTTACAAGACACATCTAACAAAAGATAAGGAATCAAATATAAAACCACAATACAAAAACCTCCACAATAGTGAAAGAATTGAAACTAATCTGGCTGTGGTGCAGAAAATAGGAGGAGAAAGGAGTACAGATCACCCTCAAGTTACAACCACAATTGAGCCCAACATGTCTGTTGCTAAGTAAGACAGTTTTTAAGTGAATTTTGTCCCATTTTACATCCTGTTTTGCCACAGATGTTAAGTTAATCACTGCAGCTGTTCTTAGTAACATGGTAGGTTCCCCATTGATGTTGTTTTTCAGATCATAAAAAATGTTCCTGGGACTCAGCAACCATCATAAATACATGCCCACTGCCAAGCGTCCAAATTTGGGTCACGTGATCTAGGGACGCTGCAAATGTCGTAAGTGTGGAAAATGGTCATAAGTCACTTTTTTCAGTGCAGTAGTAACTTAACAGTCACTAAAGGAATAGTTGTAAGACAAGGACTACCTGTATTAGGTATGTTTGCCGTCTTCTTGTTTATTAAAAAATTAATAAAGGCTGGATGAAAATTAAACAAATAAATAACTCCCAAACAGCAATAACATAGAGTTGAGGTGCTAACTTTTCCCCAAAGGTCTGGAAAAAGAGCCAAATCTTGACTGCATTTCTGAAGACAAGCAGGACCCAGGTCATTCTATGTAATAGGGGCCACCACTGTCATGCCTCCTGGACCCAGAGGGCTCTGTCCTTCTCAGAGCATGTGGAGCAGGCAACATCCTGGCAAAGAGAAGCCTACCTAACTGGGAACTGGAAACTAAAACGTATGAAGAACAGTTGCAAAAACTGGATATGTCTAGTCTTATGAAAAGGAGGACTAGGGGAAACATGATAGCAGTCTTCCGATATCTCAGGGGCTGCCACAAAGAAGAGGGAGTCAAGCTATTCTCCAAAGCTCTTGAGGGCAGGACAAGAAGCCATGGGTAGAAACTAATCAAGGAGAGAACCAACTTAGAACTAAGGAGAAATTTCCTGACAGAACAATTACCATATTTTTGCACTATAAGACCAGTGATGGGATTCAAAAATTTTTACTACTGGTTCTGAGGGTGTGGCTTGGTGGGTATGGCAGGGGAAGGTTACTGTAAAGTCGCCATTCCCTCCCCACCCTGCTAACCTGCTTTCCAGCTCCATTCTCCTGTGCAGGGCAACCAAAGAAGAGCCAGCCAAACAGCTGGGTCTCGGGAGGCAGATGGGGCGGGGCCAGTCAGAGGTGGGATTTGCCGGCTCTTTAAACTATTCAAAATTTCCGCTACCGGTTCTCCAGAACTGGTCAGAACCTGCTGAATGCCACGTCTGTATAAGACACTCTGGAACTTAAGACACTTTTGGGGGGAAAAAAAATCTGCCTCTGCCTCCCAGCATCCATCTGTATTCATCTGGCTAACATCCTTGCAGCAAACAGCAAACAGCCTGGTCAGCTTCACCACGTTATTGCGGCCTGATTCAGCACAAGCAGCTGATAGGCAGTTGGATCAGCCTCCCAGAATACTGCCGATCAACTGTTCCAGACAGTGGGGATTGCTGCCACTGACTGCAACCACTGCTGATCGCTGCCACCGATTGCCGCCATTTGGCATCAATAATCGGCAGTGGCGGCAATAGCGGCAATCCCCACCTCCCAGAACAGCTGATCAGTGGTATTCTGGGAAGCCAATCCAACCACCAATCAGCTGTTTGGCTACGAAGGGCTCCAGTGTTTCCCAGCAGCGGCAGTGACAGGCGGTGGTGAATGCCACACCCACACCAACCCCTCCCCCCCCCCCAATATTTGCTCCATAAGATGCACAATTTCCACCCATTTGGGGGGGGGGGCGTCAGTGCATCTTATGGAGCAAAAAATATGGTAATCATTGGAACAACTTGCTTCCAGAAGTTGTAATTGCTCCAACACTGGAAGTTTTAAAGAAGAGATTGGATAGCCATTTGTCTGAAGTGGTGTAGCATTTCCTGCCTAAGCAGGGGGTTGGACTAGAAGACCTCCAAGGTCCCTTCCAACTCTGTTATTCTCTTTCTATTTCTATGCCCTGTAAGGGCCTTAAAGGTGGTAATCTTAAATTACACTTGGAGGCTAAAACTGGCAGCTGGTGGAACTCACAGAGTGTGGCGTCATCACAAGAAATGCCCATCATTATGTCTCTGCATTTGGATCCAATAATTGTAGTCCTCATGGACAGCCCTATGTAGGGCATATTGCAGTAAGGGACTAAGGTGATGTGGTGGAATGTAGTCTGGAGTCCCAGAGGGGAGGAGCTGCTTTCCAGAGGGCAAAGAGGCAGCAGAATTTGGGAAGTTTGATTGCAGAAAGAGGGTTAAGCGGCTCCTCACTAGCTTTTCCCAGAGTAATACATAGAATATTAGAGTTGGAAGTTTCTACTCCAACCCCCTGCTCAAGCAGGAGAGCCTATATCATTTCAGACAAATGGTCTTCCAGTCTCTTCTTAAAAGCCTCCACTGATGGAGCACCCACAACTTTTGAAGGCAAACTATTCCATTGGTTGATTGCTCTCACCATTAGAACATTTCTCCTAGGTTGGTTCTCTCCTTGATTAGTTTCCAACCACTGTTTCTTGTCTTGCCTTCTGGTGCTTTGGAAAATACTTTGAGTATAGCTGTAGTTATGTAAATGCTTGCTTTAGTCTGTCAAGATTCTGTCTATAGGTGAAGAAGAATAAAGGAAACATCTCTTAAGCAGCATCCACATGCTGATTCTTCGGACTTGACAGGTGGTGGGTGGACTTGTTTCCTGTTGCTGCAGTTTCAAGCATCCCATTGGTCTCCCACCAGCTGTTTACCCCCAGGGTACCTATTTATCTGGTCTGCAGGTAAGAGAATGATCCGTATGTCTCCATTGCTATCTTATTGCTGAGTAGAATGTTTAAAAGTGTTTAGGTGCTCACTTTCTATGATTTGGGTTCCTTAACAGAAAAAAAGCCTGTTCTCTCCAGATATCCAAGGGTCTTGAAACCTTGTCCCTAGAGGGCCATGTGCCTCTTCAGAAAACCCCCTTATTGAGCAGGCTATACATAATCGCTGCTGTTGTCAATTTTGGATATGCTAAGCTCCAAAACCATATTTGCAAAGAGGATAAAAGGACATAGAGTGGCATCTAGCACTATTGATTTCCTTGGTGCTTGTGCTGTTGGAGCTGACAGTGGGCAGTGATCCTATCAGAAATAAAGGAGCCTGCACAAGATCCACTTAGACTCATACATGCTTCATCATAGAGGTGTCCAACCTTGGCAACATTAAGACTTTGTGAACTTCAACTCACAGAATTCCTCAGCCAGTCATCCTGGCTGGAGAATTCTGGGAGTTGAAGTCCACAAAGTCTTAATGTTGCCAAGTTTGGGGACTTCTGCTGTAGGCCATTAAATCAGTTGACAGAACAATATTCCTAGAAAATTAAAATAATCCAAGCAGAAAACTGCACGCCCACCCCCCAAAAACCACTCTCATACAAATTGACTTGTTAGTTACTCCTTGCTAGCAAAACCCAGACAGAAGATAGCTGGTTGCAGTGCTTTCTTATTTGGAAATTGCTGATTGACAACAGAAAACAAGCTGGCCTGGTTTTTGCTAGTAGGCAAGAAACAAAGATGCTTTCACCGTCACCGAGAATGTTCAGTGATGTCACTGTGCTAGCTCTACCTGCAGTGGCTTTACAAGGAGGGGCTTGCAAAGTGATACCAGTTGTGGGACAGGACCATTTGTGCAGCCTGCTTGTGGCTATAGAAGTGAGTTTACTATTTCCATGGTCATATAGTATGTGATGTTTAAACCCTGCGCACCAGTCGTGCCTACCGTCCCTATCATATTGTTTATTATTTTTCTTATAAGTATCTATCTCATGTATTCAAAACTATTTATTCTTATATCTGTATTTTGTAAGTGATTGACAAATCAAATAAATATTAACATACTGAGATAACAATTGGGCTTATGTGGGGTCTTTGGTGCTCTTTGAGCTTGGTTGTTTCCTTGCAGGCATTTTTTTTTTTTTTGCTTAACAATCCCATAATATTTTTTTTGTCAAACATGTACAAGATAACAAGTATAAGTATGAACATAAACAGGAACAAAGGAAGTAAATACAGATAAATGGGGACAGTAAGACAGGGACGGTAGCAGAGGTGGTATTCATCAGGTTCTGACCAGTTCTGGAGAACCGGTAGCAGAAATTTTGAGTAGTTTGGAGAAGCGGCAAATACCACCTCTGACTGGGCCCGCCCCCATCTATTCTCTGACTCCTAAGTCCCAGCTGCCATGCCCACCAAGCCACACCCACAGAACCGGTAGTAAAAAAAATTGAATTCCACCACTGGACGGTAGGCACACTGGTGCGCTTATGCACACCCCTGTTAAGGACCTCTTAGGAATGGGGTGAGGTCCACAGTAGACAATTTGAGGTTGAAGCTGTGAGGGGTTGAGGCTGTAACAATGGAATTGAGTAGAGTTGAATGTTCCAGGCATTGACCACTCTGTTGCTGAAGTCGTATTTTCTGCCACTTTGAGTTTGGAGCGGTTTACCTTGAGTTTGTCTCAGTTGTTTGCCCATGTATTATTGTGATTGAGGCTGAAGAAGTTGTTGACAGGCAAGATGTTATAGCAGACAATTTTGTGAACTATGCTTAGATCGGACCACAGGTGGTGCAGTTCCAGATTGTCCAGGCCCAAAATGTCAAGCCTGGAGGCAGAGGGGATTTTATCGTGAGTGGAGGAATGGAGTACTTTTCTCGAGAACTTTATTACTCAACTAGGCAATTTCGTCAATGCTAGAAGGAAGTGGGGTTTGCTCTAACCCTACTCCTTGTAGCACTGATGATGTTACCTAGTTGGGTTAATGAAATGCCTGCAAAAAAAAAACCCAACTCAAAGAGCACCAAGGACCCCATAGTTCAACCGTGAGCTATAAATATCTTCTTCTATTAGTTGGGTTTTTATAAAACAATTAATTGCAAACTATTGTAGATGAATCTAGCATATTGAGTGAATCATTGGTGAGAGTCATTGGTGTTTAGTTGTCAGACTGAGAAAGCAAAAATGAAATGGAGTTGGGAAGATATTGATTAATGTAAGCTGTGAAAGCTTTAGGTATGCCAAAATCTAAAGTCATTCACAAATTGTCATTTTTGTGATAGAAGAAAATATATGGTGAAGAAGCCCATTAGCTGTTTTTAAATAAAATGAAATAAAACTGAATTCAGTTTTTGTCTTAGAATTGTCCACTATTCCTGGAGTGTAATCTCTATCACAGTATTCACAACCTAAACATGATTTCCAACCAAATCATGATTTCCAAATCATGATTTCCATGATTTCCAAAAGATATAAGTAGTCCTTGAATTACGACCACCATCAGAATTTCCAGTGCCAAGCATAGGGATTGTTAAGTGAGTCATGCCCAGTTTTTTGGCCGTTTTTTGTCACGATTAAGTAAACCACTACCATTGTTCAGTAAACCACAAAGTCATTAAGTGAACCTGACTTTGGCTTGTCTTTGCTTGTGAGAAACTGGCTAAGAAGGTCACTAATGGTGATTACATATCCGTGTTCTTGCAACCATCAGAAACACCTGCTGGTTGTAACCAAGTGAGATGCTATAAATGGTCATAAGTGTGAGAACCAGTCATAAGTCACTTCAATGCTGTTGTAACTTTGACGACTAAACAAATGACTGGAAATCAAGGACTATCTGTACTGCTGCTGCTTTAAGGAGAAGTGCCTGATTTCTCCTTAACTAACCAAATTGTTTTTAATATTGTTTTTAACTATGTCTCCTTTATGAGTTTTTTTTTTCTTTTTTTGTAAACCATCCAGAGTCACTTCAGGGGAGAGATGGTGTTAAAATTTGATAAATATGTGTGGAATATAAGTGGCTAAAAAGAGACAGAATTTCACTAAAGTTTAAGCCTAAGAAATAAAATAATGGGTGGTGCTTATTTCATTTTCCCCTGCTGTTTTTCTCTGTGAAATTGCTCCAAGTTTCTTTACGGAGAACTCAAAGGGCTGAACAGTCTTTCCTCTAGGTGGCGGTGGAAACCTTATGCAAACCAAACAAATAACTCCTCATTTTTCTCATTTCATGTGAAAAGAAAAGCTGGAACTCTGCTGTATCAATCAACGAAATAATTTCCTGCTTTTTAGACAGCATAAAATGTGCCACACTCGAGTGGAAAAGGGGATCCGGGCTGGAGAAGAAGGAAATACACTTTCACCAAAGATTAACAGATGTAGGAAGACATAAAAATGACCCCATGAAAAGATGCCAAGCTTTGAATTACCACCCTGGCAGTGGAGGATCTGAATGGGATTTACACGTGACCCACAGCATCTGCCAGAACTCACTGTATAAATGGGAGAAAGTATCCTTCACTCAAGTGGTGGGATTCAAATCTTTTTTTGCTACCGGTTCTGTGGGCGTGGCAGGGGAAGGAGACTGTAAAATATCCAGTCAGAGGGTTGGTATTTGACGGTTCTCCGAACTACTCAAAAATTCCACTACCGGTTCTCCAGAACTGGTCAGAACCTGCTGAATCCCATCTCTGCTTCCCTCAGTTTGATTGTGACCAGCTGTAAGTTGAGGGCAAATACTGATCCAATATCTGTGTTTTTTTTTCTTCATATAAACACTGCTTCAATGGTTAAATGGCCTAGTCCATTTAAACGGCTTAGTGATGGCTAACCTTTTTGTCGTTGCATGCCGAAAATGCACGCACGTGTACCTGCACCCATAATGCAATGCACGTGCGACCCACCCTGTACGTAAGTAAGAAGCGAGTGGAAACTGAGAAGGTTCAACAATTATTTCCGGATGCCGCCAACACCGTGCAAGACAAGATGGCAGCTTTTCATAGCACCGCGTGTTGATCAGAGGCAGGGCTGACTCCATTCATTGTGCTCCTCCAGCTGGAACTATAGCGCTGTGGGCTTCCCTTCACCATCCCAGCCTCCCTGAATTTCCCAGGCATAGGATGACAAAGGGAAAGCTACAGAGCCAAGCAGGGTAGTGGGTGGGTATCCTTCAGGGTCATAATTCAAGGGAACCGGATCTCACTGGAAGACCTGTGTCAACAAGAGAAGAGAATCAAGGAATGAGTGCTGAGAGGAAAGAGAGTGGCAGTGGGGTAATTAAGGACCTAGAAAATATGGGAAGAGAATTTTTCAGGATCCTGTGCATTGGGGGGGTGGGGAAAGGGGTGGGGAGAGAAAAATCAGAACATTTAATCCATAAAATTACAGGTAGTCCTTGACTTATGACCACAATTGAGTCCAAAATTTCTGTTGCTAAATGAGACATTTGTAAAGTGAGTTTTGCCCCATTTTACAACCTTTTTTGCCACAGTTGCTAAGCAAATCACTGCGATTGATAACTTAGTAACACGGTTGTGAAGTGAATCTGGGTTCTCCGTTGACTTGGGCTCATCAGAAGGTCGCCAAAGGGGATCACATGACCAAGGGACAATGCAACCGCCCTAAATAGGAATCAGTTGCCATGGATCTCAATTTTGATCATGATCATGGGGATGTGTGCATGGTTGTAAATGTGAAAAATGGTCGTAAGTTGCTTTTTTCAGTACCATTGTAACTTTGAACAATTCCTGAAGTGAATTGTTGTAAATTGAGGACGACTTATATAACACCCTAACTTAACACCAGGGGGACGTGATGGCTCAGTGGCTAAGACACTCAGCTGTCAATCAGAAAAGTCGGCAGTTTGGCGGTTTGAATCCCTAGCACCACTTAACAGGGTGAACTCCTATTACTTGTCCCAGCTTCTGCCAACCTATCAGTTCGAAAGCATGTAAAACATGCAAGTAGAAAAATAGGGACCACTTTGGTGGGAAGGTAACAGCGTTCCATGCGCCTTTGGCGTTTAGTCATAGTGGCCACATGACCACGGAGACGTCTTCGGACAGTGCTGGCTCTTCAGCTTTGTAACGGAGATGAGCATTGCCCCCTAGAGTCAGGAAGAACAGCACGTATGCACGAAGGGAACCTTTACCTTTATTTAACTTAACATCTGCAGTGATTCACTTAACAGCTATGGCAAAAAAAAAGGTCATAAAATGGGCCAAAGCTCACTTAACAACTGTCTCACTCGGGCTCAATTGTACTGTAAGTCAAGGACTAATTGTATGTCTATTTTGTGAGTTAGTTATATGACACCTTGCTCTTCTTTTCCATTAGATTTTTTTTTTTAATCCAGTGTTTGGTTATGATAGTTTTTTTATATTGCTTTTCTTGCAGTTAGCTAGCCAGTATTATGTATTCAAGATGGGCAGCCATACAACTTTTCTAAATAAACAAGACATACAGAGAAGAACTTGGCATGGCTGAGCACAGCCTGCAGGAGTTCGACATCCTCATTTTGTTGAAAGTGGCCTAGGACACTTTCAGTGTAACGCTGTGGCTTTTTCAAACAAGGTTTGCTTAAATAAACACAAACTCTAACGAAGGAACTTTGATGCCCTGCAAATGGCACCTTTCTCCCATGTTAAAATCATTAGAATAGAATTGGGCCAGAGAAAATCAAATATCTTCTTACAGATAATCCTTGATTTATGACCACAATTGGGTCCTGAACCTCTGTCACTGAGGCATGCCCAATTTTATGACCTTAATCTTACACAATTTTATGCCCTCGACCTTAGCTTACATATGATTGTGATTTGAGATGTTCAGACTTCTGAAAAGCAAAGTCAATTGGGGAAGCTAGATTAATTTAATGACCACAGGATTCCTTTAACAAGTGCAATAATTTGCTTAATGATGATAATAAAAGTGGTAAATAAAATCTAGTCCAGCTGTAGGAAGACTTGTTTATCAATCACACCATTTAGTGATCAAAATTCTGGTCCCAATTGTGGTCGTGAGTCAAGTATGAGCTATATTAGTCCCATCAACAAATATATTCCAGTATTGTTAGATTAATTTCTTTTATGCCCTTTCTAAGAATTCCCTGAGTGGAATTTGCCTTTTTCACAACTGTTACAGGCTGAGACTACCTTTTCATGCAATTATTCTCCATTTTCCCGAGATCTCTTTCTTGTTTCCGAGATCTCTTTCCTATGTCCATAAGCCCGGATGGAAAAACAGCTAAGAATGGAAAGTCTCAAGTCTTTCTTTGTCCACTAAGTGCATCCAATGATTCTGGATCAATTACTATCCATCAACCCAACTTATTCATTGGCTTATTATGGGGGTGGCAATACAATTAGGAGAGACAATCTCAACTTCCCAGATAAAGCTGCCCAGAGTCACTATACAGAGGCTGTATAAATTTGTTGAATAAAATAAATAATCAGTAAAACAATTAGTAATCAAAGTAACATGCAACACTAAGGATTTTTGCCCCCAGCTGTAGCATTTTACTCCGTTTGCATTTTGTTCCACACACTGAGCTACATTTACCTCATGAATGCTCATTGCAGGCCTTCCAGACCCATTTTAAAAAGAGTCTTTTAAAGTTTTGCAGTGCCTCTTTAATCTTCCTAAATGCTTTGTGGCATCTCTTTTCTTCTTCTGCAGATCAAAGGTCCTGTTGTTTCTCTCCCAGGAACCGTCCTAGGGCTGTCCCCTTCGTGCTCAGCTTTCACCCTGAGCTACGATAATGTCTGTGAGAATTCGGCGAAGGAAGGAAAGATAAAGGGATTTTATCCAGGGCTAGGTGCCGCTAATGCTGTTTTACAAACACGTGACCTGAGATGTCCGAGATCCTAAGCTTTCCTTTTTATTCCCTTGTTCATTAAGCTTCTAGTCCACGTTTAGCTGAAAGCATTTGCTTCAAGGTGACCAACAGTGCCTGAATCCTTTAAAGCCCAAAGGGCTGTCAGAGTAAAATGTTAGTGAGTTCCTTATCTGAGGTAAATCATCTTCATGCCTGCAAAGTCAAAGGGGAAAGCCAGATTCACTTAGCAACCACGTTACTAATTTAAGAGCTGCAGTGATCCACTTAACAAATGTGGTGAGAAAAATCATAAAATGAGGCAAAACTTAAATTTCTCACCTAGCAACATAAATTTTGGGATCACCTGTGGTCGTAAGTTGACAGTTGAGAGTAAATCGTCTGGGTGCTCAGAACTTTAATTTTTCTAGTATAGAGAATTTTAGTCTTTTCCCCAGCCCCTTTTTAACTAAAATAATCTATGTGTTTTTGGATGTTCTGTGGATACGTTTTCATAACATGCTTCCCTGTGGTTTGGTTAACCATGATTGATGAAACGAACCCCCTTTTCTGGATTTATGTAACATGATCTGCGCTTGGCTAATTGGTGGCTCAGTTTTTAGGGAGACCATAAACAGTGTTTGTCTATGAAAGAGCCACTCTCTTTTTCTATCTAGTTTGCAGTGAGATGTTAATAGACAATATAATTTTGATATAATTGAGAATAGACATAAATAAATAAACAGAAAAGAGGGATGGAAAAATACAGCCAGATACAGATGGATTTTCAAAGATGGAAGAAATGTTGTTTAATAGGTCCTAAGAACAGATAGGACAACCATTTGTCTGAAATGAATTGAAGTCCACAAGTCTTAAAGTTGCCAAGTTTGGAGCCCCCTGTTCTAGTCTAATGAAAAGACAGACTAGGGGAGACATGATAACACTGTTCCAATAATTGAAAGGCTCCTGCAAAGACAAGGAGGATTTAACTATTTTTCAAAGCACCAACAGGCAAGACAAGAAACAATGGTTGGAAACTAATCAAGGAGAGAAGCAAGCTAGAACTGAGGAGAACTTTCCTAAACTGTGAGAGCAATCAACCAATGGAACAACTTGCCTTGTGGGTTGTGGGTGCCCCATCACTGGAGGCTTTCAAAAAGACACCGGACCACCATTTGTCTGAAATGATATAGGGTCTCTTGCTTGAGCAGGGGGTTGGACTAGAAGACCTCCAAGATCCCTTCCAATTCTGTTATTCTAGCAAGGATCACTGTTAAGAGAAAATAAATAAAAATAGAAGATAATTTCCATGTAAGCCACACTGGAGGAAAGGCAGGGTGCCAATTTAACAAATAATAAGTAATCACCCAGGAGCACAAATAAAGAAGGTGCTACAATTTCTCATTACACACCACAGAAAATGTTGGGCTTTTCAGTGGCTCCCTTCTGCTCCCTCATTCTAAAACTAAGGGCAAGGCGGGGGTGTCCCTGATCAAGAATAGCTTACCACTTTTACTAAGCCTCTGAATTCAAGGAAAGCTCCTCCTGGCAACATCTGGGCACTTCTGGTCCGCCTTGGATGCTTTGGGGCTCCCCTTCACTTCTTCCTCTCTGCTCTTCTTTCTTCGGGACGGCAGAAGACGGATTTGTGTGTGATCCTTTTATACCATTGCCCTTCATATGATGAGCACGTGAAAATCCCAAGTGATGGAAGCAATAGCAGTTGGGGAGAAAGCTTTTTTTTTTTAACAAATTCCACTTAAGAGGATTTAATTCAGGGTGGGTTTGGGGCTGAGGTTTTTTGGTTGTTTTTCCTTTACAGATCCCATGATCAGCCTACAAAGGGTCCCATGACTCAAGTATGCAGCTGTAATACTCAAAGAGTCTTTTCTTTGTGGCAGAGAGCTCCCCTCTCTTCTTATCCTTCCCACAGGAGGCCTGACCCCCTCCCAATTAATAAAATAATAAAAATAGGACTCCCTAGGCTCATTCCTGTCCAGAAACAAAAGAAAGAATAATAACCGTCAGAAAAATAATTCTTCATAAAGGTCTATGGCCTACAGAACTAGTGTGGTCATTCCGAGTTTGTGATCCAGCAGATTTGGGGTTACAAGTAATCCTCAACTCACAACCATTCGTTTAGTGACCGACTGAAATTACAACAGCACTAAAAAAGTAAAGTATGACCAATCCTCACCTTATGACCGTGGAAGCATCCCTGCGCTCACATGATCACGGGTGCATGTCAACCAGTATGTGTTTGCAATGATTGCTGCTTTCTGGGTCATGTATTTATCCTTTGCAACCTTCCCAGCCAGCTTCCAAGAAGCAGTCAGTGGAGGCCTGGTTTATTTAATATGTGATTTACTTAACAACTGCAGTGATTTGCTTAATGGTGGCATAGAAGTTCTTTCAACTGGGTGTGACTCAGTGGTGGGTTTCAGCCAGTACGCATCACTTTGGGAGAACCAGTTGTTAACTTTCTGAGCAGTTTTATGAACTGGTTGTTGGAAGAAATCATTCGGGCAGAGAACCGGTTGTTAAATTATTTGAATCCCACCACGGGTGTGACTCAACGACTGCCTTGCTTAGCAACAAAAATTTTGGTCCTGATTGTGATTGCAAGTCAAGGATTTCCTGCATTAGAGAGAGAGGATTCTGCTTGATAACTGGATGGCTATTATGGGTTAATCACAGCAGGGTGGGTGGGTGTTGGTCTACCTAAGGTATTCCCCTTCCCCAGCCATTCAGGCCAAGGTGGGTGGGACTGTTCCACACGTCTAGGAAACCTCAGTCACAAACTGGTGCCTTACCACATCCATTTTAAGGGTGAATATGTAGAGGTTCCAACACCGGAAGTTTTTAAGAAGAGATTAGACAACCACTTGTCTGAAATGGCATAGGGCAGGGGTGTCAAACTCACATTGTCATAGCGGCTATATGTCTGAGCAGGGGGTTGGACTAGAAGGCCTCCAAAATCCCTTCCAACTCTGTCATTCTGTTCTGTTCAGTCATGAATTCAGTTTTAAAATCTTCCAAAGCTGTTCAGTGGTCGGCTGCGTTTTTAGTCTCCTTTTGAAAACAAGGAAATTATTGTCCCCCAGCCCAGTTTCCTGTGGCCAGCAAGCTCACGCCAGCCATTCTCCCTTCCTCCTGCTCCTTTCCAACAGGAAGCTGGGTTCTCTTAGGAGGATAAAAATACATGTCTCTTTGGCACAACCCTTGTTTTCTCTCACGGGATTAAGTTGCTCCAGGCTGTTCCATCAGCTTTGCGAATCAAGAGGCTCTCCGGGACAAGTGGGAAACTTACCCAAGGAAGAGCAAAAGGGAGGGAAAAATTCTTTTCATCCTCATTCACTCCCCAGGGGAAGTGGGCTTGAAAGTGGCTGGTAAAAAGGAGGAAGGAACATGCATTTTTCTTATAAGTATCCATTTCATGTATTCATAACTATGTTTATACTTATACCTATTATCTTGTGATTGACAAATCAAATAAATAAATAAAAATGTCTGCCCTTCTTTTTCTTTGTTCTTCCTTCTTCCTTCTTTACACCTTTGACTGGTGTAAAAAAAACAAAAACTTGTGGTATAAGCACAGCCCTGCAAGGGAGATCACCCTGTGATCTTTACAGATCAAACTGAGAGGTGAACTTGTTCTAGCTACAGACTAGATTTGCAAGACACACAAAGCTTTGGTTTGTTTTGTGATGGTTTTACTGGCCAAGCTTACAGAAGACTGGGTTTATGCAACAGGCTTAGCCATACATTTCCTGTCAATGAGAACAATTAACCAGTGGAACAACTTGCCTCTTGAGGTTTTCAAGAAAAGACTGGACAACCCACTTGTCTGAAATGGTTTAGGGCAGGGTTGTCGTCAAACTCACGTCGTCATGGCGGCGTCACGTGACATTATCGGGACTTTCCTCCCTTCACTAAGCGGGCATGGGCGTGGCCAGCACGTGACGCATCCAGCCCATGGGCCAGGAGTTTGACAGCCCTGGTATAGGATTTCCTGCCTGACCAGGGGGTTGGACTACCTTTTGGATCTCAGGGACCACCAAACTCATAATTTTAAATCCCGCGGACCACTAATATGAATTTTGACTGATGGTGGCTTGCTGACGTTGGTGGGAAAAGTCGGTCCCATATTCCAGAGCTGCAGGAGTCACAGGACTGGTTATCCCGGATCAGCTGCTCCTCCACCTGGGTGCACCGGCCTGTCATGGACTGGAGCAGCTGCTCCGGGATGACCAAAGGGCCAGTCCTGTGACTACTGCAGCTCTGGAATATGGGACCAACTTTCCCACCATCAGCAAGCCACCCTGGGGTGGATTTCCCTCCCCCGCCATTGGTCTTACCTTCCAGTTCCAGCTTGCGTGGCTCTACTCAAAGTAAGGTTTGCGCTCGGCCGAAGGGTGGGGGCCAGTGGGTGGCGGGCCAGGTAAGCAGTGCGGCCTTGTGTTCCCACACAGCCTGGATTAATTGCTTTGGAGGGGACACATTTCTCTGCGAACCACCAAAATTTTCTGGCAGATCACCAGTGGTCCCCAGCCCACCTGTTGGTGACCACTGGACTAGAAGACCTCCAAGGTCCCTTCCAACTCTGTAACAGTTATTCTGTTATAAATAATGGTTTATGAAACACAAAAGCTGATATGGTGCCCCACGCCAAACCAAATAAAACCATTTGAGACTATAATGTGATATTTAAACCCAGTAAGTCTTCTTATGTCTGATCCAGTTAACGTTCTGCACATAAGCTCTTGATGTTTCTTGTTAGTTCAGGCCAACAGCATCCATAGAACAGTTTTTTTTTTTTAAAGTAGATAATGGCTGTACCTCACCCTTTTATATTCACTCTTTTTTGATACCTCATGGATGTCCCTGTTTTGTGGATACCACAGCCACATTTCCACTCCCACCTGAAGCACATGTTCACTTAGTTGCCAAAGCATTAAAATTCCCATACACCATTTTGGGGGAGTTGTTATAAGTTGAGCATATTTTCTTCCTGGATTTAATGCGTTTCATCTGATGTTCGTGGTGCATGTTGCTTTATTGCGTTATGTTTCCTGCCTTTAAAAGTTTATCCTTTGTTCAGTAATTGAGCCTCTCTTAGCAGAATATAATTACTTGAATTGTGAAGTTACTAAAAAAAATCCTCTATCTATATTCTATTCAAGCTCTCGTTCTGTTTTATCTGTTTGTATCCTCAAGTTAGCTGAAATAGTGAACAATTATACTGAACAATTTTTGAATCAAGGTACCTAAAATGTGTGAATTGAAAGAACGAGTAAAACAAACCGGGAGCCATGACTTCTGTGGAATTGAAGCTTCCATGATATTCAGTCCCGTTTTATTGACAAAGTTGTGGTTGTTGCAGTGCCTCTACTGTCAATTGATCGTGTTATCCAATATTCCCTACCCTCCTCCCACAAGCAAAGTCAATGGGGAAGCCAGCAGGAAATCAGAAGTCACTCCTGCTCCCAACTGATTTTTTTTGTTCACCCTTTTTCATTCTCTTCCTTTAGTTAGGAAAGTAAATATTGACTTATTATTATTGACATTAATTTGCCAATACAATGATTTCCGGTTCATGATATATACTGTTCTTAGATGATCACTAGTCTGCACACGCAAATAAGCCCATTAAGCCAGGGGTTCCCAACCCTCGGTTCGTGGATAGGCACCGGGCCATGGCATGCCAGAAACCGGACCATGCAAACAAGTGAAGCCCCATCCACACCCCCAGGGGTGGGATCCAACTGGCATAACAACCGGTTTGGGGAGCATGCGCATGTGTGTCAAACGCGCACTGTATGTGCGTGTGGGCTACCGGCTCTGGCAAGCATTTACCTTCTCCAGCTGACAAGCGGCACTCAGCTGTGCTGTGCAAAGCAGCCGAGAAGGAAAACACAGCCGCTAAAGGGCAGCCTACAGCAGTGACGGCGAACCTTTATGTTGTGGTGTGATGAAAACGTGTGTGCCGGCACTCACAATGCAACGCCCCCCCCCCACGCATGCGTGTGCAATACCCCTGATCCACCCCCTTACCTGCACTGTGCATACGCGTACCTCCCAGCTGATTTTTTGGCCAGTTTGAGGCTGTTTTCACCTTCCCAGAAGGCTCAAGGGAAGCCTCAAGGTATTTCTGGAAGGCCCATTTTTCAGCCTCCGGAGGGCCTCTGGAGCCTGTTTGAGGCCATTTTCGCCTTCCTAGAGGCTCGAGGGAAGCCTCTAGAGGCTGACAATGGGCCCGTTTTGGGACTTCCAGTATTTTTGGAAGGCCCATTTTTTTGGCCTTCCGAGGCTGCAGAGGCTTCCCTCGAGCCTCCAGAGGGCGAAAATGGCCTCAAATGGTCCAAAAATTAGCCGGGAGGCATGCGCATGTGCAGCGCAAGTAAGTTTGGCTGGAGCTCGCGTGCCTGCACAAATCGCTCTGTGTGCCACTTGTGGCACGCATGCCATAGGTTCGCCATCATGGGCCTAGAGCCTGGGCAGGCGGGAGGGCCAAACAGCAGATCACAACCTCATCTCAGCGAACCGGTTCAGTGTCAGCGGCTCTTCGGAGCTACCGGTTCTACAGAACCAGACCAAACCAGTGGGATCCCACCCCTGCACATCCCCTCTGGTTCAAGGAAAATATTCTCTCCACGGAACCGGTCCCTGGTACCTAAAAGGTGTGTGTGGGGGGCATTGCATCAAGCCATTTAAGGGGCTTTCTATTTGAAATTAGGCTATAGATGGAGGGAGATAAAGAAACAGAGAAAAGGATTTAACAGGGAAGCTTGTACACAGTAATTCACACTTGCACTAAGGCAGCCCCAAAGCAAGGGCAGTATGGCTGGCTGGGGAATTCTGGGAACTGAAGTCCACAAGTCTTAAAGTCACCAAAGGTGAGAAACACTGTCCTAAAAAAAAAAAAAATGAAGTACCATTAGAGGAATTCTGGGTCTGTCTATTTCCTGACCTACACACTTGCACAAACTTCCAACTCATTCATCCTATCCGATTCTCCCAGAAACATTTAGTGGGAAACGCATGTGGATCTTTCTTTTTTTTTTTTTGTTTATTCCTCTTTCAAAATGAATGGAGAATTCTTCCCTTACTGCCCACCCTGACCTCTCCCCATTGCCTGAATACCCAGAATTAAGTAAAGCGTAATCCATTCCTTGGGGACATCTGGAGGGGACAGGATATGGAATATTAAAACAATAGTATCTAGGAGTTGTGATGAAGCTGGTAAATGACTCCCCCGACCCCCCAAAAAATGCCGAGATGCGTAGAACAGCCTTGCTGCATTCCACACGCAGTTCTTTTGCAGGCTTCCAGGTGAAAAATTCCAGGTGGTTGTTATCCATACTCACCCCGCTGGGGAAATCTGAATGAAATTCAATTGTCCTTCAAGGGCTGCAAGTGGGCTGGACAGCCAAACTGAAGCGAGCCGTTTTTGGCCAGCATGCAAGGTGCTTTGCCTCCCGCCCCACCCTGCCTATATGGCTTATTGCTATCAATGGGTCACCACAAGGCGTGTTAAGGAAACGGGATCTGAAACAGGAAGTAAGGAGATGGATGGAGGCCACAAGGGGATAGCCCTGATGGAGATGTTCACGGTTTAGAAAAGTCTGCAACGCTCGAGTCCTTTGGAGTCCCGCGAGGAAGTACAATTGTCTCAGGCCCCTCTTCAGCCATGACAGCAGCTGGAAATGAGAACAGCTGGAAAGGGCCCTCGGCGATGGGGGAAGAACCGCCGGCAGAGACTCAAGAGCTCTGCGCAGGCTAACCCTGCCAGAGAGGAGGGATTAATAGAACGACTCCCGTTTTGCAGATGGGGAACATGGCGCTTGCAGCATCAGTGGCCTTCTCCTTCGAAAGCCACCAATGCTTCCCCTGTTTCCCCAGGCCCAGTCAAGGCAGGCGGTCCTTGCCAGAAGCTCAGGCAGGTGGAGTTGCATTAACCGGACAGATCTTGTGAGATGAACTTGCGTAAGCGCTCCAGGTACTGGCTGTAGAGTTCAATGTCATTGTGGCCAGCTCCTTCCACCCAGAGGGGCTCCACTGCCTTCGGGCAGCGCTCGTAAAGGGCCAAGCCGTGAGAGAAGTCGATCACCTCGTCTTCGGTGCCATGAATGAACAGCACGGGGGAAGTGATGCGAGACACCTTGTCTATGCTGCGGAAGAGAGAGGAACACAAAAAAACGTGATGGCAGATGATTGCAGTGTTTCACATGTTATGGGCTAGGGAATTCTGGGAGTTGAAGTCCACACATCTCAAAAGTGGCCAAGGTTGAGAAACACTCAAAACAGAGCAGGGGTGAGATTCAACCGGTGTTACTATCGGTTTGATGACCACGTTTTGCGTGCACATGTGCGCTTTGCAGATAAGCGCTGAGCATGGGTGTGCAGCATTTGAAAAACCGCTTTTTTACTGCTTTTTCAACCTCAGCTGTGCTGTGCAAAAGAGCTGAGGTTGAAAAAGCAGGAAATAAAGGACAGATAACAGCCTGGTGGGTGAGTGGGCCAAACAGCAGCAGACACAGAACCGGTTCTGTGACTGCTGCTCTTCAGAGCTACCGGTTCCATGGAGCTGGGCAGAACCAGTAGCATCCCACCCATGCAATAAGAGCCTGGAGACCGGACTGCCATCTGTCAGAAATGGCATAGGGCAGGGGTGTTAAACTCGCAGCCTGTGTGCTGGATGTGTCGCATACTGGCCCCGCCCATGCCTGGTTTAGCAAAGGAGAAAAAAGTCACGAAACGTCATGTGACGACTCCATGACGACGCGAGTTTGACACCCCTGGTGTAGGTTCTCCTGCTAGGGCGGAGGTTGGACTAGATGACCTACAAGTTCCCTTCCAACTCTGTTATTCTGTTCTGATAAGAGCCTCTCTTCTCCAGGGAGGAAGGGGATCTGCCCTGCAGCATTACCCTGAAAGAGGAGCTGGATAGTTCTGCATGCTTTACTCACTGAGCAACAGGTAGATCAGTAGTTTCAATTCTGTAAAACCCCAACAGCCAAAATCTTCATTGGAATTTACAGACAACCCATACTAAAATATGGAAACAAAAATTAAATGGCTGAAATCAGAGATTGCTAATACCGTGGGGTTTGCAATTGTTTTACGCAGGAGTCGATTTCAACCAGAAAGATACGCAACGTTAGTCTTTTTTTTAAAATCAAAGTGAACTTTTCTGGGGTTGATTTAGGGGATTTTCAGAGGCAAAATGAGCAGCTTATGTCTTGCTAAAGCTCAAGGCATCTATTTCTCTGCTTTAAAAAAAACAAAAGCAAAATGATGCCGCCCCTCATTATGACACACACACACATCTGCTGGGACACTCACATCATTACAATCTAAGACCTAAGATCTTTTTCTACTGAACATGTGCAAAGGGTGTGTCCTTTTGACCCAGAAATGGCGCTCCATTGGTGAGTTACAGCCTCTTGCTTAAAACACGAAATAGGCCCCTTTTGTCGGGAGAAAAATCGGGTTACATAAGATTCCTGATTGCCAGGGAAGAGATTATCTGTGCAAATGACCACAAGTCCCTCCAATGTTAAGTCCCTCTTTCTGAATTACAGCAAGCAACGTGCTTTGAAAGTGAACGTATTCTAAATGGACTAGAGGTAGTCTTCATTTTACAGCCATTCATTTAGTGACTATTCAAAGTTACAGCAGCACTGAAAAAGGTGATGTCAACTAAAAAAAAATATTTCTTTGGTCGTTTTAGTTGTCAGCAGAAAGGGGCGGGGGGGAAGCAGTGCATTCCTTAAATGCTTGAGATAATCGCTTTGGCAACCAAAGCTACTGACTGCAAAATTATTACTGGAGAGCATGATTGATTACTCTTGGCTATGCATGTGTCTCATTGGAAAATGTACATCCAGGGGGTGGGGAGAAGACCAGGGTCAAGGGAGAAATGAATGATGTATTTTAGTATCAGCCGCACCCAACTTACACTAACATGGCCACTCGTAATAAATCAATCTTTTTAAAATGCGGCTAGAGACTTATGATTTGAATGGGGGTGCATGTTGGAGTCCTAACAGGTGACTTATGACCGGTCTTCGGCCTTATGACCGTCGCAGCATCCCCAAAATCACTTGATCAAAATTCAGGCTCTGGGCAACTGGCGTGTTGCAACGTCCCGTGGTCATGTGATCACCTTGTCAATGCTGAAGCTGGCCTCACTGAAGCCAGCTTGGAGGCTTCAATGTTGCCACGTTGGTGCTGAGGGATAGGGAGGGGGGGGGGGAATAGAGATAGCTGGGGGTTTTGTCGCCAAAACAAAATAGTTTTCCCTGAGAACCAAGGACATTCCCACTGGTGGCTGAAAAGAGGAAGAGTGAAGTTTCCAAGCAACCGGACAGACAGCACCTTGATTGGACCATGTGGCTGACTGTCTGGGAAAAGGGGGGAAAAACACTTTACTTTTAATTAGGTGACATCAAACCGACTCTAAACTAATTTCTCTGCTCCAACCAGAGGACTATCTGGGGTCCTGAACCCCCAGGCAGCGGAAGAACTCAAAGAAGTTGGCAGAATGGAGAAAAAAGGAGAAGATGTGGCAGGTGCTAGAGGTGGGGTCCTGGAAATCCTGCCAGACCCCCCCAGAAACCCAGCGGGTGGTGGAAGCAGTGGTAGAGATCGAGCACCAAGTGGGTGCCTGGCCAAAAGTCCACAGCGAGTGGCTGGCCACCGGGGACCTGTACCGAGCAGAGGAGGACTTCAGATGCTGAGTCTCGTCCCAAGAACCAGTGAGGGACTGTCCAGTAACCTCAACCAGGGAGTCAGTTTTCACCAGTCTGTGCCAATATGATATATCCAATAAACCTGTTCTTTGAGGAGCCTGCTTGCCTCGGAGTTCTGTTTGCTATGGGTGTATTACTTGGAACCCTGACAAACCCTGACACAGACTAAAACATATGAAGAATGGTTACAGGATCTGGGCATTGGCTAGTCTAGTGAAGAGAAGGACCAGGGGAGACATGATAGCAGTATTCCAATATTTGAGGGGCTGCCACAGGGAGGAGGAAGGGGTCAAGCTATTTTCTAAAGCACCTGTAGGCCAGACAAGGGACAATGGATGGAAACTGAACAAGGAGAGATTTAACCTGGAAATAAGGAGAAACTTTCTGACAGTGAGAACAATCAACCAATGGAACAGCTTGTCCTCGGAAGTTGTGGGAGCGCCATCACTTGAGACTTTCAAGAAGAGATTGGACTGCTATTTATCAGAAATGGTGTAGGGTCTCCCGCTTGGGCAGGGGGTTGGACTAGATGACCTACAAGTTCCCTTCCAACTCTGATTATCTGTTTAATCTGTTTAAACACCTTTTGTGAACTTGCCAGACGGCTTCTGACATGCAAAGTCAATGGGAAAAGTTAAATTTGCTTAATGACTTGATTCCCTTAACAACTGCAGGGATTTGCTTAACAAGGATGGCAAAAAAGGTCATAAAATTGGGCATGACTCACTTAACTCACCATCTTGCCTAACCACAGAAATTCTGGTTCCAGTTGTGATTGTAATTTGAGGATTCCCTGTACTGCATAGTACACCAAATTTGAAATAACCAAACAAATACTGAGCTACTACTTCTATGTGTAACTAAAAGTAAGCGGAGCAGCATCTACACCAGGCATCTCCAAACTTGGCAACTTTAAGATTTGTGGATTTCAACTCCCAGGATTCCATGCTGGCTGAAGAACTCTGGGAATTGAAGTCCACAAGTCTTAAAGTTGCCAATTTTGGCGACTCCTGATTGTATACATAGGAAGCTCTCACTGAAAAGCTTTTTGGAGTTGCATTGAGTAATAAATTATCTGCTGCGAACTCTGCACTGGTGACAGGAAGAGCATCCGGCCAGTAAACACTCAGCTCCATTCAGTTGCCCCGACTCCACCCCGATGGAAGGGATTACGAGGTCATTTAAAAAATAGACAAAAAAATTAAAATGGCAGGATAGACTTTTCAATAATCATGCTTCCAAAAAAAAAAAGAAATTAAAAGATTTGGAGGGAGCGGGACAGGAAAGCCAAAATCCAGCAGACTCCAATAGTAAAATTTTAATTGTACAAGTGCCCCTCTCCTTGGCTGACCTCCACACCCAACATTCCCGCTTCCTCAAGGACTTACTTTGGGAAAGCATCAAAGCAGTAGGTCTTTTTGGTTTCTGGGAAGGCAACGCGCATGCCCGATGTTAAAGGTGAATGTAAGATGACGGCTGCGCACTCATAGCGGGAGGCCAGGTCCACTGTGGGCACCGTCCCAATGCTTTGCCCATAGAGGATGATGTTCTCGGGACTGATCCCATATCTGTACAGAGAGAGAGAGAGAGAAAAAACCCCACAGAGGTGCCATTGCAAGGTAAATTACATCTTTTATGTTCCTTAGGTACTGCTTGAAGAAGTGCAGTTTGTACAAGGGATGGAATTTGCTCTCTGCGGGTGTACAAACTTGGTTTCCAAATGAAACTTGACAGGCTGATGCTATTTGGGGCTTTTCCTCATGACTGAGGAAAAGGAACATCCTCACCTGAAGGCAATCCAGCCCCAAAGAGACGCTGGAATGAACAGGGCACCCCAGCTTGTCTATGTCTCCTGAGGATGAGCTGCCAGGAGGCATCTAGCATCTCACTAGCATCTCACTCAAGGAGTGGAAGGGTCGGCTGGCTGAACCACGGGAAACATTTATTTTCCTCGTCCCCATCACTTCTGTATCCATCCACCCACCCACCCCAATCTCCCTGGCCCTGAAAAACATTTTGCTTCCACATTTTGCTTCCTCCTGCTTAACTCTGTCCTTTTCTGGATAAATGGGCACATTTTCAAACTCCGCACGAGGCAGCAGCTGCCAATTATTTTGTAAGAAAACACAGAATTGATAGAAGAGAGTATTTGTAGCTCAGGGCTGAACCGCGGGGTTCTTGATGCTCTCTGAGCTTGGTTGTTTTCTTGCAGACATTTCATTAACAAACCAGGTAGCATCATCACTGCCAGTAGAGCTACTAGCTACTAGCAGTGATGATGTTACCTTGTTTGGTAATGAAACGTCTGCAAGAAAACAACCAAGCTCAGAGAGCATTAAGGGAGCCACCGTAGACAGAATTGTCAGCCTTACCAAGTAGATCAGACAGGAAACACAGCCAGAGGAGCTAATTCAACTTCATTGTAGAGCTATACTAGCAGACCCTTGCAGGTGTAAAAATACAATTCTCCCACCATCTCCTTTATACCCTGAGAGCTCCTTTGCAGCCTCTTGTCTCACCCTCTATCCAGCTGCAGGCTGTCTCTCATCTGATTATTATTCCCTAAGTAGCACCTCTAAGCCCAGTCTCTCAAGGTCATTCCCACATACCGTGTTTTCCCCAAAATAAGACCCTGTCTTTTTTTTTTTTTTTTGGCACAAAAAAAGCACCAGGTCTTATTTTCGGGGGATGTCATCCACTGACTAACCCCGATTGCATTCATCACCCCTGGTCTCCTTTTTGCTGTCAGAGGCCTTCGGGAACTTCTTCTTCTGAGGCCAACAAGGCTTTCCTGAAGGCCTCTGCAGCCGATAACAGAGCTCCGGATTGATCTGGGGCTCTGTTATCAACTACAGAGGCCTTTAGGAAAGGCTTGGTGGCTGCAGAAGAAATGGGCTGGCAAGGCAGGTGTTGGGGTGTGCCTGGATACAACTGTCCATAGGTAAGTAGCAGGGCAGTTCTACCTCCCCCATTCCCACCCCAGCTTAATTTTTACCTGTGCACTCTGGAGTGGGCGGGATCTTCATTAGGACTTATTTGGGGGGGGGTAGGGCTTATATTGAGCACATGTGTAACAATCAAGCTAGGACTTACTTTCAGGGTAGGTCGTATTTTTGGGAAAAGAGGGGACAAATATATAATTCTGAAGATATTTCAGGGCTCTAAGAAGCCAGTATAGTACCAGAGGCTGCTGCTCACTTAGCAGCACTGTTAACTTCTTGTTTTTGCTGTTTTTATGTAAAAAAAAAACAGATGAAAGAGGGAACCTGGTGGGAACCAAAACAGGTGTCACCAGTCACACTGATAGCTCCAGGGACTATTTTGGGCACTACGGTAGGCAACAAACAAGTACAGCTTTTCTTTCATTTTGTCTATTTATGGCTTACTGGACAACATATCTATCCATCTTTCTTGGCCTCAAAAACTGAGAATGGAGCCTCTATTTAGGAAGTATCTGATTTCTGAGCAAACATTAAGGAGGAGGCCTCTGAATGCCGTTGCTGGAAGCTGATGGATCGATCCCTCAATCCGGACGCTGTTATGAAAAATCCTGGAGCTTCTGAAACAAACAAAAGGCTGGTGCTGTTTTTCCTCACCGTGTGCGTAAGGCCTGCCAGGCTGCGTCGACATCAGCATAGAGGTTCTTCTCTGAAGGTTTCCCTGTGCTGGCACCGTAGCCCGAATAGTCGTAAGAAAAGATGTTGCAGCTAATCCGGGTGCCCAGGCTGATGTAGAAGCTGCACATCTGGCCCAGATCCACGGCGTTGCCGTGTGAGAAGAGAACGGTGAACCTGGAGCAGAAGGAAGGGCTCAGACAGAAGCAGTGGGATCACACCTGATCCTCAGGTGCACCAAAACCGGCTACTGAAGGTCTACTTCTTTGCAGGACAGAGCTCATCACTTCAGAATGTAAATGGTCCTTGACTTACAACAGTTCACTTAGTGATCATTCAAAGTTACAAAGGCACTGAAAAAAACAACTTATGACCATTTTTCACCGTTACAACCTTTGTAACATCCCCGTGGTCACATGATCATAATCAAGATGATTGGCAGCTGGTTCCTACTTAGGACTGTTGCATTGTCCCAAGGTCATGTGATCTCCTTTTGAGACCTTCTGACAAGCAAAGTCAATGGGGAAGCCAGATTCACTTAACAACTGGGCTTACCAACTTATCAACTAATGATTCACTTAACTATGGTGGCAAGAAAGATTCTAAAATCGTTGCAAAACCCATTTAATAAATGTCTCACTTCACAGCAGAACATCTGCGCTCAGTTGGTAGTCGTAAATTGAGGACTCCCTGTACGAATATTTAGGGTACGTCTATGTTCTAATTTCAACCTATATTAAAACTCTCACTCCTCCCTACAAGTAGAAAGTAGCCCAATTGTCGGGAGGTGGGGTGGGGGGGAGGTAGAAGAGAGTGGTGAAGAATCCATCTCCTCATTAAATAAGAGTTGGAAACTCATATTTATAACGCCGTGTTTTGTTTTTTAACATGAGGATGCCATTTTAAACGCCTCCGTGTTTCTGAAAATACAGAAGTGGTTCGGCCTCCTTCCTTCTTAAGTCCTTACCATCTCATTTTGCCCTGGATCCAGGCTCATTTCATATGGCCTCTTCCATGCAAAGGTTTAAAACTCTAGGCTATATGTGAAATATGCTTGGATTGGGGGGGTGGGCTTCAAAAATTTTAGCAACTGGTTCTCTGCCCAGTTTCTGGGTGGGAGTGGCCTAGTCAACTTCCTGCACCACGGTGGGGGCGTTTTTCCCTCCCCGCGCT
Organism: Pseudonaja textilis; assembly: GCF_049901715.1. Taxonomy (NCBI): domain Eukaryota; kingdom Metazoa; phylum Chordata; class Lepidosauria; order Squamata; family Elapidae; genus Pseudonaja; species Pseudonaja textilis. Next base: position 328,630,477 of record NC_141990.1, read on the forward strand.
CTGGAGACTTTTCTCGAGCCTCTGGGAGGGCGAAAATGGCCTCCCCAGGCTCTGGAGGCCTCTGGTGTTTTTCACCCTCCCCGAGCCTCCATACGGGCCCTGTATTTACCTGGCATCCAAAACGGGCCGTGTGGAGACTCCTGGGAGCGGAGGGGGGGGTGGGCGGAGCCAGCCAGGGGTGGGATTTGCCGGTTCGCGGAACCAGCCATAAAATTAGCTACCGGTTAGCTAAGGGTTCGCCTGAATCGGGCTTGATTATGACTTGCTATGCTTGTAAAAAAAAAGTTGTAAACTTCACAATATAATCAAGTGGCAACTTCTGAGACTGGTCATTTCGAACAACACAGAGGAAGAATGGATTATGCAGTGTCACACTTCTTTTTCTTGTAGCCCACCTCTGTCAAAACACTGCACATAGGTAGTCCTTGCCTCACAATTGTTTGTTTAATAGCCATTTAAAACGGCACTGAAAAAAGTGGCTTAAGGTCCTTGAAGTACTGTAATAATGCCTGTTGCAGAATCTCAACAGTCATGAGATCAAAATCTGATCGCTTGGAACCTGGCATGGTTTTAGATGCTTACAGTGTCTTGGGATCATGTGATTGCCACTTGCACCCTTCCCAGCCGACTTCCAACAAGCAAAGTTGATGGCGGAAGCTGGATTTGCTTAAGGACCACGTGATTCACATAAGAACTGCAGTGCTTTGCATAACAACCATGGCAAGAAAAGATAATGAAAATGAGTGCAACTCAATTTTTGCTTATCAATGGAAATTCTGATCCCAATTGTGGTCATAAGTCGAGGACTATCTATAGTGGAATCAGATGAGACACAGCATAGTCCATGTCACCTTGAGGAGCTCAGAGGCGCTATTTTCAAACACTTATCCAGAATTTAAAACATAGGCACAATTTTCCCTTTCTGCAGAAATCTAAAGAATCGCAGAGAAGTTTAGCATCACTAATTTATTACAAACAGATGGTTGAAGTCTTAAATATGACACTTTCACCTTCAATGGCAGTTTTACATAAATCAGTCCTTGGGGGTCATTTGGAGATTTATTACTGTTTTTACTCCTCACATAGAAGATGAGAGACTAAAGTATCAGAATTTCTACAGATCCTACCAATGTCTATAAAATAAATATTGTCATCATCCTTTCCACACACTTTCTGCTACAGGAAGAAATACAAGCAAGAATTTAATTTTCTTCTCTCAAATTTATATCACTATAGTGATCGTCCATCCTTTACTATAAAGAACAGTTGTTTTTATTTCGGAAAGCTGACTTTTGGATGTATTTCTTTTGCAAGCACTCACTTTTGTCCTTTATTTGGGTCCTTTAACATTTACGATACAAATGGCTTCATTTAATGCACAGTCTCTCACAGTCATGTGAAAAGTATGGGAACTGAATGGTCCTTTTAATATAAATTTCCGTATACCAATTTTAGATAATTTTATTAGAATGTGTGTTTTGTAAAGCTTTTCTCAGTTTTGCTCTTGACTTTTCCATTGTAAAGCAAAGTTACAAACACAAACGTGCTTATGAATATTATTTTGTGAAATTCTTCCAGATTTGCACCCTTTTTGGATTTATTCTTTGTTTTTTCCAGGAAAATAGGGTTGCCCTAACCCTATTCTACATAATGGGAAGGAAAGGACAAAATTAAATAAGGCCATCTAAAATAGGAAAACATTTATCTCGGCATTTGTATGATCATTTGGCACACAATGAGAGATTTGATCTTATACAGGGAAATTATTTCAATATGCAAAATCCCAAAGATCCTAGGAATAATAGGGCAAAATCGGTTTAAAGATAGACACTCGGCTGTTTTGGACATGAAAAGTATGTTTGTTAGTTTTTTCATTGTTGAGAATTTACGGTTTGACTCCAGTCCTGCATCAACAATGGAGAAGAACAGAGACAGATTCCCATTCAAAGAAGACCGGAAACTGTGACCAGGGAACACCCTTATATACAACTACCAGCCATCTGTCAAACTAAGGAAAGAGGCTGCTCACACCCCATGTCCAGGCCTCAACCAAGTCCTCCAGCCTAACCAACTGGCCTTAGTGGCTGAAGAGATGCCTTGATTTTCTGGCAAATGATCTTTTTATGGTTGTTCCACAATTATGTCCTAAGGCTCAAAGGGTTCCTCTTGAACACTTTTCAAGGGTGATGTACCGTATATACTTGAGTATAAGCTGAGTTTTTCAGCACATTTTTTATGCTGAAAAAAACCCCCTCGGCTTATACTCGAGTCAGACTGCCTCTGAAAAAAAAATGGTGTGGAGCTCTGGAGCTGGGCAGCCGCTTCCCTGCTTCCATGTTTCCTTTGCAACTTGTAAGCATGGGGGTAATTGTAAGCAGAAAAGTTCTTGCATGAGGATGTATTGTTTTTCTTTATTTAACTGTTTTTAGCGGGGGAAGTCCCACCGTCATGTGAGAATGCTCAGACATGAAATCTATCCTCCTGAAAATAAGTGTGTGTGTGGGGGGGGATTTTAACAGAGGGAAGACATAGGGAGAAGGCAAAAGCGACGGAAGATCCTTCAGGGGAAACTGAGGGGGAAACTCACCCTTGGTCCAGATGAGCCCCCTTCCCCGCCCCTAGGGAAGCAGAGGCAGCCAGCAAGGGCAGGCAAGCCCGCTGCGGACTCCGCCCGTCCTCGCTCCCACCCACCCACCCAAAGCCACGAAGTCCCCCAATCGCGCAGCCCAGAATCGCCCTCCCCTCAGGGGCAGCAACGACGCCGGTGTTTCCTGAAACAAGAAGCTCCGCCATGCAATGAAGCGCCCTGGCTCTACGCTCAGAAAACAACGCGAGCCAAGGTGGCTCGTTTCCTCAGCCCTAGCTGCTTTCAGTCCGCTCGGGAGGAGGAGGGTGAGGAGAATGGGGTGGCAGTGGCTCGCGTTATTTTCTGAGCTCTAAGCTCTAGGCTCGCGATCTCAGAAAACAACGCGAGCCGCTGCCGCCCCCTCCTCCTCCCCTCCTCCTCCCGAGGGGACTGAAAGCAGCTAGGGCTGAAGAAATGAAGCCACCTCGGCTCGCATTGTTTTCTGAGCCTAGAGCCAGGGCGCTTTCATTGCACGGCGGAGCTTCTTGTTTCAGGAAACACCGGGCATCGTTGCTGCCCCTGAGGGAGGGCGATTCTGGGCTGCGCGATTGGGGACTTCGTGGCTTTGGGTGGGTGGGTGGGAGCGAGGACGGACGGAGTCCGCAAAGTGGGGCTTGCCTGCCCTTGCTGGCTGCCTCTGCTTCCTTAGGGCGGGAAGGGGGCTCATCTGGACCAAGGGTGAGTCTCCCCTCAGTTTCCCCTGAAGGATCTTCCGTCACTTTTGCTGTCTTCCCTCTGTTAAAATCCCCCCCACACACACACACACTTATTTTCAGGCAGATAGATTTCGTGTCTGAGCATTCTCACATGACAGTGGGTCTTTCCCCCTAAAAACAGTTAAATAAAGAAAAACAATATATCCTCATGCAAGAACTTTTCTGCTTTCGATTACCCCATGCTTACAAGTTGCAAAGGAAACACGGAAGCAGGGAAGCGGCTGCCCAGCTCCGGAGCTCCACACCATTTTTTTTTTCAGAGGGAATCTCACTTGAATATAAGCCGAGGGGGGTTTTTTCAGCACAAAAAATGTGCTGAAAAACTCGGCTTATACTCGAGTCAATAAGTTTTCCCAGTTTTTGTGGCAAAATTAGGTGCCTCGGCTTATATTCGGGTCGCCTTATACTCGAGTATATATGGTATATCAAATTTTGGCAAGTTTAAGATGCATGGAGGGCGGAGTTGGCGTCGTGACAATACGGCATGCGATCTTGGAGGTCTGAGATCGCTGCCGATATCTTTGCTCCTGGACGGTCCAAGTGGATCTAAACCGTCCCGAAGAGACGGTGAATGTAAGGAGCGCATCCTGTCGATCCCAGGGATATCGCAAAGTCCCTGGTAGATCCAGGAGAAGCTCTTTTGGCCAGCGGCAAAGAGTCAGCCATTAAAGCTGCTGAAGTTGGGACAGCTCCGAAACAAAAGACAACGAAAGAGAAAGGGTGCCGGTTTGGTGAGAACTTTAAAGATTTGAGAGGACATCCTAAGGGAATGAAAGAATCTGTAAAAGTTTTTTTGACAGAAGTGAATAAGCGGCGATTTTAAACAGGAATGTCAAAGTAATATTTTTATTTTTTTTTCTTATTGCTGATGATCCCATATTTCGAAACTGGACTGGTTTTTTCCTTTTTTTTTATCTACTCTTTTCTTTCCCCTTTTCGATTTTATAATATATTAAGCCAGAGACTCCCTTTTAGTCTTTTTTTCTTTAATATTTTCTTCCTTTTTTAACCAATTCTTATTATACTCTGCCAGAAAAGGAGGGGGAAAGTGAAAGCTAAAGAAACTTTGTAACACTGCCAACTAGAGGCTTGGAAATACTCTACTTTTCCTTTGACCAGACAAAGCTGAGAAAGAATTGAGACTTTTTTTTCAAGGACACTGCTTATTTGATAAGATAGAAGGAAGAGCATGGGAGAGTATTATTGCAAGTGCTCTTCTGGGTTTCTATCAACAGCTGGAGTCTGGTGTTGAAACCTAGGGGGGGAAAAAGGTGATATGTTTTTGGAGAAGAGAATTATAATAAGAGCCTTGGATAATTAAACAAAGTGCAGTGTGCTCTTTTTACTTTTTCTAAGTTGTGCTATCCCTCCTCACTAGCTTTATTTTATTTCATTTTATCTTTTCTTTTTTTTGCAATAGCTATTTGGATCTTTGGCTTTGTTGGAGCTTGTCTTTGTTTTTCTTTTTTTTTCTTTGGAAGTCCAATCTCTACGCTTGCTTTTTATCTTAAAGGGAAAGCTTTAGTATTAATGTTTCCTTTTTCTTAAGGGAATAGCCTTTTTTTCTCCTTTCCTGGTATTTTTGTTTTTTCATCTACCTTTCTGGTTTATTTTTATGTACTCTTTTCTATTTGAGACCTCTCAATTGGATTAAGGTGTTGAAGAACCTGAATAATTTTTCCTTTTCTTTCTTTCTTTTTTTTTCAAGCCTTTTTCTGCATCTAACTACTGATTGGATTAAGGTATACAAAAACCTGAAGAAATTTTGTCCTCTTTTTCTTTTTTCTTCTTCTTTTTTATCATTACTATTTGGCTTCTTTTTTCTACTATTTTTACTTCAAACTACAATTCGTTATTTCACAATTGGATTAAGATTTAGAAGAACCTGAAGATTTTGAATTGCTTAAAATGAGCAGGAAACTAACAGCTCCTGTTTCTTCAACTTCTACTTCCTCCTCTCCACCATCTGGAGGACAACGTTCAATACGGACAATGTAAAGCAAGAAAAAGAACAAGAAAAAGTGACTCTGCAGATGATTATGCAGGGAATTCAAAATATTCAAGCAAGATCAGAGAATATTGAAAAGAGAATAGAGAACATTGAACAAAGAACAGAGAACATTGAACAAAGAACAGGGAAAACCGATGAAAAAGTGGAGAACATCCAACAAATGATGTTGAAGTATAATGAGAGATTCCAAAAAATTGAAGAAGAAGATAAACAAAGAGACAAGAAGATTGGAGATATTGATAATAGATTAACTGTGGTGAACAGGATAAAAGTGGTATGTTGAGATGGGAGATGGATAGATCAGAATTCTATCTTAGATTCCAAAACGTAGAGGAAGAAAAAGGACAAAACTTAGCTGAGATAATGATAAAAATACTGGCTGAAGCTTTGGAAATAACTCAAGAGAAGATGATGGATGGAATAGATGACGTTTATCAAGTTTTCACAAGATATGCAATGAGAAATAGCTTACCAAGAGAAGTTCACATTAGATTTACAAAGAAAGCCATTAAAACGCAAATATTGCAAGTGGCAAAAGAGAAAACATTGGAATATAAAGACAAGGAGATTGTGGTCTTGAAACAAGTACCCAGAAGAGTAAGAGAGATGAGAAGAGAATACCGATTCCTGAGTAAAATGCTACTTAAAAAAGAGGTGAATTATAGATGGTTGATTCCAGAAGGTTTAATGTTCACATGGCAAGAACAGAGACATAGAATTGACTCAATTGAGAAAGCAGAATTATTTTATACAGAATTTTTTGGAGGGAAAGAGGAAGAAGCAGAAAAAGAGATCTCACTAATTGAATTCCAAGAGGACTGCCAAATGGCGACTGAAAAAGAAGAAGGTGCAGTAGGTGGAAAGGTAGAAGCCAAAGAAGAATTTGAACTAAGATCTACGAGAGCTGCTAAACTTAACTACAAAATATAACCATGGAAGAGAAAAAATTGATTACAATGAATATAAATGGACTTAACTCAGCCATTACAAGAAGGAAAACCTTTCATAAATTAGAGAAATTAAAATTTGATATAATTTGTCTACAAGAAGTACATATTAAAAAACAATATGAACAATTGTTGATACAGCCAAAATTAGGGAAAATATTTACTTCCTTGACACAATGTAAGAAAAGAGGAGTGGTTTTATATATTAAAGAGACCACCCCAGAAAAATTGATTTATACCGATGATGATGGAAGAATACTAATGGTGGAAATAATGGACAATAATACGAAAACACTCCTGATTGCAATCTATGCTCCGAAAGACAAACAAGAAGAATTCTACAAAAAATTACATATGAAAATAATTGAACTGGACTATGCTAATATAGTTATGATGGGAGATTTTAATGGAATTGTAGACAATAAATTGGACTATACAGCACAGAAAACAATAAAGCAAAACAGAAAGATTCTCCCTAAATCGTTTTTTAAAATGGTAGATGAAATAAACTTAAAAGATACATGGAGAGAAAGAAATGCTAAAACTAAACAATACACCTTCTATTCAAATAGACACTTATCATGGTCCAGAATAGATATGATATGGATGTCAACAGAATTAATAACTAATATTCAAGAAATAAATATTGAAACAAGTACTTGGGCAGATTACAATCCAATGACAAATGGAAAGGACAAAAAAGAAGATCTAGATGGATGTTAAATAATACTATTTTAAAGGAAAAAGACTTCACACAGTGGATGGAGAAAGAATTGGCTTTTTTCTTTAGAGAAAACAAAAAAGAAGATACATCAATCCAGAATGTATGGGATACAATGAAGGCATATGTTAGAGGCTTGATAATAGACTATACAAGGAAAAGGAATACTATGAAAAGACTAGCCTCTAAGGCCTTAGAGGGTGAGTATAAAAGACTTGAAAAAGAGCTACAGAAAATGTCACAGAAGAAGGATATCAAGCTAAAAATGGATATAATTAAACATAAAATGGGTCAAATAGAAAAAATTAGAGGTGCTAAACAGAACTACTTGAAGATGCAAACAAACCAGGTAGATTGTTAGCATATAAATTGAGAAAGGAGAAAGAATCAAGGAAAATATTGCAATTAATAGATGACCAAGGCCAAGTTTGCTATGGTAGTAAAGAGAAGAAGGAAATCATTCGAGACTTCTATGGGAAACTATATATGCAAGAGAATATTGATGAGGAAAGAGTTAAACAGTACTTACAGAATGCTAATTTACCTCAGATACCTAAAGAGATTGAAACAATGTTAGAAAGCAATATAACGATGAGGGAGTTAACTGAAGCACTCAAAAAGCAAAATAATGGAAAGGCACCAGGCGCAGAATTTAACAAAACATTACAAGAATCATTGAATCTTCCATTGCTAGAAGTTATGAATGAAGTTATGTTAAAGAAGAAGATACCTAAACCATGGTCAGAAGCCTACATTACACTTATTCCAAAAGAGGAGGCCGACCCATTACAAATTAAGAACTATATACCCATTTCTCTACTAAATGCAGATTATAAAATCTTTGCTTCAATATTGGCAGAAAGACTTAAAAATATTTAAATAATTTTATTCATGCTGATCAAAATGGATTTCTGCCAAAGAGACAAATAAAAGATAATATGAGAGTAATCTTGGACACCTTGGAATACTACGAGGCACATCCTGAAAAACAAATGGCTCTGATATTTCTAGATGCACAGAAGGCATTTGATAATGTGAATTGGCAATTCATGTTATTACTGTTGGAACAGATGGGTTTTGCTAGAAAATTTATTCAAGCAATAGAAGCTATATACTATAAGCAAATGGCAAAGATAATGATAGAGGGAGAACTGACAGACTCTATCAATATAAGAAAAGGAACAAGACAAGGGTGCCCAGTATCACCTTTGTTGTTTGTGTTAACTTTGGAAGTGTTAAACAGAAATATCAGAGATGAAAAGAATATAAAAGGAATAAAAATCAAAAAGGAAGAATTTAAGCTGCAAGCATTTGCAGATGATCTGGTTTTCATCTTAGAAGACCCTTTAGAAACAGCATCAAAATTGATAGAAAAGATAGGGACATATGGAAAGGTGGCTGGTTTGAAAATAAATAAAGATAAGACAAAGATCTTGACAAAGAATATGCTATTAAGACAAAAGGAAGAACTGGCAGACCTATTGAAAATTCAGGTCACGAATAAGATTAAGTACTTGGGGATATATTTGACAGCAAGATGTAGTACATTAAAAGAGAATAATTATATCAAACTTAAACAGCAGATAGCGCTAGATCTGGTGAAATGGGAACATTTACAACTGTCACTAATAGGGAGAATTTCAACAATCAAGATGAATATATTACCCAGAATTTTATATTTGTTTCAAACAATTTCAATTAGGTTTGGAAAAGATTACTTTGAAGATTTAAATAAAATTGTGTTGAAATATATATGGCAACGTAAGAAAGTGAGAATAAAGTTAAAACTTTTGCAAGATGCTAGAATTAGAGGAGGATTTGGTTTGCCTAATTGCGAGTTGTACTATCAAGCTACAAATCTGATGTGGGTTAAGGAATGGATAACACTAAGAAATACTAGATTGTTGACATTAGAAGGACATGATTTGCTGTTGGGGTGGCATGCTTTTTGATGGTATAAAGGAACAAAAACACAGGGGTATTTTAGAAGACATTATATATGGGAGTCTCTGTGGTTAAACTGGGAGAAGATTAAAAGACAATGTTATTTGAAAATTCCAGTCTGGTTATCGACTATTGAAGCATTTTCTTATCCTATAATATACAAAAAGGAACAAACAGTTAGATATGGTGAAATATTGAATGAAAGGGGTGAACTCAAATCTATACAAAAGCTAGAGGAACAAGGTATAAAGATGAATTGGTTTTCATATGTGCAAATACATTCAAGGTATGATAAAGATTCTAAAATGGAAGGTTTCTATGATAAATTGACTGATGTAGGTAAGATTTTGACAGGTACTGATGAAAAGGTGATTAAAAAACTGTATGAATATTTATTAGAAATTAAATTAGAAGAAGAACAAGTTAAAGAAACTATGATTGCTTGGGGGAAGAATTTTGGATATGGGATCGATTTAGAGAAATGGCAAAATTGTGGTCTCAAAATTATAAAATGACAATGTCAACAGCATATAAAGAAAATTTGTATAAGATGTTTTACAGGTGGCATTTCCCCTGACAAGAATAGCAAGGATGTTCAAGAATAAATCCGAAAAATGTTGGAAATGTCATCAGACACCTGACTCATATTACCATATTTGGTGGACTTGTGCGGATGCTAAAAAATACTGGACTAAAATCCACATGTGGTTGGAAAAAATGACAAAAAAACATATAGACTTGAAACCAGAGATATTTTTATTGGGAATTTTACCTGAAATATATAGTAAAGACTTGAAATATCTGATTGTAAATGTATTAACAGGGCTAGGATTGTATTTGCCAAAAACTGGAAAAATGAGAAAACACCATCACAGGAGGAAATCATTAAGAAAATATTGGAATGTGCTGAAATGAGTAGATTGACATTTGAAATTAGAGAACAAGAGGATAAACAATTTTATAAAATCTGGGATCTATTCTATCAATGGTTAGACAATAAAATACAGTAATGAAATATGTAGACTCTTAGAAAATAATAAATATATAAAGATGTATTTCTTTCTTATTATAACTACAAAATGATTTTAGTATAGATTTGGGATGATAATATGAACTGTTATAAAACAAACTAAGTAAATTATGATTATCTTGTAAAACATGAATGAATAAAAGTATAGTCAAATGATTGATTAATAATGATACTAAGGTATTTAATTTTTGATTGAAAATACGAGATTATATGCAATGTAATTGTAATTGAAGACTACGAAATAGAAGCACAAAACAATTTTCTAAACCAACCGGCACACTGTATGTACACCTATGGAAGATAGCTTGATGTTTTTATGTTTTGTTTGTTTATGTTTGTTTTTAAAAACCAATAAAAACTTATATTAAACAAAAAGATAAGTAATAAAGAAAAAAAGATGCGTGGACTTCAAATCCCAGAGTTCCTAGACTTGAAGTCCACACATCTTAAACTTGCCAAGTTGAGAAACATTGGAAAGGAAAGGCCCACCCAGGACAGAACCTCCTACGTTTATTAAACCTCATTTCAACTTAACCACATGCAGGCAACTTCAACATAAATATCCTATTTAGAAAGAGAAGCTGCTACTTTTGAGGATATTTTCTGATTGCTCTGATTTTACGTTACAGTTGCTAAAAAAAATAATTTGAATTCTGGGATGCCTGGTTAAAGGCCATGTTATTCTTTCCATTCTAAAATCATTTATAGTGTTTTTAGAAACTTTATATTGCATGTTCAGGGGTTCGATTTATGGTGGGGGGTTTTCCCCCCTCATCGTATATTTATTATTATGGTTTGTCTCACAGTTAGCCAGAATGGATTTGGCATTTTTATCTACCTGTCAAGTCCTTCCCAAGGACCTCAGAATCATTATTTATTAGTATCACAATCCTTGCTAATGCTCCTGATAATTTTTCTTGGTTTTATTGCCCCGTGTCTCATTCTTCATGTTTCATAATATCTAGAAATCAGCAAATAGATGGGAAGTAAACAATCATAAATATAATAGTAACCTTTTTTTAATATACATTTATCTTCCAGTTACTGTGGCCAAGCTATCCAAACTCTCTTTGCCAGTTCAGTTCTGGTTTTGCTTACCTGGAAACACCTTCCCCTCGAGTCAGTAAAATTTACTTCTAGGTAAATCTGTAGAGGAGCCTGCACAGCTATGATCACAATTGAGCCCAACATTTTTGTTGCTAAGCAAGATAGTTATTAAGTGACTCATGCCCCTTTTTGCCACAATTGTTAAGTTAATCATGTGGTTGCTAAGCAAGTCTGGTTTCCCTCATTTATTTTCTTTTCAGAAGCTGTCCCAAAGGTGCTTTTTCAGGAGGCAACTGGACTTTGTTATTCTTTCTTTGAAGATGTCTCACTTCTCACCCAAGAAGCTTCTTCAGCTCTGACTGGATGGTGGGGAATGGAAGGATTTATATTCCTTGCAGACAGCTGGTTATTTGTATTCTTTTTTTAGAGTCATTGAGGCCCCTTGGAGATTTATCTGGGTTTGCAGGGTCACCTGAGTAGTGCAAATGGGTGTGGAGCCTTCTTGGAACTGCTGAAAGGACTGTGTTGTAAACTGGAGATAGACAGAAGACAGAAAGAAGATAGAGAGATAGAAGACCTCTGGCTTGAAAGAGGGATTAAAGAGGCTATCTATGTCAAAACTGACCAGCCTTCTCTCCACAGATGGGGGGCAGGATACGACATCATCTATCTCCAGTCTACAACAAGTCTTTTCAGCAGTTCCAAGAAGGCTCCACACCCATTTGCACCACTCAGGTGACCCTGAGGACACAGGTGGCCTCAACGGCTCTCTAAAAGGATGCAAATGAATCCTTCCATTCCCCACCACCCACCCAGTCAGAGCTGAAGAAGCTTCTTGGATGAGAAACAAAATGTCTTCAAAGAAAAGAACAAGAAAGCCCAGTTGCCTCTTGAAAAAAAGCACTTTTGGGACAACCATGATCTGGATGACTGAGAATCTCCCTAGGCCTGCAACGGGACACTGCAACGATTGTAAATCCGTGCCAGTTGCCAAGCACCTGAATTTTAATCATGGGACACTGCAAGGGTTAAATGACAATTGGCAATAAGTTGTGTTTTTTTTTTCAGTGCCATTGCAACTTTGAACTGCCACGAAACAAACAAACGGTTGCAAGTGGAGGGTTGCTTGCATGCTTGTATTGGTAATAAATGGGAGGGAAAGCAAGTTGAGTTGCAAAAGTTTGAGGCAGAGGGTAAAACTTCCCACTTTCAGCTCACATGTTCAAAGTACGTCACCCGTGCTCGATTCCCTTGAGAACTGGGCCCTGGTGACCCCCAGCAGCCAGGCCCCAATCTTATTTAATTAAACTTTGATAATTTTCACCGCACGGAATAAACACTGGTACTCTTTTGGCAAAATTAAGCCTGACATGTTAAGCTCTCAAGGGGCTTAATTCCTGCACCTATGAAGGTTTGTTTTGTTTTTTACACTGTCATGGAAACAGACTACAAAGGTGAGGGGGGCCAATCTCCTTGAGCTTTCCAGTTGTCTGAGCAACCTCTATTTTTTTTTTTTAAATGAGGTGGTGGAGGGGCACTGGGGGGAGAGGTCACAAGCTCCTTTCAATTCCAAGCTTATGATTATCCGGAGGCACCTGCAACATAGCAAGAATTTATACACCAAACGACAGCCCCAGATTAACTCAATTAAGCAGCTTTGAGCAAGGCTCATGTTCTTAACTTTGTTGTTTAACTGTGCTTAGTCAATTCAGTCTTTTCCCCCCCTCCCCCTCCCTCAAACGTCACCAACAATGATCGCTGGCTCAAACTGTCGCCTTAACAGAGGACCTGCCAGCCTGTTTCTTCAATAACAGAAGGACTGGTGCCCTCAGCCTAGCAAAGGAATGCTGGCTGGGCCTCCCACAATTCCGTGCGAACGGCTTCGGAAACTGAGATGGAATCCCTGAAAATTCACATTTAGCATCCTGACCTCTAACAAGGACTTGTTGAGACTCTAGAAAGAGTGCAGAGAAGAGCAACAAAGATGATTAGGAGACTGGGGGTTAAAACATATGAAGAACGGTTACAGGAATTGGGTATGTCCAGTCTGATGAAGAGAAGGACTAGGGGAGACATGATAGCAATGTTCTGATATCTCAGGGGCTGCCACAGAGAAGAGGGAGTCAAGCTATTCTCCAAAGCACCTGAGGGCAGAACAAAGAAACAATGGGTGGAAACTAATCAAGGAGAGAAGCAACTTAGAACTAAGGAGAAATTTCCTGATAGTTAGAACAATTGATCAGTGGAACAATTTGCCTCCAGAAGTTGTAAATGCTCCAACACTGGAAGTTTTAAAGAAGAGATTGGACAACCATTTGTTTGAGATGATATAGGGTTTCCTACCTGAGCAGGGAGTTGGACTAGAAGACCTCCAAGGTCCCTTCCAATTCTGTTATTCCATTAGTCTGACTTGCACAGTTATACAGGAGGTCCTTGACTTACAACCACAACTGAGCCCCAAATTTCCATCGCTAAGCAAGACAGTTGTTAAATGACTTTTTGCTGCATTGTTCAATCTTTCTTGCCACCATTATTAAGCGAATCACTGCCATTTTTTAAAATAGTAACAATAATATAAGCGAATCTGACTTCCTCATTAACTTTGTCAGGAGGTGGCAAAAGGTGATCACATGACTCCGGGACACCGTAAGGTCATAAATACATGCCAGTTGTTGTTAAGTTGCCCTCGCCACTAAAGGGGTTGGAGACCCCACCAGGGGTCTCCAACCTTCGCCACTTTAAGACTTGTGGACTTCAACTCCCAGAATTCCTCAGCTGGGAGTTGAAGTCCACAAGTCTTAAAGTGGCCAAAGTTGGAGAGCCTTGTTCTAAACAAATGGTTGTTAAGTCATGGACTATCTCTAAACCCAATATCCCAGACACCGCACTGCCACTGCCACACCTCTTTTCCGATGTGCTCACCTGGCGCCAGGTACGCAGCGGACGTACATGCAACTCACTCGGTTCCCTCGGCTGCTTTTGGTAAGGAACACCTCGACGGTGTCCAGTTCTCGTTGGGTGTATTGGAAATCGGCCCGGTCTGTCAAATGAAGCTTCCAGCGAGCCATGGGGCCACCCCGGGCGGAGGCGCTGCTGGTGCTGCCCGCAGGCTCTGGCTCTGGGACAATTGTATAGGTGGGGTCTGGAGGTAGGAAGGCCAGCTTGGCAGCGATTCGACTAGGGCACGGTGGGCAGCAGAAGAGGCAGCAGAGTTCACTGACCGTCAGCCCATTCATGGCCGCGGGTGGAATCAAGGGGAGGGACTATGGGGCACAGGGTAATATTCAGGGAAGGAGTCCCACAACCAGGCAATCCAACCAGTTAAGGAAATATTTCAGCCTCCAGTGAAATACAGCAAGTCTTTAGCACGTGTCCTCTCAGAACAGCCATATCTGAGAGGTCCTGCATTCCAGCATAGAGAATCTCGAAGTCTCTCTCTGCACATGAGTTTCGCTGCACAGGATCCTAAAAACAAAACAAAAGAGGAAATTAATTTTTTCCCCCATCCAGGAGATCCAATAAAGACAATGGGAATGGTCGGAGTTTATTGATTTCATGGGATCTTCTTACTGGATACGCCCCTTGTTTCATCTGGAGGCAACTTTAGGCTGCTTACATAGTAAAATAAGCTCACATAGTGAAATCTAATCCAATACAGGTAGTCCTCAGCTTACAACCATTTATTTACTGACGGTTCAAAGTCACAGCTTCCTGGGGTCATGGGATCAAACTCGGATGCTTGGCAATGTGCCAGGGGTCACGTGATCACTTTTTGTGACCTTCTGAAAACAAAGCCAAAGGGGAAGCCAGCTTCGCTTAACATCCATGTTACTAATTTAACAACTGCATTGATTCACTTAACAACTGTGGCAAGAAAGGTTGCAAAATGGAACCTTTAGGGCTCAATTGTAGTCGTAAGTTGAGGACCAGCTGTATTTCCCAACCGTAGCCATTATTAAGATCTGTGGGCATTTTTAAAATGTGTTGCTGGCTGAGATATTCTGGGAATTGAAGTCCACACATCTTAAAATAGTTAAAGTTGGGAAACCGTTATCTAATCTAGTGTCATCAAATACTCTGTGGAAGCCCAGCCAGTTGTCACAGCAGCCCCAGGATTGGTCCAGCAAAATTCAGGTGCAAAATGCCATATTTCAATGGTATGATTTGGGAGTTTTGGAGTCTTAATGGAAGATATGACAGCTGTTTGCCTTCTACTTCCATTCCACGCTTTACTTAACCTCTAGAACAGAGGTCTCATTCTCGCGGCCCGCAGGCCAATTACGGCCCGCAGGACGATATCCTGTGGCCCCCACCGTGATATGAAAGTATAATATTAGTGTATAATATAAATATAAAGTATAATATAAGGTATAATATTATGCGGCCCAGCCTCACCCAGACTCTGCCTCCAGCGGACCCCAGGTAAATTGTGTTTGAAACCCCTGCTGTAGAAGAAGAAAAAAACCCAATAAAACTTTCTAAAGAAAACCAATCTTGACTTTTCTTTGGAAGGGGAAGATACTGAAGCTGAAACCCAAATAGCCTGGCCACCAAAGAAGAAGAGATGACTCATAGGCAAAGACGCTGAGGTTGGGAAAGACTGATGGTAAAAGGAGAAGGGAACGGCAGAGGATCAGCTGGTTAGATGGAGTCATCAACGCAATGAACGTGAATTTGGGCAAACTCTGGGAGGGAGCGGAAGACAAGAGGGCCTGGCCTGCCGTGGTCCATGGAGTTGTGAAGAGTCAGACATAACTTAGCGACTGAACAGCAACAAATAAACAGTTCAACCATCTATTGATATCACCTGTGGCCTCCTAGTTCCTTCTAAGTCAAGTTCAGAGGTTTTCTATATCAGTGGTCCCCAGTCTTTCTGGCTTGGTGGGGCATTTGCACACGCGTGTGAGCATCCAATGCTCACACAAATGGAGCTTTGCGCCTGGCAGTGGGTCATGGCCCATGGGTTGGGACCCCTGTACTATATGCAGGGGTGGGATTCAAATTTTTAAACAACCGGTTCTGTGGGCGTGGCTAGTTGGGCGTGGCCATGTCACTGGGTGGGCGTGGGTTTTTTGCAGCAAAACCCTCCCCCCTGGTTTTTGGGCCTTCTGGGCCTCAGGGAAGCCTCGGGGGGATTTTTGCTCCCAGAAGGCTCCTCTGGGGCTCAGGAAGAAAAAAAATGGAGCCTGGAAGAGGCACGCACCCCACCCCCCTTCATTTTGGGGCCTTCTGGGCCTCGGAGAAGCTCCTGGAGGGGTGTTTTTGCTCCTAGGAAGTTTCCCTGGGGCCCAGGAAGGCAAAAAAAATGGAGCGCAGGGTGTGTGTGTGTGCTGCCCCCCCCCTCCATTTTTTGGCTTTCCGGGCCTCAGGGAAGCCCCCTAGGCCAGGGGTCCCCAACCACCGGGACCGGTACCGGTACCAGTCCGTGGATCATTTTGTACCGGGCTGCAAAGAATGAAAGTAGGGCCTACTTTGCTTGGGTGCCACCATCTTGTTTCGACGGGGCTTGAGAAAGTGCTTCCAGGTAAGCTTTTCAATCGTCGGTTGGAAAGCGGCATTTGGGTGCTGAAGGACTCCTCGCACCTTAGTTTCGTCAAAGGGGCGGCTTAACGAAGAGCCGTCCCGATGGCGGTGGAGAATCACGTTACTCAGGAGGAGATTAAGAAAGAGCCCGAAAAACCCATCGACTGCGAGAAGGTACAAAGGAGGAGTTGAAGGTGGCGGGAAGAAGCGTCTGGCTGGCCGGTCGCTTGGCTCGCCTTGCCTTGGTCGTGCGTGCTGATGCCGGTACCGGTCCGTGGATCGGTCTGTGGATTGTACCGGTCTGTGGTACAAAAAAGGTTGGGGACCACTGCCCTAGGCGAAGCAGTAAGACGAGGAAGGGAATCCTGCCACAGCTGATTATAGGAACAACTGATGGTTGGGGGGGGGGAATACCTTGAGGAGTGACTGGGCAGGGAAGAACCCAGTTAGCAATGTTAGGCATGTGCGCAATGTTGCACATGCACGATAAGGACTGACTGGGCGTGGAGGGGAGGGGAGGGCAGAGAGGGGCGGGGCAAGCCAGGGGAACGATTTGCCGGTCTCCAAACTGCGCAAAATCATAACAACCAGTTCTATAGAACCAGCCTGAACCAATAGAATCCCACCCCTGGCTATATGATCTTGAGATTCCTTCTGATTCTTATTCAGTGATAAGAAAGCAGCTTAGAGCAGTAGGAGTAACATAGGACTTGGAATACTCAACTGTTCACTGGCCCTTTAAAACATGCCTACCCATAAACTTTCACACAGAAATCAGCCTCATTAATAACCTTCTCAAAATTTTGATCATCCTACATAACAAGAGAGCAAGGAGGGGGTTAATATGTACAAGTGTTCACTCATTCCTGATTTGCAGCCATTAATTTATCACACACATATGAATGATTAACCAAATGAACATGTCCATACAATTTCCGCTAATAGAAATATCATAAAGGAAAGGGACTTTTTCTATGAAAGCTGAACACAATATAAGGTGGAAGATTAGATAGCAACATTAATTGAACTTGCAGAAATGGCACCGTTGATTAGTTTGGTTGGGGGCGTGGAATAATAAAATACTTTTTAAAAAAAAACCTGGAACCCTTGTATGGACTTTTTGCTGAAAGAAGGAAAAATGAATGGATGATTATGGGATTTGAGAATTAAAATGAGGGGAAGAAGTTAAGGAAATGTTTAACATGACAATGACTGGATAGAAGGGCAGAAGGCATTATTGTATGTTCTTCTCTTTTTTTCTTTTCGGTTTTCTTTTCTATTATTTTCTGTCTTTGTTCTTGTTTGTGTTGTGTTAACATTGTGTTAACCAATAGAACAGCTTGCCTTCAGAAGTTGTGGCAGCTTCATCACTGGAGAGTTTCAAGAAGAGATTAGACTGCCATTTGTCAGAAATGGTGTAGGGTCTCCTGTTTGGGCGGGAGGTTGGACTAGATTATCTACAAGGTCCCTTCCAACTCTGTTAATCTCTTAACTCTGTTAAATCTGTTGTGTGCTTTACAGCATTACATTGAAAATGTGGGTGTATATACAAAGCTGATCAGAACAAAATTGACCATATTGTATTTTCATCTTAGGGTTTAAATTAGAAGGAATTTATGGGGTGTGGAATCTCCAACCCAGATTAAATCTAGCTTAATCTAAATTTAACAGACTTACAATAACCTTTGTTCTGCCAGCATTCACACCTCATGTAAAGAGACCCTATGCCTTGTTTACTTTTCGTGTAATGTCTTAAGTTAGACATTTAGTTGTATGATCCCAGCCAACAGTGGTTTTTTAAAATTTATTTACAGAATAGCCCACTTTTATTATTTTAATAAATAACTCAAGGTAGCGAATATATCCAACACAACTTCCTCCTTCTATTTTCCTCACAACAACCACCCCTGTGGTGGGTTGGGCTAAGCAAGAGTGACTGGCCCAAAGTTACCTAGCCAGCTTTTATGAAGTAAAGCAAGTTTCATGGAAACTGTGAATCCAACCAGCCAGAGGCCAATCATATGAACATCATATAACCCAGGGTATGTTACTGTTACTTGTCTTAGAATTAGCAAGAGGCCGTCCAAGCCATCCTAAAGGTGCCTTTTCTAATTGAAAAAAGTTTCTTGGATGAGAAATGTTTTCAAAGAAAAAAATCAACAAAGTTCAGTTGCTTTTCAAGAAAAAAACACTTTTGGGACAACCATGACCTGGATGATAATAAATCTCCATAAACATCAAGGCCTCCAGCTGAATTTCCTGCTAAGTGCCAGACTGATAATAAATCCAAATAAATAACATTTTGTTTTCACCCCATTCAATACAGAAAAGTTTTCCACCCCTCTAATTCTACACTTGATTTGTTCCTAATGTGAGATATTTTTTTTTTACTTTTGACTTCTGACTGGGCCAAAGAGTAAGATGTAGAACCATCACAGTACTGCATCAATGTCCACTACAAACAATGATATCAAAATCATGACTCAGAGGTCATTATCAAAACTCTCTAATCAGGACTGGAAATAAATATTTCAAGGAAAAAGCCCTTATGATTTGGGTTTAGTATGATTCATTCAGAAAAATGGTTGATAGCATAAGCCTTGCAACAAGTACTTTGGCCTTCCAATCTGAACTTTATACGCCAGCATATGGAAACCACTAGTGTTTTCCTTGGCTTCCTTGACTTTTTGGTAAAGGAGAGAGAAAATTTGTCTTATGCTACAGCTACTAGGTTTATTATCATCATGACGCCACTCTCAAAGGCAAGACAGCTTGCAAATTTTACACCATGTTCATGATAAGCATATTATCATTTGCATGATGACGTCATGTGGCAGATCATTAATTCTTTCCAAAGACTTCTATGCAACCTTGATGGTGGTACAACCAACTCACAGAATATCCCTCCCACAACTCCTATGAATAATGTAACTACAACTGTTCTTCACCCAGGCAAGGTCCAATACACTCCTTCCTGATCACCTTGGTAACATTAATATTGATAACGTTCTCAATCTTGGTAACATTAAGATGGGTGGACTTCAACCCCCAGAATTCCCCAGCTTCTGGGAGTTGAAGTCCACCTAATCTTAACCTGGCCAAGATTGAGAAATGCCTAAAATTATCTACAAGATTTTTTTAAAAAAAAAAGGAGTAGGAGGACACTACCAATCTGCTTGCTTTGAAAAAAATAAAAATAACAATAGCAGCAGCAACTGAATTTCTGCAAGTGTTTGCAACTGTGAAGCTTCTACCTATAATCATGTAGCTTAAAATAAGGCTGCATCCACCCATCTCTCTCGCATCAGCTTCAGAGCCTCCAAAGCCAATCCAAACCCCACATTGCTTGTGCCACACGAATAACATCATTAACAGAACACTACAGCTCCCCCTCAGCACTCCATGAGTCATTGGAAAGCAAAATGGACCCACAGCACATTTTAACCAGTGGTCTTCTCCCTCTACACAAAGTCCCCAACCACCTCCCCTTCAGTTGCATACTCCAAAAGCCCCCCTCCACACATACTACCTTATCCTACCCATTATCTGCAGCCAGCACTACCTATAAGAATGTCAAGCAGGCCTTTGCTCTAGGGTACTTTCCAAGCGTGCCTAACTTTATCCCATTATCCCAAACTCTTCTTGCTGGGGATCATGGGCACTGTAGTTGAGATGCTTTGAAAAGGCTCGGGGGGGGTGTCAATGCACAAACCGCAAAATCCACCCCCTGTCAGTCAGTCAGACCCTACCTTGAACAGCGATCAAGAGAGGTTTTCTCCCAAGTAAGCACCCATGGCGTAAACCCCGCGCGTTTTCACGGTTAGCATGGTCAAGCAGACGCTCTCGCAAAACTGTTCGTGGCTGGAAACGGAGCCCAGTCCACGGAGGGTGGGAATTGTGGCAATCCGAGCGCAATTCTCTCCAACGGTCCGAATTGACAGCGAAAGATTCTTTACGGAAGGGACAAAACGAACGTGCGAAGAATGGAGGTCGTAGCGGTATATGACATCATCGGAGCTGTCACTACACACACACAAACATGTACACGAGAAATAACTAGGGTACTTTGGGGAGCCGGGCACCCCCCAGATCTCCTCCCGAGCAGTCCTGCAAACACGCTTCCCAGCCAGCCACGGCAAGACCATTCCCCACCCCCCCACTCCCTTTGGCGTAAATAAAGGCAAGAGGTCGGTCGTCAGCCCGGGAGAACCGAGTAACACACCTCCCCTTGCAAAAAGGGGGAGACCCAAAACACGCACGCGAGCCCCGGACGTTAAATACCACCGCACCGGTCCGGAATACGGGAGAAATCCGCCCGGCAAGCGCTGAAGCCGCCGCCCGCCGCCCCGGGCTCGATGCTCTCCAGGGATGGAGAGGCGGCGCGCATCCGCGCCCGGACGCCCCAAACTCTCCCTTTGCCAGCGTGGAAGGCAGGCAGCCAGCAAGGCAGGCAGACCCCGCGAGGCTCCAGAGCCTGCCTCCCCCTCCGTCCGTCCCCGCCCGTAATCACCCGCGCCTGCCCGCTGCTCCGCGGTTGCCAGCGGGGTTCCCCCGTCTCCTTGGGCGCGCACCGGCTCCTGGAAGGGCAGCTGGCGAGTCTCTCCTTCGGCCGGCAGGTGGGCTGTCCTCCGTTCCCCTCTGCTGTTGGCCGCCCAGCTCAGCCGCCAAGCCGTCGTCCGGCCCGGATCTGTTGTTTCCCGGCTCCCGCTTGGGTGCTCCAACCGGGCGCCCCTGCGCTCCGCATTACGCGTCGGGCCTGCAAGTTGGAACGAGCGGCCGCTGCTGCGCCGGGCCTCCCACCCTCTGGCGTCTCTGCCTCCTCCTCCTCCCCCTCCTCCCGGGGAGGCGGATGTGACAGCGCGACGCCAGCTCTGGAAATGACGACACCCGGCCCGGGTGGGGCCTTGAGGAGGCAGAAATGGTGGGGAGGGTCTCCAGGGGAGACGAGGGGAGCTGAGATCCCTAAGCCGCGCTGAGCATGGGCGCCAGTCGGACGAGCAGGAAAAGGCGTCGGAGACCCTGTTGGTGTGGTTTGCAGAGCCATGGCTTAGAGCAGAGTTTCTCAAAATGGGGTCCCCACAGGACTTTTGGGTGGGTGGGGGGCTCCTCCAGGACTCACGACCCTCTCAGGGGTCCGCGAAATCAAAACGATTTACCAGCCTACGTTGAAAAATAGCACCCCATCATACAAGGGTGAGAAGCGGCAGCCAATGGGTCTACTTTCATTATTAATCTGGTAAATCTTGATGGAGGTAGCCCATACAAATGAAAGCTTTTGGGGGGCACTCCATATTTTTTTTAAAAAAATGTGGGAAGGGATCCTGAGAGGAACAAAAAAAAGAAGAAAGCGCTGAGGGGAAAAAAAAAAAAGAAAACATTGGTTTAGAAAATAACCACAACTGACTGACTTCAAATGCTCACAAGCAGTCGCGTTTTGGTTTAGTGGGATCTAAACATTGCAGTTTGTAAACAGCAAGTTCAGACAGAGGTTGTCTCTGCCCCTGAGATTAGGTATCATGTCTTAGTTAACCCACTATTTACATTCAGGCCGTTATACCTAAAAAGACACGCAACCAAGGAGCCACTGCCAGATAACTAGGATTAAGCAGGAGTCAGGGGCTGTGTGTTCAGGGGCCACAACCAAACTGCATCTAAGCCCATCATTCAGACGTCCTGCAGCCTCTGTAGTTCAGTGTGTGTGGCACAAATCCTGGAAATGGAGTAATTTAAGACATCGGGTAGTCATGAATAAGTGCTGGTTGAACCCAGCCTCAGTTATCTAGATGCTTGAATCAAGGATCTTCAGCATATTGAAATGCAAATTATCATCTCATTGCAGAATATATATATGGAGCTTCTCAGTCATCCAGGTCATAGTTGTCCCAAAGGTGCTTTTTCAAGAGGCAACTGGACTTCCTTCAGTGGTGGGATTCAAATAATTTAACAACCAGTTCTCTGCCCTAATGATTTCTTCCAACAACCAGTTCACCAAACTGCTCAGAAAGTTAACAACCGGTTCTCCCAAACTGGTGCAAACTGGCTGAATCCTACCACTGACTTCCTTGTTAACACCTTTGGGAGATCTCATTGCAGGTAATCATAGAGCAACATTCTGATTTTCTGCTGATCTTCTAACTTGCAGGAGTTGTTATGGTAGGGAAGGCAGGTACATGAAACTTGCCAACCTTATGGCAAATGTTGGTCCTCTGTCAAAAAAATATGTGCCTTGCATTTCCTCTAACAACACGATTCAAGCTGAGAGAACTACCTTTTCTTGCTGAGTGCCTGTTGCACCCCTTCATGAGTCTGCCTTGGGTAAACTTCCTCCTTCCAACTGGACTTTTTCAAGGTCTGGGGCAAAGTTCTCCTTCACACATGAAGCGTTTGAGGAAAATAGTTTTACTATGAGACTGAAATCGTGATGTTAAATTCTTTGTGATAGACTTGTAGAAGTCATTGTGTTGGATTCTTCAGTGTTCTTTTGAGTCAGAGAGAAATGCACAAGATAACTGTTAAAGGATATTTACTCTTTTTACAGTTCTTGGAAGTAAAATTTTCATGCTTCCATTTTTTGTTCAGAGGAAGGAAAAATGCACCAAAAGTTTGGTAATGGCGCTCTTTATATCCACTGCTTTCTGCAATGGATAAATGTGAAAGTTGCTGCCACAAGAAATATTGTTGACTGACTTAGATGAATTTGAAAGTGAAGGTAGAAAAATGCAGTGTTCAGAGCCGGAGGATATATAGACTATAAAAGTACAGTATAAGATATAAGTCAGGCCTTGACTTAACACCATTCGTTTAGTGACCGTTCAAAGTTACAATAGCACTGGAAAAAGTGACTTGTGACTATTTTTCACACAACAGTTACAGCAGCTCTCTGGCTTTATTCACTTAGCTGGTTTTCTTAATTGTAGCAAAAGAGATGTAAAATCAGGTGCCTCGCTTAGCAACAGAAACTCTAGCCCCAATTGTGGTTGTAAGTTGCAGGTTACCTGTATATGCTGCTTCTAATAAATCTTAAAAAGTTGAATTAGCTGATAAAAGTCATGAAGAACATCTCAAATCCAGTACCTCCCCTGGTGACTTCATGGGCATGTCTAGAATTACCTTGAGGTAAGATAGGCAGGCTATAATTTTTTATAAATAAATATGTGGAGGTTTTCTATAACACTGAAAGTAATTTGCTGTTGTCTTCTTCTAAATTGTTTTTTTTTTAACTGCTCAGGTTGATCTAAGAAGGCTAAGAAGTAGGCACGTCCTGTGCTGCTTTTGAGATCAGCAAACTTTGGCTACAGTGCTAACTGGACCTTGTTCAAGGGACAGGATCTATTGCATGATTTACCCCCTCCCCCTATTTTTGAGAATAATGTGTTTGTGGAACAATTCCTACCTGTTTTTTTATTCCATTATTTAATTACCACTACCTCATAACAGCTTTGTTCCTTATGCCATCTGTCTTGTAAATTCGCAGCATTCTTTTTTTCACCAAGTATATGTATACATTTGCACTATACTGTGATGTTTCTATGATGTGTCATGTCATATGCATAATGGTTATTCTTTGAGAGCTGAATACAATGCAATTTTGTTTTAATGTATGCTGATTAGTGTACATTTAAAGTCACAATAAAGTTTATAATTCTATTCCTATTCCTATTCCTAATCGTGTTGCATTTTCCCAGCCTACCTTCCCAGAGTGGGAAGCCAGGGTCTATTGAGGGTCCAATTTATTAAGGAAGTACACCTGATGGAACCTAGAAGAAGGACCTTCTCTGTAGTGGCTCCTTCCCTTCAGAACATCATTCATTGGGAAATAAGATTGGCCCCTCCTAGCTAGACTTTTTGGAAAGCCCTAAAAACATGGTTCTCTCAGGAGGCCTGCAGACCCAGGTTGCTTTGGAGCCAATCAAATGGCTTATATGATTGCATTTGTCACAATCTCAAGCGGTGGGAGTTTCTGGGGTTTTTATTTTGTAGATATTTAAGTGCTTTACACAGGGGTGTGCTGCTGGGAGTTTGTGGGGGTTCGGGAAAGCCCCTAGCTAAGATTTTGTGCAGTTTGAAGAACCCCCAAATGTCTACCCTGCCCCGCCTCTCCCCGGAGTCTCCATGCGGCCCATTTTGGATGCAGGTAAGTGCAGGGTACATGCGGAGGCTCGGGGAGGGCAAAAAACGGGCCTCCCGGAAGTTCGGGAAGGCCGGAAATGGCCCTGTTTCCGGCTTCCAGGAAGCCTCCGGAGCCCAGGGAGGCCGTTTTCACCTTCCTGGAGTCTCGAGCAAAGCCTCCGGAGCCCGGGGAGGGCAAAAACACCCCTCCACTGTAATGCAGGAGGCCGACTAGGCCACGCCCACCATGGCCATGCCCACCGAGCCGCCAGGCAGAGGACCCTTTGCTAAAATTTTTGAAGCCCACCCCTGGCTGGATACCACCCTGAGTCACCGTGGGCGAGTTGGGTGGCCCTATGAATCTATTTACGAAGTAAATACACTTTTCGGCATATTCAAACTTGAACTGTATGCAGGTGCCAACCATTGTTGTTGTTTCTAAAAAAAAACAAACACCACCTGCTTTTTGTTTTCCACTTTGAATATGGAGGCCTCTTGGTTAAAAGAGGTCGGTAGATCTTTACGGGCAAATAGCAGAGGATGAGATAAAAATAGAAGCCATATCAGGGGATTAGAAATCACGAAATCCTCCCCTTGCCTACAGAGCCGTATTCCATTCACTGTAGCATATATTTTTTTGTCAGGGACAAAGTCCTTTTGTCCTAAAGGAGGAAATATTTTCACTCACTTGGGATATTTCTCTGGGGCGAAAGAATGGCAAGTTCGATGAAAGGGAAATGAAGAACGCCAAACTCTGATCGTGTCAGATCCCGAGGGCTTGGATGTGTGCAAGATAAGTCTTCCATTGAGTGTGGCAATCAATCTCTCTCAAGGAATGTAAACATGTACTTGTGGACTCGGCAGCAGAAGATTCAAGGACGTGGCTTAGCTAAGATGTATTTACAGCAGAGATGTACTGGCACTGCAAAACATACAGAAACTAGGGACTTGCCTGTAGTTTTTATGCCAGCTCCAAGCTTTAAATTCTTTCCTGTTCTTATGGGAGTTAAAATAAAAGATTTTACAGCCTAGTGGTCAACCTTGGGTGTTGAGGGCAGTTACACAGTGCTTTGGTAGCTGTCTGATCTAGCCAGAGCCTCTTCTAACAGAAAAACCGGGCACCTTGGAGGTCTTCTAATCTAATCCAGCCCCCTGCACAGGCAGGAAACCCTATACTATTTCATACAAATGGTCCAATCTCTTCTTGAAAGCCTCCAGTGTTGGAGCACCCACAACTTCTGGAGCAAGTTGTTCCACTCAGTGGTGGGATTTAAATTTTTTTACTACCGGTTCTGGGGGCGTGGCTTGGTGGGCGTGGCAGGGGAAGGATACTGTAAAATCTCCATTCTCTCCCCCATCCCACTAACCTGCTTTCCAGCTCCGTTCTCCTGTGCAGGGCAACAAATGACCCAGCCAATCAGCTGGGACTCGGGAGGCAAAAAAGAGATGAGGGCAGGGCCAGTCAGAGGTGGGATTCCGAACTACTCAAAATTTCCACTACTGGTTCTCCAGAACTGGTCAGAACCTGCTGAATAACCACCCTTGGTTCCACTGATCAATTGTTCTGTCAGGAAATTCCTCCTTCCTTCTAGGTTGGATCTCTCATCTTCTAGCTGGCAGTTTCAGCCCTCACACCAACCTTCACAACTCTAGTGGGAGATGGTGACATCATGACTGAATGTACACACCCTGCAAACCCAAGTAATGTTGCATATGTTTCTCTATTCACATAACACCCTTTTCCCAAAGAGATAGTGATGGGCTGGTTCATAACATATGCCTTTACTTTACAATGTTGGGATTCCCACAGTATGTTGAATCACCAACCTCATCATAAGCCAGTTTGTTATGTGTAGTGAGTCATATAACATAGCAGTGCCAAGTACAAATGAAAATTATGTGCTAGTAAGTTGTTTTACCTCTTGGCAGCCACATAAAATTTCATGATGATATCTGCCTGACCTGGTTCTTCAGGTCTTCCCACAGTGCCCTCATCACTGTACCTGAATTATGCTGGTTATCCTCGTCTCTTTCTTCCACCTTTCCCAGCACTGTAGACTTCTCCAGAGATTTTGGGTATTCACATATCAAAAGTAGGATAATTTGATCCTGGTCAATGAAAACTCCGGGTTGATTTGTTCAATGATCCATCGGCTTGTTTTCTTGGTTGTTCATGATAGTCTCAACAGCCTCCTCCCAACACCAAAATTTAAAAGCATCAATATTCTTCCTATCCTGCTCCTACTGCTTTATCAGAGATCAAAAGTGTGAAAAGAGAGCAGATTTTTTTTAAAAATTGAAAATGCAAATGAGTAGTACTGAACCTGGTGAGCAGTTTCCAGGCCAGTGTCTTGTCTGGGATAGTTCATGACAAAATGTCTTGTTAGATAGGATATCACTTATGGCCAAGTCAAAGTGACACCTGCCAGGCCTTGAACCAAGGATGCACATGAAAATGGACTGGGGTTTTGTTTCTTTGGCTGTGGCCACTAATTTGATTTTTTTGATCTCCTCCCTGTGGGTTTCCCTTCTCTCTACCCACCAAATACCACCGTCAGATTGCAAAATATCAGACAGGACTGGGGAAGGAAGAGGCGAGCTTTGACCGGTGGCTACAATGGCAGATCTGCCCAGTCCTCCAAACTCACTCAGGTGTTTTACAGTCATGCATTTAAAGTGAGCTTGACCAGCAATTGTGATCAGCTGATAACCAGGCCTCCTTTTAAGCAAGGGTTCGGCACTTATTCTAGAGTAGTATTTCTCAGCCTTGACAAGTTTAAGATGGGTGGACTTCAACTCCCAGAATTTCTCAGCCAGGGGAATGTTAAAAACTTTGGAGACTCGGGACACGGAGAGCTAGCAATCTCTTTCTCTACTACACCACCCTTCTCTGTCTCCACCACCAGTTAAGGATCAAACTCGGAGATCTGGAGAGAGATCTGCTATTTTGGCTTGTTGCTTGCTTAAAGGGGAAAGCACTGTTTAACACCAGAATAGCTAACAGGGAAGCTGCCTCAGAGAAATGGGGGTATCTATTTAAAAGGACAGTCTGAGGTTGTGCCACGCTTAGGTTCATGCATGTGGGAAAAAGTTTCTGAAGTTGCTATTTTTATTACTGCATTTGCAATCATGTATCCCCCCTCCCCAATAGAGATGCGCTTGTTAATTTTAAACAGAATGGGAAGTAATTTCTGGCAAAGTATAAGATATATGAGGTTGTCAAGGTACACTTAAGTAAAGTTAAAAACTGACCTCTAATTTACCAGAATCTGCAGTCAGATTAATCTGATCCTACCGACGATTTACATGCTGTTGGTAATACTCATATTTCCCCAGGAGGTGGCGCTAAAATTCCATTTCCATGGAAGCAGTAGGTTGAGACTCCACTATCCCACCATCCTTTTCCCGCCTGTTGCTTAAACACATCTACCAAATGTTGTAGGCAGGTGATTCATTACCTCTTTCTGTAACCACTCCCACTGTACAACTGCTCTTTCTATTAGAAAGTTTCCCCTTCCTTTAACCAGGATCTGCCTTCCCGTGACAACTTAATATATTGTTCCATACCCTGTACAGATAGTCCTCAACTCACAAAGGTTATAGTGACTATTCAAGTTACAAAGGCACTGAAAAAATGTGATTTATGGCTGTTTTTCACATATCCATTTGCAGCATCCTCATGGTCATGTGATCAAAATTCAGACATTTGGCAATGGCATGTATTTTTGACGATTGCAGGGCCTTTCGCAATCTTCTGACAAGCAAAATCAATGGAGAAGACAGGTTCACTTAACCATTTTACTAACAAATGCAGTGGTTCACTTAACAACTGTAGCAAGAAAGATTGTAAAATGGAGCAAAATTCACTTAATTATTTTAATTAATTAAAATTTAATTAAAAAAACCTTGCTTAGCAATGGAAATTTTGGGCTCAGTTGTGGTCGTAAGGCGAGGACTACTTGTACTCTGAAGACAAACAGGCCCCAGCATGCTTCTCTAGGACATTTTCAAGAGCTTGAAAAATGTTAACCATATTCTTGGTCAGTCTTCTGTTTGACATCTAAACATACTAATTTTCTTCACAATCTCTGAAGCCCTGAGTTCCAGTTCCACCAGTCTTCTCCTCTTCTGACCATTTTATTTCTCCTGTCTGCTTCTTGAAAAGCAATGACAAGAATTGGATCCTTTCTGAAGGCTGTATCCAACGTATGTATAATATATTAAATGTATTACTTTCCAGTATTTGGGACTTACACCTTTGTTGATGCAGTTTAAAATAGCATTTGCCTTTTTCACAGCAGAGTTATCGTTTTGATTCATATTTAGCTGGCAATCTATTCTGAACTGAGTTCATTTTCAGATGGGCCCTTTCCAATAAATAACATGTAAAATAACTGCATGTATTCTTGGCATGCATCCTTGATTTTCTCTAGCTCCTGTGATTCTCCTGCCATCTGGTTGAACACTTGGTCCTCTCCCTACTGTTTTCCCAATTTTTCAGATGCTAATCTTGGGTCCCCAACTTGCCAACTAATTTCATTGTGTATTGTTGTCATCAAAACACTTTTGCAAGCTGTTGGACAGAGGAGAACGTTCTTGGAGCTCAGACAATCTTGGCTAAGTTACCAGGTGTCTTCCTTTTTTCTAGAGAAATGGATCAAGTGCCTTCCTTTTTCTAGAGAAATAGATTATTTTTAAGAATTAGCTTCCTCAACAGCTAGGAAATAACCATCTCAAGAAAGGAAAACATCCTGCATTTCTCTAGAGAGCTGGTGGGACAGGATGCAGTCAGGGAGGGGGCGGGCGGCGCACTGGATAAACCTTGGCGGGGGTTGCCCCCACTTCTGTAACTGCAACAGCCACATAGTTCTGAACTGTTGAGTCTAACTGACTAAGATTTCCCATCCAGAATCAGAATATAACACAAATATGTTAATGAAGGGGTTGAAGACTTAAAAAGAGAGCATTTGAAGGGGCTTCGTGCTGCTTGAAATAGGCCCGACTTACTTTGGAAGGGAAAAAGAAGGGAAGGGAAAACAGGATAGACAGCCAAACAGCAAAAACATTAGATCTGGGACTGAACTTTAGTAGTGTCAGGAACAAGCAATCCAAACCACAAGTGCATAGTCTCAAGCAGAACCTTTATTGTTGGCCATTTGTGTTACAAAAATTTCACCAGGCTCTCTGCCTTCCCCTGGGAATGGTCGGATACGGCTTCAGGGATTCTGGGGGAGGACAGGCCTGTACCACTTCCTGCAGTGCAAGGACTCTAAGCTTGGCCTCTTCTTAACGCCTCCATCCAGTCTAGCTGGAGATTCCGCCCCAAGTAGTATGGCTTGGCTTGCTTTCTCCGATGGGGTGCAAACCCTGGTATTAAGTCTCAGTGCAGAGGCCCTGAACAACCCTTCTCCATTCATGAAGCAGGGGGATTTTGTTCACCTTTTCCTGCATTGGGGTGGGGGGTGGGGGAGAATACACATCATGGAGAGAATCAGATGGAAATTGAGGTCACCCTGGGCAGAAAACCTATTTATAAAAGAAGAGGCAAGCAGACACCACCACCTACATGAATAATAACAACAAGGCCTTTGCAGAGCCCAAAATCCATGTTCTTTTGTGCTCGTTGGGATATAGAGGGCTTCCCAGTGCATCTAATTGGCTACCAAAGGCTTTGTTTGGCTCTGCCATACAAAGGACAAGGTCCTCTGCCAGATCTGAGGGTGGCAGTCTTGCTCAGTGGGCATAGGAGGGCTGATGCTTTAAGAGGGAAAGCAAGAGGGGCTGAGGATGAAACACTGCCTTTCAACACAGGCCGCCTAAATCGGAGGCCTTGTGGGAAGGCCCAGCCCCAGCAGCCATGCAGCTGGAAACCATGAATCGCTCATCCAAATAACCTCCCTGTAATTACATTCTGTTACTTAAACGAGGGTGAAGCCACCAAGGGCCTCGCAAGTTAGACACTGCCAACAAAGGAGTCACATGCACTCTGCACAAGCAACTCCAGGGAGATTTGCATTGACTACAGATATGCAAAATTTTAAGATTTCTGAGAGAGGAGAGAAAAGGAATGCTTTTGGGGTTCAGCCTCAGGCCTCGATTTGACAGGAAGGAAATGCAGGTGTTGGGGGTGGAACTGCATCCAACCAGGGACCCAAATTGCTTGCAGGGAAGGGCAATGCACAGTGAAGAGGACATGTCAGCATTTTGAAGTCTCCGTTGAAACAGAAGCACATGGGGATTAGAAATTGATGGATGGAAGGGCTGTTTACTTTCACGGGTGACCTTGGGAAAATCTGAGGTCTGGATCTAGAGATCAAGACACACCGTTCGCTCCCTGCTTGCTGAAGAAATAATATTCTCTCTGCTATTTCAAGTAGTCCTTGATTTAAGAGCACCAGTGAGATCAAAATTTCCATTGGTGGACCGAGACATTTGTTACTGTAAGTTCTGCCTAATTTGATGGCCTTTATTGCCACGTTGTTAAGCAAATCACTGCTGTTGTTAAGTGAATCGCACAGTTCACAGTTAAGCAAATCTGGCTTCCCCCATTGACTTTGCATATTGAAGATCAAAAATGCTAATCACACGATCCCCGGGATGCTGCAACTGTCACACATACTTGCCAATTGAGTAGTTCCCAAACTCTGATCACGTAATCATGGGGATGTTGCAGTAATCATAAATACAAGAACCACTTGTAAGTCATTTTTTCAATACTGTTGTAACTTCTTGCGGTTGCTAAACGACCTGGTTGTAAATTGAGGACTATTTGTATTTTCAAGATTAAGCTATTGAGGGGGCATGCATAAGCACACCAACGTGCCTACTGTCCCTGTCCTATTGTTTCTTTTTTATTCGTATCCATTTCATGTATTCATAACCATGTTTATACTTATACCTGTTATCTAATACTTGCTTGACAAATAAATAAATGAATAAAAATAAATATGACCTGTTGAAGTGAGAGGTTCCATTTCAACAAAAAGATCACATCCATTCCCCACCATCCAGTCAGAGCTGAAGAAGCTTCTTGCATGAGAAGCGAAATGTCTTCAAAGAAAAAACAAGTCCAGTTGCTTTCTGAAAAAGTACCTTTAGGACAATCATGACCTGGATGACTGAGAACCTCTACAGACCTTTAGCTATATAATTTGGGATAAACACCCTTTGAATGGTGTGGGAGTAGGAATGGATTTCCAGAGGAAAAAAATTGCAGACTACAGGAACCAGGAGCACTACTCAAATGACCCTGAGGACACAAATAAACCTTCAGCAACCTTCTAAAAAGAATATAAATGACCAGCTGTCTGCAAGGAATATAAATCCTTCCA
Source organism: Pseudonaja textilis (assembly GCF_049901715.1). NCBI lineage: Eukaryota > Metazoa > Chordata > Lepidosauria > Squamata > Elapidae > Pseudonaja > Pseudonaja textilis. The sequence goes on from NC_141990.1 coordinate 328,662,482, forward strand.
TTCACCACCATCCAGTCAGAGCTGAAGAAGCTTCTTGGAGGAGAAGCAAAATGTCTTCAAAGAGAGAACACGAAAGTCCAAAGAAAGCTAAACATTATAAAAAACAAAAATCTGAAAAAGTCTTCAAAAATAAATACAATATAGGTAGTCCTCGACTTACAATTGTTAAATGAGATTTGTCCCATTTTACGACCTACCTTGCCACAGTTGTTAAGTGAATCACTGCAGGTATTAAGTGATGAACACATCACTTAATAAGTGAATCATTCCCCAAAGTCGCAAAAGGTGACCACATGACTGAGGGATACTGTGACCGTCATAAATACAGGCCAGTTGTCAAACGCTCAAATTTGGATCACGTGACCATGGGGATGCTGCAACAGTTTGTCCGAGGACCTGTTTGAAGTCACTTCTTTCAATCTCACTGTAACTTTGAACCGTCACTAAATGAATAGCTGTAAATCAAGGGCTATCTGTATTTTGCACATTGAATATTTGTCCTAGAAAAACTCTGGTTACAACTTATAAACGCTTATGGCCTGTATTTGGTTTCGTGTGTGTTGCATGTTGGACACACACAAAATGGATGATGCTTTCTCACACCACTGCGACTGCCAACTTGGTATTTCCTTACCATCGTCTGCAGACCCCAACAAAATGCAGTCTTTGTGTCAGAGTCTGGACCATCCCTAATTAACTTTATTTGGGATTTTAAATCTCGCTCTCCACATACTCTTAATAGGTTTGGTTCAGTGGCGGGTTTCCAAATATTTTCCTACTGGTTCTATGCATGCGCGCACAGGGCTCAAATCAGGGCTGGGATTCTACCAGTTCAGACCGGTTCTATAAAACTGGTTGTTATGATTCTATGCAGTTCGGAGAACTGGCAAATCGTGCCCCTGGCTGGCCCCTCCCCTCTTCTCCCTCCCCTCCCCTCTGTTTTCATCATGCATGCGCAACAATGCGCGCATATCTGACATCACTGTTTTTTTCCCCCCGCCCCGTCACTCCTTAAGGTATTTCTTCCCCCCTCCCGACAATCAGCTGTTCCTATGATCAGCTGTGCCTTGCTGTCTTACTGCTTCACCCAGGAGGCTTCCCTGAGGCCCAGGAAGGCAAAAAATGGACGCCCACCTTCCATTTTTTGCCTTCTTGGGCCTCAGGAAACTCCTGGGTGAAGCAGTAAGACAGCAAGGGGAAACCCCACGCCCCTGCACTCCATTTTTTGTCTTCCAGGGCCCTAGGGAAGCTTCCTGGGAGCAAAAATGCCCCCTAGGAGGCTTCCCTGAGGCCCAGAAGGCCCCCCAAAATGGAGCAGGGGGGGTTGCTGTGCGCCCCCCTGGCTCCATTTTTTTTCCTTCCTGAGTTCCAGGAAAGCCTTCTGGGAGCAAAGACGCCCCCCCCGCCCCCGAAGCTTCCCTGAGGCCCAGAAGGCCCAAAAAACAGGGTGGGGGGTTGCTGCTGCTGCAAAAAAGCTACACCCACCCAGTCACATGGCCATGCCCACCGAACCGGTTGTTACAAAATTTGAATCCCACCCCTGGCTCAAATACCAACTCTGTCAATGCTGGTGAGCTGCCTGAGCTGTTTTTTTTTTTAACTCAGCTGAGGCATAGCAATCCGCTCCGCCACGCCAATCAGCTGAGGTAAAAAAAACAAGGAAATATAGGCGAGGTAACGGCGGGTGCGGGTGGGCAGGGCCATTCAGAGGTAGTATTTGCCAGTTCTCTGAACTGGTCCAAATTTCCACTACCGGTACGCCAGAACCAATCCGAAACCGACTGAACACCACCTCTGGTTTGGTTCTCCGCCAACAGGTTTGCTCTGCTATAAACAGACCCGAACAAAGGAGCAACTGAAGAAACTTCTTGGATGAGAAGCAAAATGTTTTCAAAGGGGAAACGAAAACAAGAAAGTTCAATTGCCTTTTGGAAAAAGCACCTTTGGGACAACCATGACTGGGATGATTGAGAGTCTCCATAGAGAAAGGAGCAGGTGGAGTCTGATGCTTTCTTGATACCTGCTGAATGTGAGGCCAGTAATGGCCACCTGTAGGAGACCAAAGAAGCCTGTTCCAGGAGGTTTGGTCCAAATAAAGCAAAGTTATTCCTTTGCCACCAAGAAAAAATCTAGAATCAAGTACTGTACTCAACTTACAACCTTTAGTTTAGTAACTGAAGTCACAACAGCACTGAAAAACGTGATTTATGACCATTTTTTACACCTATAACGGTTGCAGCCTACCCATTTTCCACACTTATGACCACCGCAGCATCCCCATGGTCACATGATCAAAATTCGGGTGCTTGGCAACTTGACTCGTATTTATGGCGGTTGCAGTGTCCCAGGGTCATGTTTTTTGCGACCTTCTGACAAGCAAAGCCAATGCAGAAGCTATTGAATGAGTAGAGTGTTTCACTTAACAGCTATGGCAAGAAGGGTGGTAAAATGGGGCAAAATTCCCTTAACAGCTGCCTCGCTTGGCAATGGAAATTGTGGGCTCGGTGGCAGTTGTAGGTTGAGGACTGCCTGTAGATGTTTCCTTTACAACCCCTTGTAAAGTTTCTGGACACCGCAGGCTCTTCCTTTCCGCTCTATGCTGTAGGAAGTTAGCACCCACCCCAGTCCTAGAAAAATGAAATATCCTAGGAAATATTAAAAAGGCAAAATATTTCCCCTAAAAAGAATAGAAACTCAGAAGCAGAAACTCACCTCAGAAGCAGAAACTTACCCCGCCCCCTGCTAATGGGCCATTACTCTGGCCTAGGCCAGCCTATTTTACATAACAAAGATCTCCAGGTAGTTATAGGAATTGCCCAAAGCCCTTTCATTACACCATTATCCAGCAAGGCTCAACCAAGCCTGGGACTCAGGACAGCCCCTGCATAGCCCCATGGGAGTCTGACAACCAATCAGAATACAAGCTCAAATTCAAATCCCAACAGAGGGCATAAAACCCAGGCACTTTCAGCATCTCAGCCCTTCCCTCTTTGGAGCTCCAAGCCATATGGTCCTGTCCACCATTAAACTATCTTTCCAAGCAGTCACCATGTTTCCAGTGTCTTTCTTCTCGCCTTGGAGCTGAACCCAGAAGGATAATTCTCCCAACAATGCCTTGCATTCTAGTAAGCTGAGAAACAGGTAAAGGAACAAGAAAATGAAATCCCTCAGCAGGTCATTTGGACGAACTGCATGGACGGTGGGAGGGATATTTCATCCCTTTCCAGGATAGTGGAAGGTCCAGCAAGGGAATACAGATACTCCTCAACTTACAACCATTTGCTTAGTGACTGTTCCATGTTACAAGGGCACTGAAAACAGTGACTTATAACCGTGTTTTACGCTTACGACCATTGCAGCATTCCCCATGGTCATGTGATTTACATTTGGATACTTAACAAGTGGTTCATATTAATGACGGTTGCAGTGTGACCCACCTTTTGCGACCTTCTGACCAGCAAAGTCAATGGCGGAAGCCAGATTTACTTCACAACCGTATTACTAATTTAACAACCGCAGCCATCCACTTCACAAATGTGGCAAGGAAAGCCATAAAATGGCGCTAAATTCACTTAATACATGTCTCACTTAGCAGTATACATTCTGGGCTTCACTGTGGCTGTTCAGTCGAGGCCTACCTGCTTGGTCTGTTGAGCCTGCAAAAGATCCTATCTTGTTCTTTTTACACGGCATGTTTTCCTTACAGGTTAATCTTTCAACAGATCTCAAAATAATGTGCTTTCAAATTTCCTTTAACAAATAAATAACAGAAACTCTCAGGGGATGGAGCAGCACCGCCTTCTCCTTACGAGATAGCCAGGGGTGTGAGCGAATCTTGTCTTTCGTTGCCCCAATCTTCTCTTCAGCCATCTCCAGTGATCCTGGCTACTCATGAAGCTCTGCACCTGCCTCAGGAGGAAATGCCAGCCACAGAGGTTATTCTGACTGGAGAGCCAGGTTTCACCGTGTTGAAAAGAAGTGCAGTGGAAAACACGGGTTTGCAATATTGCCCTCCACCACTACCAAGGACAAAGTACAGGGAGTCCTCAACTTAAGACCAACCATTCAGTGACCCTTCAAAGTCTGATGGCAATGAGAGAATGGTGGATATGGTGGACCAGTCAGTCCTTGGAGTTCTGGCCATTCCAGGTCCTCTGCAGTCATAAGGATCTGGGGGCTTGACAACACGTTTGTACTTGCAACAGGTTGCAAAGCACCCCATAATTACACGATCACCATTTGCAAACTTCCTCGTCATCTTTCCCACAAAATCATTGGGGAAGCCTACAGAGAAAGTTGCAAGTCACTGGAGAAGACTCCTTTGCCATGTTATGTTCTCCCGGCTTCTCTGCACTCATACTGTGCTGGGCATTCATGCACCCCTGCAACCCTTCCCTGACCCATGCAGCACCCTGCACTCCCTCCCCAACCTGCACAGCATTTCGCACACACCCTCCTTGACCTTTCCTAACTTCCTGCACACACCCCTTGCTCCCTCCTTCTTGACAGCAGCCACTTACCTGCCTGCTGGCCTGACACTTGCAACTTCCTGCTGGTTTCCCCATTGATTTGGGTTGTGGAATGCTGGCAGGAAGTTGCCTTGTCTAAGAACCGTGTGATTCTGTTACCAATGGCAACCCCACTGCAGAGATCACTATCGCTAAGTGATGTAGCAGTGCTTTATGACTTAGCAATGCTAAGTGCTTATCACTTAGCAATGTAAAGCCCTTGTCATAAATCAAGGACTACCTGTAAACTGAAAAACACTTCTGAGAAACTGGAAAAGACTTTGTCAAAAGAAATACTGTGAGAATAAGATCAGACACTGAAGGATATTCCAGGAGTAGAAAATTGTTGAGAAATTACTAGGCAAATTTTGGCACAACATTAATTATATCCAGCTTCACTTCATTCTGTGTTTGCTCTCAATCCTACGAAGATCACAGCATGGATGCCATTGCAGCTCTCCGTCCCTAAGGCTGACTTTTCCTACATCTTTCCTAGGAATCCTCGCTGTGTTTTGAGATGAATTACACAATACTGTAGCAATTTTCCAATTTCTCGGCTTTCAAATGAGACACGGGACACGGCACAACTGTTGAAAGCATAGCTTATTTAATTTTTTATACATTTTTCCTTTTTTTTCTCTTTTTTCTTTTTTCCTTTTTTTTAAAAGTTTTAAATTGTCCTTTAGAATTTTTTTTTTCCTTTTGCATAGGGGAAAAAAATTAAAAAGAAAAGAAAACCAGAGTTGGCTTTCAGGTAATGGTACATAAAAGTAGGCGCGTTGGCTAATAGTATGCGTATAAATGCTAGAATCAAATATCATGAGAACACCAGGGAAGTGAGCGAGGAGGGAGGTGAAGAGGGTGAAAGACATGGCTCCATTTTTTTGGGGGGGGGGGGCGTGCGGAGAGCTCCAACTGAAAACCCTGTTGGGGAAATGAATTGCATTTTGCCTTGTCTAAAATCGGTCATGGATTCCCCTCCCCAGAAAACTCCTGAATTGAGGATGTGGGGAACTTCCTGTTTAAAATTCCCTCTTTACAGAACTGAGAGATAAGAAATTAAAATAATTTAAGGCTGTAGTGTAAAGTGCCCTCCAAGGCTGATTCTCTTTCTTCAACCACCCGTTGAGTGCCTTTACCCAAGGACGGGACTCGCTCATTTTCCCTGGTGCTGCGGTGTGTCTGTGTGTGTTAATGTGATGTAGCAAGCAAGAAGCAAGACAGAGAATAAAATATTATTGTTAACCACTGTAAAATATAAATGGACAAACAGTATGTGCATGAGTCCGAGAAAGTCAGGGAAGAAATGTTCTTCAACAGAATACGCCGAAAGAGAGAGATGGCAGGGCAGGAGAAGGAAAGAAACAACGTTAGAAAATGGCCAGTCAAATCTTGGCATCAAACTTTTAGGAAAGCATTTCTGCTGATTTCTCCCTTCCAGGCGTCATGCTCCTCAAGACCATGTAATAACAGCAGAAAACAAACCCAAAGGATAAACAATGAATGTCTTAAGTTGAACAGTGGCTGCTAAGGATGATGTAAAGAGGGGGGGGGGATTAAACAGCATGTGTGGTCTCATTGGGGCAGGGCAGTCTAAGACCTCCTGTAGTTACCAATCTAGGCAAGTAGGATCTCAACCAAGTTATTAACCCCGAGGCCCAGCCAAGCTTTCCTTCTCAGACTAATCCAATCCGCTTGGCAACTAAGATGAAAAAGGCCCACTTATTCTAGTCATGTGACTAGACATCCACCTGACAGTCTAGTTCATTTTTTTAACAGCCTCAAGCACTTTAAAGATGGGCAGATTTCAACTCCCAGAATTCCCCAGCCAGCATGGCTAGCTGGGGAATTCTGGGAGTTGAAGTCCTTCCATCTTAAAGCAATCAGGTTGAGAAACAGTTTTAGTTTTTCATCAATTTCAGATTCCAAATTTGAAGAGAGAAAACTGAGCTGGGAGACTTGACTTTCCCAACCAAAGTGGAGATTATAATTACCTAGGAGATTTTGGGTGATTGAAAAAAAAAAAAGAAGAAGCAAAGAAGACATCTTGAGGTGTTTTCCTGGAAAGGTTGACCACTCCCATTCTGACAATATACCTGCTCTCTGTATATGCACACTCCAGGGATTAGGTTAGTGCACAATATGTTTACCTCTGAACACACAAGGCTGCAACCTTCAATTGTGTCCCAATGCAACTTATTTCTATACATATGGATATAAGAAGATTCAGTCCTCTCTTCACTGTACATGGGATTTTGCATTGCAAAATTTTTGTTAAATGAACAATAGTAGCATAAAACAAAAAAAACCCAAAGTGAGCCGAGCACAGAATGTATCAACCAGTTTCGGACCGCAATCAAACTCCATCTTTTTAACCTCTTCCCACCCCACCCCATTCTCAGCCAATCTTGATGGAACTGAGTTTCTTGGACACCCAATTTCACCCCACCCCACCCCTAAAAAAAATCAATGCAAAACTTCAAATAGACTACGGATAAATAATCTGGAGGGAAGAATTACATGAGCAAAAATGAAGCAGCCAAGGAAATGCAAACCAGCAGTACAGGCACAGCTAAAGTTATATTTTTGGTATTTCATACTCCTGCTGGCTTCTCTCCCTTGTGAGTGCGTGTATGTGTGTGTTTGCGTGTATTCATTTACTACTCACTTTATGTTATTGTCTGTAACCTGAAAACATCCCAAATTTAAAGTGTTTGGGGTAGAGATGCTGGAAAATCAATGACAGTTTTGATCACCAGAAAGCCTTCTTTTCAAATAGCATATGCACTGCGGGCACACAAACACACTTCCCGAAGTCCCACTGCCTATCCTGTTGAGGAGGGATCTGAACAACCCTAAGCAACCACTTGAAATGTACAAATAATTACAAAAGAAGGTCAGTAAAAGGAACTCTATATCAATAGGGCGAGCCTACAGTACATGGGTGTGAATCCAGTTTAATTGTTAGCTCTCTTGTTTCACAAACACACAAGTTCTCACACACACACAAGCTCTCAGATTGTTGGTACTTTTGCAAAATTGCTCTTTTTTTTTTTTAGGACCAATTCAGGAAAACTACAAGATTTAATCCAGAGTTAAACATATTTGCTACTTTTGTAGGTAGAAGCAAACGGTTTACACAGAGTCAACCGCAACCGGCTTTCATTTAAACAAAAGTCACTGTCAAGGTTGATTGGGGAATTCAATTCCCAAGGCCTTTTCCAAAAGAACAAATTTACAGGACAGAAGCTTCCGGTTGTTCCTTGACCCCTATTTCTTCTCATTCAGCATTCTTGAAATCTTACCTTGAATAGCCAAGGGGCCGCCGCATTCTCTTGGCACCCTTGCTATGGCACGCCTGCAGACATTAGTGCCGCCTCTGGCATCTTCCTCCCCCACTGAATGGAAACCAGACTTTCCAAACCAATGCCCTCTTTTCACTGTTCTCCAAACTGTAACTTTAAGGTGTGTGGGCTTCAACTCCCAGAATTCCCCAGCCCGTGTGGCTGACTGTGGAATTGTGGTAGTTGAAGTCCACCCTCTATCTTAAAATTGCCAAGATTGAGAAACGCTTCTTTAGATATTAACATTTCACCACCCACCAAATCTAAAACCAAAGACCAATTATGTGCAAGTTAAAAGAAACTTTCTTTCCAGAAAAAAGCAGCAATGTAATAAAATTATATTGCAAAAGTATTTTTTAAAATATATATCACTTCTCTCTCCCTCCCAACCCACCTTGCAAAGTTATCCTGGTTTATAAGGAAGGATTGTCTAGTCAGATCCTATGTTCCCGGCCCCCCACTGACCCTTCCCTTTTAATCATGTCAAGAAGAGCCCTCATTTTTTCAGATATTGTATTTTGTTTTCCAGAGGGAAAGAGACAGGGAGGGGTGGGGTGGGGGTAGAGATGTATTACTCTTCCAGCAGATTGGAATAATTGAGTAGCTCAAATTGTAAAAATCCCCCAATAGCACCGCATAAGTAAATATATTATATATACTATTTTTCCTATTTATAACACAAGGCCTTTCAAAAAGCAATAATAACAACAATACTAATAATTAAAAGTGTCAGGGTTTTTTTTTCATCCTCTGGGATTTCTGTAGTGCATTACGATGGCAGTTGACAGCAAGACAAGAAATGGGACAGGAATGAAAACATGAAAAAGACCATTTCTGCATTTCTGGACGAGACCAGCCTAAGCCTAATTAATAAAAATCTGACTCTTTCTTTCTTTCTTTCTTTCTTTCTTTCTTTCTTTCTTTCTTTCTTTTCTTTCTTTCTTTCTCAAATCTTGTTTTCTTTGCCTCCATAATATCTTCAAGAATGGGGCAGAATATCTCATCTGAGTTCTGAACTGATGCCAGGGGAATTTAGAAATTAAGCCATAGGCTAGAGATTCTTTATACCAGCGTTCTGTGAAATCCAAATAGGGCATGAAGACTGGGATGACTTTTATATTTCCCAGGCTATAATCTGATAGAAAACGAACACCTGCCCACCTGTGTTATCATTAACTTCTTACGTTGCCTAAGATACTCTTCCAAATTGTTGATTGCTGGAGATGATTCAAAAAATGCTTCCAGGTAACCAACAAAGATGGTGAATTTGCACCTATTTTAGAAGTGAATTAATCGACAAACCCAGCTACTACTTTGATGTGCTTTTCTCAAGAAAAGTATCTCTCCAGAAAGAAATTAAGAACGTGCCTAATGAGAATTTTAAAGCTGGTGCGACTTGTGAGAGCTTCTACTTCACTTGCCCGCTTGCTCCTTGTGTTCTGTTACCAATGTAAATTTATATCTGGATCTCAACCTTGCTACAATCAGCCCCTTGTGGTGAAATTGCAGAGATATTCTGCAGTAGTTTTATGCAGTCCCATGATCCCTTCAAACACTGCAAAGGAGAAACAACCTCTGCAAAACCTTTACTGCACATTCGGGAGAAAGGAGTTTGCACTTAAAGGGGAGAAAAAGGGCCAGTGTTTGGAAAAGTAAATTCAACCATCTCATTTCTTTGAATGAGACATCAATGTTTCCTCTGAATCTGAAAGGAACAAACTAGACAGGAATCTCTTCTGCAAACAGTTGTACATTTATACTAGTCCATGCAGTGCACATCTGTCGTGGGGTACTGCGCCCTGGTGCAATAATTGTGCAAATGCATTGCTACTTGTGTGTCTCTGGGAGGTGTCACAATAATGCAGAAGAGGATTTATCAAAATGTTTCTAGCTCAGAAGCAAGTCACCCAGTTCAGCTGCCGATGGCTACAGACAGGTCTGCGAAAGGGCTTGTTCCAAAACTATGGAGAATGGTTGCCCATTAGCATAAATAAACTTGGATTAGATGGATCAACAATCACATTTTATGAAAAAGCAACTTCCTAAGATCCTATATATTGGCTAACAGTCATGTTGGTATATATTTAGAATTAAAAACAAAACAAGAAACCTTACAAGCCATGGATAATTTCCAGCATGACCCCCCTCCCTCAAAAAAAAAAAAAGTCAAACTGAAAGAGAAAAGTAGGCAAGGAGACTTCAGAGGAATTTTCTGTTAAAGATGCCTACATCTGTAAACGAGGGATATTAACAGTTCACAAGGCTTAGAGCATTTCCAAAATCAAGGGAAAAATGGAGAACTTAAAAAGAGGCAATACCTTAGCCTTTTTTCTGACAAGAAAGGTGTAAAAATCAGTGGGAATGTAGAAATAGCCATGTCAAATGCTGCCTCTTATCTAAAGGCTGTAACCCTTAGGAAGGAACCCCAACACTTTATGGATTAGATTCCTTCCTCTTCCTTCTCTTCTTTTTCTCTAAAACATCTTGCTTTCTTCATCATAGGCCAATCCACAGAATATTAACAGAATTGGAGGCGCTTTGAAGGTCTTCTAGCTCAACCTCCTTACACTGCAAACAATTACCATTCTAATTCCATTGGAAAATAACTTAATATTTACTCTTTGCTATAAGCAGGAGCTTCCTTAGGAGTCTTGCCCTGAGAAATGGCAGATGGAAGCTGAGAAATTTGAGCTGTTGGGAGGATATTAATGGTGTTTTCATTTTTTTGAGTTTCCTCTCTATTGGTTCATGATCCATAAAAAACAGACTCAAATGAAAGGCTGTTTTTCAGTTTGGGCAGGGGGAAACAGTATATCCAATCAGTCAGGATAAGCAGCATTTTTGAAGCTATGGAGGCATAATTTAATTTAAATGTATTTTGGGATTCTGAAGGGGCAAAGGCAGAATGTTTCGTCCCCACCCCCCAAACTTTTCAAGATTTGAGAATTTACTAACAATTACACAGGCAAGTCTGGCCTAACTAAGGGTTAAATTCATACTGTCAGATGATTCACTGAAACTATGAGTTGGTTGGTTAACTGTTTGATCTATAAACCAGTTGGTGGCAGCAAAGAGTTATACTTTTGGTATGTCTTGGGTGCCATCTAGTGATCGTCTGGATTTATGCAGCCATTGGGGAAGTGCTGTTGAAAAGCTGGAACTAGACTAGAGGAATAGCTATGGGAACTGGTGGAGGAACTGTAAATTTTCCCAAGAATTTTCCAAGAGGAGGGGAGAGGTGAGATGGCGAGAAGGTAGGGCAAGAGCAACTACTAGCAAAGACATTTTCTGCCAGGACTTTCTCTGACTTAACACGGTCAACTGGAAGTGTCAATAAAAAAGACTTATATCTTATATTTCTCCCTCACAGCCAAAAGGACTGAAGAACAGATTAGGATTAGATGTAAGAGAGTGGTCCCCTAGGAAAACAGCAGAATTATCCCAAAGATGCTTTTCCAAAAAGCAACCGGACTTTCTTTTTTCCTTGAAAAGATTTTCCTTCCATTCCCCACCAATCAGTCAGAACTGAAGAAGCTTCTTGGATGAGAAGCAAAACGATTTCAAGGAAAAAAAAAAAGCAAGAAAGTCCAGTTGTCTTTTGGAAAAGCATCTTTGGGACAACCATGACCTGGATGATTGAGAATCTCTATAGACAGGATAATTAATTGGAGCCACAAGGCTACCAACACTGAACAACATATGTTCAGTTGGGCTGCTCTGTCCTTGTGCATCAATGCATCTAAGTTGCCCACACGCTGTTTGGAAGCAACATCAGAGGGAGAAATGCCTCTTCCAGAAACATTTAAAACTGTGAATAGACAGTGAGATACTGGCGTGGTGTGAGCACAAGTCCTCTAAAAATCAGACAAGGCAGGAGGCTGGGTGGATTTGCTCAGTCAGGGGAGTGCAAGGATGCAAGATCACCAACTGCATCCAGAAGTTGAATCATGGCAACTGGACTTTCCTTTTTTCAGTTTGAAATGTTTCGTTGTGTATCCAAGTAGCTTGTCGGGTAAGAAGCGAAACTTTCAAACCAACCCCAAAAACACCCACCCTTGAAAAGAAGTCCATTTGCCATGACTCAATTTGCAGGCAACTCTACCCAGATGTCTGAGAATCTTCACCGACAAATCACCAATTGTGGTTACTATATAGCAAGGGTCTCCAAATTCTTGGCAAATTCCAAACTTATGTGCTTTAACTTCCAGAATTATTCAGCTAGTCATGCTGGTTGAGGAATTCTGGGAGTTGAAGTCCGGAAGTCTTAAAATTGCCAAGTTTGGAGCTGTATAGTAAGAAACATCACAATAGGGTGAGTCCCAGAGAAAATACAAGGAACCTGGCCTTCAGTGCAGCACCCTGAGCCTGTTGAAATTCGGACCCTCCATTAAGGGCAGGGAACTTCTGTCCTTCCAGATGTTGCTGCTTAATTCCTAAGCCCCAAGGGACATGGTAGTAATCAGTGATGAAAGTGTTTGAGGTTCAACACATCTGGAAGACCATTTTCTCAGTCTTGCTCAAAGGCTGGCTGTTTTCCACACCAAAGCCACAATTGGAAAGCCTTTGCAAAAGGAGACATTCTTGGCTTGCCTACGGCCAAAGGTGGCCCCAGTCGCTTTGCTTAGCTCTGAATGTTGCTTCCCAGCCTGCTTGTTTGCTTGAAAAAAGCCACTCAAGCAAAGTCCAGGTATATTGGATTGCAATGCTTATACTAGTTGTAAGATGAGATTTATAATTTAATACGTATGAGGAGCACCAAGTTGGGAATGTCTGCTTCAAGACATTTTTAAATAAAATAAAAAAATCAATGTATTTCCCCATCTTTTCCCATGCACAAAGAGCCTCTACTGTACAGAAAACCCTTTGTTGTTTGACAAAAGGGGGCCGGGGTTTTTTTGCCTTCTCTTTCATCCAGCTTTGGTAACTCAGCTTAAATAAAAAACTGGCGTGACAAAAATATCAAATTCACATGAAGCACAAGAGCATTACAGTCCTCTGGCAGAATGTGAAATACTGTTTTCAAAGTTTTCAAAACTTGTTTTTAAGTTTTAAAAGAAAATCCATACTGTAATGGCTTTTGACACAAAGGCTGTTTTCCACACGCAATGGCTCAGATGGCTGCAAGATTTTTGTTCTACAGAATATGTTAAGATGGGAACCTTTCCTGTAATGTGGAAGTAACCAAGCTGGTATCTTTTCTTTATTTTGGACTACAGATTCCACAATCCTTTGCAATGAGCTGCTAGCAAGGGCTGATGGGAACTCAAAAACTCTGGGGAACATCCAGTTACCTACATGGTCCTTCTGTTGTTAAATCTTTGTTAAAGGTGGTAAGAAAGGGAGGGCTGGCTATGGATGTATATAGGTAGTCCTCGACTTAGTACCCAAAAAGGCCTTACAAACCAGTTTTGAAGTTCCCATTCTCAGTGTCACATGACCACATTTTGGGCACTTCAGAACCTGCCTACATTTACATCCATTTGCAGTGCCCTGCGGGGTCATGTGACTGCATGATGGTTTTGCTTGAACCCAGCATTTACTTCTGGTTTCCAGAAAAATTTGACCCTTGGTGAACAATGGGTTTGCTTAAAGACCACCACAAAAAAGTTCATAAAATTGAATCTGGTCACATGGTGTCATGACTTATGATAGTAATTGCCAGACTCAACTGCAGCTGTAACTCAAGGACCACCTCTGTTTTTTTAAACAATTGAAATATGAAATAAGCCACCTCATTAATTACTCAGAGTAATGTTTGGTACAAGTCATGGAAAGAAGGATAGAAAGAGCATTATTTGTTTGGGTTTTTCTAGCCAATGAAATGCCTATATAATTGAAATTCTTTCTCCGGTCTATATATAATTATGCAGATTCTAATATTTTGAAAACTTAAACCAGGATTCATTCTAACAGAAAACACAGAAGTTACAAACAGATGATAAGCAACAAGCTAATAATATTTATATGTGTGAGACCCTTTGTCATTATCTATTTCAAAACTGCAGATTTGAAAAACAAAAAGTAATAATAAAATGGCTGGAAATATAATGCTATTTGGATGGAAAAAATCTTAAAATCAGAGGCACCAGAAGAATAAGCTAAGTCTCCCATAGAAAGTGATTGAAAAGTAAAACTAATGAGAATAATAAAAACCACACCACCAGTTATGAAAATTAAAGAAAAAGCAAATGTGTGAATAATTTTAAATAATGGAACAAATGAAGTAACTAAATTAGTATTTTTTCCCCTTGTGTACCCCTAACATCAAGCAGAAACACAGAAAGGAAAAAATACAGTAATTGAAGAATAACTAAATAGAATCATCAGGATGATTGTGTGTAAGAATTTGCAAGCAAATTCAGTGTCATGGAGCAGAGTAGCAAATCCTAAAGCTCCCCCTTGAGCAAGACATTAAAAAAATCTACATGGAAGGACTTTTTTTTTTACAGTTTTTGAAGTAAACATAAACTCTCTCTGAAACAGAGAGAAGATGGGGTGTGGGGAAATGGGCAGGCTGGAAAGATGTCTATATTTTATATCATTTGTTTCCTTTTTATAAAATTGTTCATTCCAGCATTGCATCATTTATTAATTCAAATAAATCTAAGCAAAATGATAAAGATCAACAAAATCCAACCTACTTCCTTCTGTCTTAAAAAGTTTGGGGATTTTTTTTAAGCCAAGAGAATGTCCTCATACAACGTGAGAGGTTTTCACTGCCATAAAATACAATTTTGAACAATAGATATCAAGTGGGGTGAGTTGTGGGCATGTACACAGACAAATCTTCCTTGCTCGTAGCACATACACATGAACACGCATCTGAAGGACCTCTATGGTTGGAGCAATTTCTCTCAAACTTTCGAGACACTAACCAGTATCATAAATTTTAATTACAGATGCAATTAATCCCACTTTTCTTGTAAAAGCAAAGGGGCCTATCTTTAAAGGAGACTGCCATTCTTACTGGTTTCCATACATCTGTCTTTTAGGGAATCTACTCAAAAGGAATCGAATTCTGTTTGGCCAGTCCATTGAAGGATTAAACGAAATATCTGGCAAAAAAAAAAAAAAGTGGAAGAGATAGCTTCACTCCCACACACTTAGTGAGGGCATGAGAGATCACAATCACAAATGATGACCCAATTCCATGGAACTGATAGGATAGGGTTACCGTTCAATTTGATCCAAACGTTTTACTTTTTCAATCAATAGGAATCTTGAACAGTTCTTTTGTGAAAGAAGCTGAATTGACTCGCCTGTAAATTGAAAGCATCTGCCTTTAAGCTAACTACCTCTTCCCCAAGTCTGAAATATCCAAGTCATACATGTAAGCTACTCACATTATTACACATGCTTGAGCCACCTCTACATTCACTGTATTTCACCCACTTTTCCAATCTATTCCAAGTATCACGAATCAATTTCCGAGAGAAAAGGGAAGGGCTGAATTCAATTCTTTTCCAATAACTTTCAATAAACCAAGACAGAAGCTCAACAACCATAACCTCCGTACGCTATCAAAGCAAAAGAAAATATACTAGAAATCCCCAGCCAATTCTCTTCTCCCCAGAGTTAGAAGCTACCCAAACTGAGACATCCATCTCTCATGGACATTTAACAGCTAAGATAACTATGTTGCTAACCATAGATTTAGCCACTATGTGCAGAAGGGCATTGCACATTTGAAACTTCATTTTTGCTTGCATTTACAACTGGAAGACATGTGATAAAACCCATAATGGGAAGTTTCCTAGTTCAGATTATCCCCCTCATTGCCTTGCTAAGAAAGAAAATAAATGATAGGTTTTTATGAGGAAAAAAACACACGTTTGCTTCCTACCTCAGATTGGAAAATATTTGGCTGATGCTGGGTCAAAATTCTATTCTTGATTTCTTGAAGAATATCTATTCTGCAGTAAAAGAGGGACAATAAGCACACAGCCTCCCTGCTGCCTTACCATGCTTTAAGTGATGTTCTACAATTTGTGGTCCAGTTATAATTTTGATATGACAGGAAAAAAAATACTAAAACACACAGGAAGGAAAATCGTTAAAATCCACAGGGAATATTCGGATTGTACTGCACTTAATTACATCTGAATGAAGTCTAATTTAGTTTTATTTTGACACCACTGACTTTTTAAGGAATTCAGCCTCTAGCATTATCTATTGTTCGAAGATCAGGTGGAACTTTTAAGATAAGAAATGGTTTTGTGCCCTGGCTTAAAACTGTTGCTTCTCTTGTTTAAGCCAAACAAAAATAATAATTATTGGGATGTTTATAGGTCTTCCAGACTCAGATGTGATACAGGGTCACAAAATAGGTCTTGCCTGTAGGAGTCCTCCAGATATCCACTTTGCTACATTATGAGGAGAATTCTAAATAAAGTAAATTTCATATAACAAGGCAGTCTTGAATTCCTGTTTTAAAAGATCTCCCTTTCCCAGGATTCCTGGGAGAGTAAGATTACAGGGAGTCCTTGACTTACAACCACAATTGGGCCCAACATTTCTATTGAGAAACAAAACATTTGTTAAGTGAGTTTCCCCCCATTTTATGACCTTTCTTTATGACAGTTGTACAGTGAATCGTGCAGTTCTTAAGGAAGTAACAAGGTTGTTTAATGAATCTGGTTTCCCCATTGACTTTGCTGGTCAGGTTGCAAAAGAGGATCACATGACCCTGGGACTTTGCAGCTGTCATAAATATGAGTCAATTGCCAAGCATCTGAACGGAGATGGTGCAACAGTCATGTCGCTTTTTTCAAAGCCATTGTTAACTTGAACGGTCATTAAACTAATCGTTGTAAGTCAAGGACTACCTGTACTGTACAATGACCAACTGGATGTACGGATATCCAAAATATATGCCTTTAAAAACAAACAGGTTCTTTCAAATTGGGTTGAAACATAATGGTATGGCCAGCATCGTACTGGTTACTTATAGCTGGAGGACCCAGGGAGCCATGCAACCTTAACGCGGATTTGCAACTGACAGGCAAAAGACCGTAAACAAACAAAACACACAGCTTGAGAAAGCCTCTGCTACTGACACATTTCTTCCCCTCCAGTGGGTTTTGGCAGGTCCTTGGGGAAAACAAACCAACCTACTCAACCTGTTTTCTCCAGGGTGAAAATAAAATAGATATTCCCCGTGTCTTTTACACCAGGGGTCTCCAACCTTGGCCACTTTAAGCCTGGCAGACTTTTAACTCCCAGAATTCTGGGAGCTGAAGTCCGCCAGGCTTAAAGTGGCCAAGGTTGGAGACCCCTGTTTTATCCCTCACTTTCAGCAATCCTAAGCTGATCCTAAGACTCCCAGCCCAGGACTTCTGAAGGAGGATCTCTGGAAGGGAGACGGTGCCATAGGAGCGATCTCACTGAGATCCTCAGTGTCTAAGTGCTATTTCAACCTTTTTCCTGGCCGGCTCCGTCCTACGGGTACATCAGCTTCTTCCAACCTGAGGCTGCCAGGATTTGCTGGGACTGCAACTCCCAGAATTCTCAGCCAACGAAGCTTCTAAGCATTCACAACACACCTGAAGGAGCCTTCATTAGGGGTCGGTTTTTATAGGAATCTGAACTTGTAAGAAAAATGAACTGAAAAAATCCCACTTCGGATCCCCTATCCCTCCCATGCTCCCATCCGTGGTTTTTTGTTTTGTATAAAATGGCATTATATTCCCCCACCCCTATGCCTCCCCAACCCTTTTTTTCTTTCTTTTCCCCCATTTTCCCCCATACACGCATCAAATAGCATGCAGCAACACCTGTGCATTGATCTCATTAGAGTTAATACGTTTTTTTTTAGAAGGCAAGGCACATTATGTGGTATAAAACGTATTTTTCTTTGTCTCGTGCAAATTAGGAAAAAAAAAATGTCGATTTTTTTTTTCTTTTCTTTTCTCTTACTTTTGTCCCTCATCATAGATGTGGACTCAAGGGGAAAAGAAGGGGAAAGGAGAGGGTAGGGTGGGAGGAAAAGAGCCTTTATGTATAATTGCCATGCACATTCTCAGCCAGCTGATTGGTTGAGCTAGGTCACATGAAATTCCTGTTTAAAAGCACCATGCAGTCTATATTGTAAGGGTTAATTCTTTCTTTTGCCTTAAAACATTGCCTCTTCATCAATTGCAGGTTTTTTTTTTTTCCTCTTTCAGTTTCACTTAAAAAATAATAATCCGATCCCATACTTCCCATACAAAGCCCCTCCTCGTCTCCATGATACAGTCCTTGCGTGGAGACTGAGGAGGTGGGCTTTGTGGGACGGAGGGCCTGTAATGGATATTCTGCCCAATTCCCACCTATGGGTTGAAACATGGCATCACCTATTTATTATAAAGGTGCACAGATGTAAACAAATGCCGCTGGAAAATCCCCCTTCCCATGATGCCAGGTCCAAGGTGTGTGTGTGGGGGGGGGGGGAGTATCTTGGAAAGTCTTTTGCTGCCCTTCATCCAAGGGAGCAGGTCAGAAGGAAATTTTGCATATGTGAACGCAAGCCCCAGGTGGGTACCAGGTAGGTGCTGGAGCCAAATTGCATGAAGCTTAAGATGCACAAAGGAGAGCATAAAAGTTGTAGCTTCCCGACTATAATGTTGTATTGAAGAGGGAAGATTCTGGAACAGAAGATCCACCTGAGAGAGGACTGTAGAGCCACAGCAGTTATTGGTTTCTGCCAAAATCCAGGGCAAATGCTGCAGTAAAAGAGCAAGGGGGTGTCATAGTTTATTCTCTGTTAAAAAAAAAAATCAATTCCGTATATTCTTTTGGACATTTATTGGAAAGTTCTGGAACATCCTGAGCCTGTTGGGACACAGAAGGGGGAAAAAAAACTACTTCTCCCATCCCAGAAAAATAAAATAAAAACAAAAACCACTCAATTCTAGAAGTGGATCTCCTTTGTACATGGCAACGGGTTCACTTTGAAAGTTAGGAAATAAATATATGTTTGTATATTGGAGTATTTGTTCAGATACATGGAATAGGATATGCATTCCTCTTGGAAGTTCGGAGAAATGTATCAAGGTGCAAAGAACTGAAGATTAGTGTTGGTTGTTCAAATAGTTGTCATCTTTCCATCCTGGAGAAGATTGAAATGTCTTCTTTGTATCTCATAGAATACAGTACAAAGGTAACTACAAGAAAAGATGTGAATACTCTCTGAGAGAATCCTGGGACATGTAACATGGGGGTGAGGGGAATTCCATTAAAAATCCCTCATAGGACCTACGAATTCCCTGGGATAAAGAACTACCATTCAATCATTTAAGTCTGTTGAATAACCACTCCATTAGTGATATACACTAAGTTCCCATCACTGTCTAAGTAGTAAAAGTTGGCCATTGTCTTAGCCCAGAGGTGGGGAACTATGGCCCTTTTATAACTTGCGGACTTCAGTTCCCAGAATTCTTGAGCTGGCTCAGGAATTCTGGGAGTTGAAGTCCAGAAGTCATAAAAGGGCCATAGTTCTCCAACCCTGTCTTAGGCCAACGTATGGCTAGATGAGCTTTGCAAATCCATTTGTTTGTGGTTGAAGCATTTCATTTGAAGATACTGATGTTTTCTTGGGTTTTCTGAAGAACTATCCCTTGCAACTCATTGATCTCATTCGCTCTTGACAGAGGTCTGCTGTACAATTCAAATCCACTGCAGGATGTCATCTGGGATAGATTCCTCTGCCTCAATGAGATTCCTCTGAAATCTTGACAGTTTGGCACAAGGAGGAGGAAATGTTACAAATGCTTTTAGAATCATGGCGGAATGGCGCCAGCCCTTGGAGGAAGATTGTCCAGAAGCCAACATGGACTGACCAGTTCATCAGTTGTCCACCTGGCCCTCACGGAGGACTTGGAGCCAAACTCTGACACCCCAATCTTGGCTGGGTTCAAGGAAGTCTGATCCGTGGCCTCTAAAGCTTTGGTGTCTGCTAGGAAGAAGGGATGGGGGGCAAGTGAAGTGGGCGGAGTGCTGCCCCTGACCCATGGTGGGGGAGAGTCTCCATTACGAATGCCGCTTTCCATAACTCAGAGAAAAGACCGGAGCATTAAAATGTAGGCACTTGAACCAGTCCTAGATGGCTTCTAGGCTCCACCTTGGGGCTTGCATGTCTGCGGGGGTAGGGGCAAGTAGAATGGAGTTCTCTACGAAGGGGCAATGATGGAAGGGGGCATCTCCCTCCTCTGCTCCTACCGAACCTGTTTTCTTTTTCTTCCTCATATCCTGAAAGGTTTCTGTGTAAGGTCCCACTTTGCACCATCCCGTCACAGTGGATTGGACAGTCACGACAATCCTCTCCACACAAATTACAGATACACTCTAGATTTACCTTCCTTTTCCCTCCACCCTCCCGCTACTTTTCTCCTCTCCCTCCTCTTCAAAAGTGCATTTCCTACAAAAAAAAATATATGTGCAATCCATATTAGCAGTCATCAAAATCATCTCGAAGCTGGTCTACAAGGGCATGCATAGCTCTTTGTACACAAGGTTGGAAGCTCGGGAGGGGGGTGGGGAGGAGGAGAGAAAGCGAAGCCCTGCTGATCCACTGACAGCCCCCCCTCCCCACTTTCAATGTCTTCCTGTCCACCACCACCCGCCCCCCCCAAGTCAGAGATTCAACAAGTCACACAGGTCCCCCGCTGGTGTTCGTCGCACTGGCTGCCCGCCTTCTGAAGAAAGGATGTTAAAGCCGGGCGGAAAGACACCTTGAAGGGTACCTGCAGGCTGCGGGTGCCATGTCCCCACCCCCCACACCCCCACCTCCAAGAGCAATTCCTTCCCCGTAGAAGAGAACAGGCTGACAAAAGTCCGTACAGGCTGAGAAGAAAGAGCCCATCTCTCAGCCTTGGTCCAACTTTAAGGCAAGGGTTAGACAGACCTATGGTCATGGCAGAATTGCACAAGGGGAGTTGGGGTGCTGTTGAAACACAGTGTAATAGCAAGTTCTTTTCCTGACCACCACCACCACCCCCTTGAAGAAATGCCTACCCCCTTTCCTCCACCCACCCCACCCCCCCGAGTTCATTCCAGCCCAACCCAGCGACACATGCGTGGTTTCAACATTCACAGCCAAGTTCCAATGTCTCCCCAGCCCCCAGACAAAAAAAACAAAAAACAACAACCCCCAAACCCGCCACCCTTCCAAACCATCTGGTTCAGGATTGCACTAAGTCATCAACAAAGTCAAATTTTAAGTGGCTTGCATCTGTTCCCTTCTCCCACAATTAACAGACTCCGGTCAAACCAACCCGCCCTCCATCCCCTCCCCCCACCCCCACCCCATTGGCACTCAAATCCATTCCAAAAAATAAAAAAAAAGGGGGGGGGGGAGGATGCCTTTTTTTTTTTTGACACTAAAGGGCAAAGCATTCTGGGAGAGGAGTGCAGAAACCAAGCCACGCGTCCCCTTCTTCTCCACCAAAGAAGTCCTGGCTCACACCATGTCAGTAAGTGCGGGAGACCAAGCAAGCCCCCCCGCCCCCCCCCGCCATCTGAAAGCAACACGTAGATTTCCGGGGGTGGGGGGTGGGGGGAAGGGGTGGGGGGTGGGGAAATGGATGGGGGAGGGAGGAGGACAATTTCGATACACTGAAAAAGGTGCCCAGCATTTTAAAATCTTTTCCCCCCCCTCTCTCTCTCTCTCTCTCTCTCTCTCTCTCTCGAGGGGGAATTAGCTCACGTTGCATCTTGACCTTGGCCCGACTTCAGCTGCTTGACCAGTCTAGATGGCTTGTAGTGCAGTCTCTTGGTCACGCCGACCCCCATATTCCCGAAGGAGGAGAAGCAGGGAGGGGGTCGAGCGTAGAAAAAAAGAGAGGGGAGGGAGGCTTCTGCAGCAGGCCAGATTAATATATATATATATATATATATATATATTTTTCTCCCCCTACTCAACGAGAGATGGAGAAAATAACCAGAAACTTTTGCATATACATCCCTTTTGAGTAGGAGACAGACAAGGATTCCAGCTGGCCACGGACTGGCAGGGAGGGTGGGGATAAACCAGCCCCCCCGAAAGGCGTGTAGTGCTTCTGGCCAAAATGCCTCCCCTGGGAGAGCTGCCTGCTTGAATTTTGCTCATTTCAGGAAAGTCGCAGTCGGGATGGCTTGGAAAGCGAGGTCTTTTTTTCTTTTCTTTTATCTTTTAAAAAGAAGTTTGAGCTTTTTTCCCCCTTCCCTTCCTTCGGTCTTTCTGTGATGGCTCTTCGTGGTGATGATGACGTTAATCCGTGCTCTTTCTTTTTTTTTTTTTTTCTTTCTTTCTTTCCTTCTTTCGTTCTCTCTCTCTCTCTCTCTCTCTCCATGCTGCCCCCAAGGTTTGGGCCAGGGGTGGGAGGGCTGCACTGTTCTCCTCAAAGGAAGCCCAAAGCCCGGGGGAGGAAAGGAAGATGATGACGCAGATGGAAGCTGCAACTAGCCTAGGTACCAGGACTGGAAGAAGATTGAAAACAAATTACTGAGGTGGGAAGGGACCCAGACCTCCAGGTTTCCTCACCCACCCACCCGCTTGCTATTCTATTCACAGCGACGTCTAAACAGAACATGCATTTTGACAGTAACTTCAACATTTAGCGAAACTATCACTTTCAGTAAGAAAGGAGCACCTTTTCCCCTGACCCATCCTCCCTGCTTGGATTTTTATAATGAACTCCCTTCCTTCCATCTGGCTGCCGTGGCGACTTATAAAGGGGGGGGGGCTATCTGTAGCCCAGGGTTGACATGAGGGGTCCTTGGTGCTCTATCAGCCTGCTTGTTTCCTTGCAGAGATTTCATTACCCAAATTATGTAACATCACCTACAGCTTAACAGTATGCTAATCATCACTGATGATGTTACCTAGTTTGGGTAATGAAACGCCTGCAAGAAAATAACTGAATTCAGTGAGCACCAAGGACCGCTCGTAGTGACTTTTCTTTCCTTCTCTTTCTCTTTCCCTCCTTCTTTCCTTCCTTTTCTTCATGCCCTCCCTTGATTACTTTTATAAATAAAGGCAGTAAACACACATTATATTCCTTCCTCCTCTTCTTTTTCCCACAACCATCACCTTTGGCTGTGAGTGATTTGTCTCAAAGTCATCCAGCCAAGCTTCATGCCTAAGGCAGGAGTAGAACTCACACTTTCCCAGTTTCTGGTGTGGTGCCTTAACCACTAGACCATAAGCACACCCACAGGTTGGCTTTGATGTCCTCCCCTACACTTCAATTCCCAGAATTCCCCAGCCAACCGTGGGCCTGGAACTCTGGGAGTTTAAGTCCATTCATTTTAAAGTTGCTGAGGTTGGTAAACACTGATATAGGCAATGGCTCATGAGAATATTTCCAGAAATGGTTAGTGGACCATTTTGCAAACAAGGCAAGGAGATTGTGTGGTTTTGCCCACTGCTCCAAATGCAGCAACCCCTGCATTCCCAGTAAATTTTAGGATGTTCCTTATGCTTAGGATTTTGCTGGACATACTTTGTGGAGAACAGGTGTTGGGACAATAGGGTCATTATACTAGGGAGGTCTTGTGAAATATGATGAAGTCCAAAATTAAGGTTAAAATAAACAGAACTATTTCCAACTGCTTTTTTTTTTGTTACTGCTTTTGAAAATGAATCTGCCAAGTCTAGTTATAAATCAATGTGAAGGAAATTTGGCCACTGACTGGATGAAAGGGGAAAATAAACAATCTAGTCCAGGATAAGAGCCAGATATCAACCTTTGGAGTGTCCACAAAGAGGACACAAATATAACTTCACTCCATTGCCTCCTCCCACCTCCTTCCGGGAATTTGGAGAGAGACTGCTCTGAGAATACAGAATTTATACACTCATTAGAAGTACCAAGTAGAGTCTGGACAAAGTTCAAACATATTCCTATTGATGATTCCAGCAGGCCATGTTCTTTTCATAGCGGATCTCCAGGTTGTCTCATTTTTCCCAACAGTCAGCCAACAGAATTTGGATGCAAACTACCCCCTCATGGTTAGGATCTAAGACATTCATTCATTAAGTGGCCTTGTTTCCAAAAATCTGTCTGGTCCAAAGCCAGCTGGGTCTCTTGACCAACTTCCCATTTAGCCACAGTTGAGTCCTAGCATTTAAATTGGACAGTAAATACAGTAGGTCAGAACCCCAGGTCAAGATTTTGTCAATGGAAGACTTTTCTTACAATTCTGGCGTCAGATAATTCATAACTCTCAAGGACAGGATTTATTTCATTTAAAAAAAAAAGAAAGGAAAGGAAAGCCAGGCTGCTCAGGAACTAACAGCTGATGAGTGAATCAGAGTGTACATACAAGTCAGGATTTTGTGAAGCAATAAACGAGTATTCAATGCTGAATTTTTAACACTGAATGAAATGGAGGGCAGGGCCCTGGACAAATTTGCCATCTGTTCTGGGGATTTTTAATCTGGCTGCCAGTTCCAAAGACTCCTCTGTTTACTATCTCCTGAGCAGAAGTATGAGCAAAACTCTTCTCTATCGGTATTGTAAGCAGCAAAAGGGTTCAGAGTCTCAGTTTCCTGTCAAAAATCTCTGCTTGGTAAACAACAAAACAGATGAATACTTGTAACTTCCCCTTGGCCTTCCAGCTCAATGCTGCCAAAGCTCTAATTTGCTCCTCGGTTTTGCTGAGTGGGGCTTTATAATTTGTGGGATTACTTTGGAAGCAGGAAACTAGAGAGAGGAGAGGTCAACAGATCATGACCGCACAAAGAGGGAAACTGCCCACAACAGCCACACTGAGGGTGTGCCCATGAACCAGAGCAGCTTTAGAGTGGTTGAAAAGATCCAACAATAGAGGAGGGATGTTTGGAGAAGGTGTGAGGAAGAGAAAGAAAAAACAAGGGAGGTTGGATGCCTCTGAGTCCTCTCTGAAATCAGTGATCATCAGCTGTCCTACCAAAGGGTAACTTTTTAAAAAACTGAATAACAGAGTTGGAAGGGATCCTGGAGGTCTTCTAGTCCAACCCTCTGTTCAGGAAGGAGGCCCTATACCACTTCAGACAAACGGTTGTCCAAATTTCTCAATTCTAGTTTGGTTCTCTCCTTGATTAGTCTCCGTTTATTGCTTCTTGTCCTGCCTTTCGGTGCTTTGGAGAATAGGTTGACCTCCTTCTTTGTGGCAGCCCCTGAGATATGGCAACACTGATATCATGCCACCCCTTTTCATTAAACTAGATATACCCAATTCCTCCATATTCAGTAGACATTGGATATCAAAACCTGAAGCCCTGAAATTAAAGTGGGCATCCAAAAGCCATGGATGTCGCCTTCAGAACTCTTCATAAAATTGCCAATATTGTAACTTTTAATGGGACCAGAAGAAACAGGCTCACTATATTTGAGCTACCAAAATCCAGACCACCACAAGGTTGCAGGAAAGAAATATTAGGGATCTCAATGCTGCTGTGGTTCTCCAGATATTTGCAGCCCAAATATGTAACCCCTATGGAAACAAAATAATTAAAATACATGTAATCGGGAATCTGGGAGTACCTTTTTCCAATTGTTGCAGCATATGAAATCTTAGGCTTTTAAATAAAAGACCTAGAAGATTTTTCATTGGAAAAAGTGCTCCTGAGAATCCTGATCGTTTTTTTTTTCAAAAGGGGGTGGTGGTGTTTAATGATAGGCTACCACGGCTATACCCTATACAGTGTAAAACATGCAAGAAGACATTATAACATTGATATCTTATTACCATTACATTAAATTATAAATTATGGTTTATATGTTTGACTTTGCCCTTCTGAGTTCTCTGTTCTTGTCTCATTTCCATTTTGTAATATAGACCATGACCTAAATAAATACGTTGGTTTGGGTGAGCGGGGTGCCTTCATGTCAATCTTGAGTTTTGGTTACTGCCTGGTCTGATTTTCTTGGCAGTTTTCTTGCCAAGATTTCAGAAGTGTTTTGCTATTGCCTTTTACTTCCTATGGTTGACGGAGAGGAAATGGCCCCAAAACTCCCAGCTGGCATCATATCGAAAATGAGACTAGATCTCACGTTCTCCTGATTTCCAAACTGATTCCATAACCACTAGACCAATCTGGCTGAAACGTATCACTGAGGTTTGATCACTCAAACCAAAAATATTGAGCACCCCTACAAATATATTCCTTCCAGTGATGCTTGTTTTTCATGGCTTTAGAAAGGAGTAGTGTATGAAGGACCAGTAGATTTTACACTCCCTCAATCTATAGGGGACATTCAAATTGTTCAGATTGATTTATCTCTACATTTCCAATTAGTGCTTTTTTCTGAGTGTACCAAGCTTAGACAATGGAGGCTCTGAGCATATGAAAAGAGCCTGATGTATTTCTGTAAAATGTTTCTATCCCACCTACACTTTACAAAGCTCACAAAATCATAAAAACCCATATACAACTTGGTTCAGCACTTGTTTCAATAGATTTCAGTTCAGTAAATAACCAAATTGTTTAAAACTGACTGGTGCCCATTGAAAATTAGATTTTTCTAACTGGGCTAAGGGAAACCATAATCATACATTAGCAGATTCTAGGAGCTGTTGAATTCATCTGAAATTATAAACATAACATTCATAACAATGAATCTGAGTCAAGCATCTCTTCCTGGATTCTGCTCTCCAAACGAACAGCCCAGACTTCAGACAAAAAAACCATGCAGGATCCAATCCGGGTCAGTCACGAGGCCAAAGGTTTTGTCTCCCGAGCTTTCGGACATTACAGTAAAAAAGGACATACATTCAATTTTGCAGCTACTAAGTTTGTTGGACGAGCAGGCACAAAAACAGCCAGGAAAGTGATTGAAAGCCTGGGAAACACTCCCCTCGCCAATCAGCAAGAGTGCAGAGCTTATCAAATACTTAGGAGGTGTGGAGGGGGGGAGTTGGCAGCACAAGGAAACAACAGCCAAAGACTTAATATCCAGCCATCAACACCCAAATCTACATCTAAAAAGCTACACACAACTGGCATCATATAAATACCATACACAGACTAGCCCAAAGCACTCAGAGAAGTTCCTTTAGGATGGGCTCCAGCATGGGTCCAAAAATTCAGAAGACAAAACCTCTGGTCTGGGTGACCAACCCGGATCGGATCCTGCAACATTATCCTGGAACATGTATATTCACTTTCATTCATGAAAAAAAACTATGCCTTGTTGGCCTGGTAGAGTATCAAGAGGACTTCGGAAGAGTCTTTTGCTAACGTAACAAGGCCAAGGACATCAAACACACACCTAGCAAGCCCTGAGGCTCCAAGAGAGACAAGGTAGTATTATGGATAGTTTCCTATAAGATCTTGGCAGCTTGTACGCTATTTTTATATTTTCTCAAGGTAGCTTAGCCAGGGACAGGATCTCAAGGAAATGTAACCAGTTCAGCCTTTTAAAAAAAGGCTTTAATTAGATCTGGAAACCAGATAGGAATTTAATGTTGGCTACTCTTCATGTCTGGCTATCAGCAACTATGGTTGGAAGGTTCCATACATGTTGTAATTTCAAAATTCCATGAATTAATTGAAGAAATATTCGCTGGGATTTTTTTTTGCATGCTTATTTCCAGCAGGGGGCAGTACAAGCTTCTCCTTGTGCTTCTCTCATTTTCTCTTATAAATTTAGTTTATGGTTTAAGTTACTATAGTACTGCTTGCACACGCACATGCCATGAAGAAACATAAAACTTTTTTTAAAGTGCTGAACTGTTGTTCTGGGCACACATACTACATGTCCTTAAGAACACATGGCTTTTTAAAAAAAAGAATAAATAAACTAATCCCAAGAAAGATTTCTGTTAGAAGAAATCCGTCAAACACCCTCAAATATTTCTAGCCCATCCCTAGCAGTACCAAAGCCAGAATTCTGTAAAATAACACAAATCATTTCATTATTTCCTAAGAATCTCATTTTAAATTTGAAACAATGAGGACTCTAGCCCTGATGAATTATGGATGCATACTTTGAAATGTATGGGATATAGCTGTTTTTATATATGCATTGTTTTTTATGTACCACTCAGGGTCACTTCTTATGAGAGAGGTGGCTACATAAATTTGATTAATACTTAAATATAGAATCACAAGCATCCTAAGTGAAAAATCTTTTTTCTCCCCACTAGGTATATTCTACTGATCTTTTGGATTCTTACAACCAGAAAGAGTTTTTGCACTGCAATAAATGAGGAAAAGAAACATATCCATAGTACTTTTTGGATAAAACATAGGATTAAAATAGATTAGTTTTCATAATGTTTCTTTCTGTCTCTTTCCCCCAACATTAGCTGCATTTAGAGAAATAAAGAGAATTGATTCCAGATTGGCCGAGTGATCATCAGGATTGATTAAAAGAGTTGAATCCAAATCTTGTTCCCTCATCACTAGAGCTACAAGACCTGCAAACAAATATAACTGACAACAGAAGACTTCCCTTGTTGCAAAAATGTGAATTATCTGGGCAGCTAATTATTTTTTGTTAGATTTTTTTAACCCCACCTTTATTATTTTTTATAAATAAGAAGATGAGCGTATATAACACTCCCTCCTCCTCCTATTTCCCGCCTAACAACCCTGTGAGGTGTGTTGGGCTGAGAGACAGTGACTGGTCCAAGGTCACCTAGCCTGCTTTCGTGCCTAAGCTGGGGCTAGAACTCACAATCTCCTGGTGATAGGCCCAGAGTAACCCCAGGTGTCTAAAGCAGTGCCTAAAGTAGGACCAGCACTAACAATCTCCTGGTTTTTAAGCCAGGACCTTAACCAAAGTATCTTTTTTAATTTGTAATTATTATTTTTAATTTTTAACCTAGACTATACACATCCCCATATTTATTAGATAGCTGTATCAGGAAATCTAGATGATGCCCATCACAATGCTGTGGCGGGGGACTATGCTATAATTCTTACAGCGCTCAGGCTGCATTTGCAGACTCAGCACTACCTCGCTGGTGAGATTCTTTCTCTCGCCGATCTTTCTGAACTGCACAACTGCAGCCTGAATGCGGCGGCCTTCACTGCTTTGTACTTGCTCTCTCTGCAACCAGAAGTGGGGTGTTTCCCACCCACCCCTTTCCTTGGGGAGTTTTCAAACCACATAGCAGATTAAGCATGCACAAAAATGATGCACAAAGGGAGACAGCGAGCACCTGGGTGGCTACCTAGTGAAAGCAGAACAGAAAATCTTGCCATTATTATTATGATTGGCATTGTCTATAAAGACTTTGTGTGCAAAAGTCCACATGCGTCACTGATTGTACTTCTCTCTTCATTGAGAAATCCTGTTTTGTTTATCCAAACAATTTGTTTTGAAGTTCATAAATAATGGACAAGAGGTGATATGGATTTAGCCTCTTGGTACTTAACTTCCATCACAAGGCTTCATATGTCTCTGCAAGGAGCTTCCTGCTTTATTTTTATTACTAGGCTCCTGTTATTGCTCCATGCAGTTGCTTCAGGTTTACCTTACACCTGCAATCGACGAAGTATGTGAACAAGGAGAATAAAAGTTATACAATAGTCGAGTGGTTCTCAACCTGTTGTCCGGGGATCCCGAGGGGGGCGTGGGGGTGGAGAAATATCATCACAGGGGGTGATGATATTGCATCAAGTGAAGGCTTCATGCTGTCTAATGCTTTAAATTTTGAGTTAAGTCTTGGTGGTCCGTGCCCACGGTCTGTGGTCATAAAAGGTATTTTAAAGGGGGCCGTGATGAAGAAAAAGAATTGAGAACCACTGCAGTGGTCGATTTATCTTGAACTAGCCTTTGGGCAGATTGGCCCAAAGGAAAAAAAGCAAAAGATATGCAGATGGGGTAAAACACATCAAGACTGGCTAAAACGTATGAAATGAAGAACAATTGCAATAATTGGGTATGTCTAGTTTGATGAAGAGAAGGACTATTGTTGACATGATATCAGTGTTCCGATATCTCAGGGGCTGCCACAAAGGAGAGGGAGTCAGGCTATTCTCCAAAGCTCCTGAGGGCAGGACAAGAAGCAATGGGTGGAACCTAATCAAGGAGAGAAGCAACTTAGAACTAAGGAGACATTTCCTGACAGTGAGAAAAATAACCAGTGGAATGTCTTGTCTTCAGAAGTTTTGGGTACTCCATCACCGGAAGTTTTTAAGAAGAGATTGGACAACCATTTGTCTGAAATAATACAGGGTTTCTTGCCTGAGCAGAGATTGGACTAGAAGACTTCCAAGTCCCTTCCAACTCTGTTACTCTGTTAAAAATTGCTGGTGTCCAAATAAAGGAAGAGATGGACCCAGGCCTAACACCCCTTCAAAGCTGGAACCAATATTGCCTTTGTGGTTCAAAGCTCAATGAGAAACAATCACTGAACAGAGAAGTTTTAGCATGACCAGGTAAGCGAGTGTGTCTCTTTTAGCCACCATAGGCAAAGTGTGGTTTGTTTCTGACAAAAAGGGACCCCCTTTTCCTCTTACACAGGGAAGTGTGTGGGGATATATATGAGACAGGGATGACAAAGAGGTGTTTCTCCTCCAAATTTGGATCCTGGCCCTGCTTAGTGATATTAAACAATTGCTTGTTGTGTCCAAGCAACAATTGGGAAAGGGACTTAATACCTGTTCTAACATTAAAATGGGTCTGGTAGATAGCTGCTAAGAAATGAAGTTTTAACCTTCCCCTCTAATTTATGGTTTTTTAAAAAATAGACAATCTATCTCACTTTTTCTCAGTCTTTTCCCTGCAACATGGGGAAAAATCATTCTAGCCTATTCTTAAAAAAAAGGTTATTTTCACTGAAAAATGAGAATTACCTAGGTAATACATAGAAAATTACTAAAATGCCTGAAAGTTCTACCTTAAAGTAAAAGAGACTACTTTGCTCTTCTGGATTGACTGAATTTGAACACCATGGGAGGAGGAGGAGGAGGAGGAGGAGGAGGAGGAGGAGGAGGAGGAGGAGGAGGAGGAGGAGGAGAAGAAGAAGAAGAAGAAGAAGAAGAAGAAGAAGAAGAAGAAGAAGAAGAAGAAGAAGAAGAAGAAGAAGAAGAAGAAGAAGAAGAAGAAGAAGAAGAAGAAGAAGAAGAAGAAGAAGAAGAAGATGATCTCCTGACATTGAGAGCAATTAATCATTGGAACAGGTTGCCTCCAAGAGTTGTAGGTGCTCCAGCACTGAAGGTTTTCAGGAAAAGACTGGGCAACCATTTGTCCGAGATGGTAGAAGTCTCCTGCCTTGGGCAGCGGGTTGGACTAGAAGACCTCCAAGTACATTCTAGCCCTATGATTCTAAGGGAGTAGCTTGAAATTGCTGAGGTATTATTGTGATGCCTTCTTCCTTTTTCAACTGAAGCACTAACCCACTAACAATAAGCCAAGAAGAAAGTTCCTTTCAGTCCTTCTGTTTGTTTAAGTCCTGAGCTGGACATTTGACAACCTCTTCCTCTATTTTGCAGCCCCAAAGATTTATCAAGCTGCCAAGGCTGGTCACAGGTTCCTGTGTTCAGCTCTGCAGGCCCCACATTTCGCAGGGCCAGATTAAAGAGTCCTTAAATTAGCTGCAAACCCAACCTTTCCCATGGGGCACCCCCCACACCCGCCCACCCACGGAATTTGACAATCTGGTGTCATATTTCTTACACCTTGATGGTCAGATCCCAGAGAGGAGGAAGGAAAGAAAAGGCTAATCCCAAAATAATCCTTAAACCCACTTGCAGAAGGAAGTACACACTGGAGTTGTTGTTCCTTGAGGGAGGCGGGAGGAGGGGTGGGGGAGAGGCTCTGTTTGTGATACCCGGAAGTCTTCGTCACGGCTTCGGCCAGACCTGCAACTAATGGCTGATGCCAGGCTCCAACAACGCCAGAGGGGAAGGAAAGGAATCCCATTGGCCAGGAGCCATCATGTTAAGCACACCAGCCAATTGTCTCTTAAGAGGCCAGGCAGAGAGGGAGGGTAAGGAGGGAAGACCGAGGTTAGCTCTGGCCTCTGAACTTGCTCCCTGTCAAGGCTGTGAGTGTGTGTGTGTGTGTGTGTGTGTGTGTATGTGGGCGCGCGTGCGCTTTGTTGTTGTTTTTCCAGAGGCATGCACAAGTAATTGTAAAAACCACAGAGTTTCCCCTTGGGGCTTGGGAAAGTGCCAGGCAGAATCCTGGCAGGATTGATACCGGAGAAGCCAAGTAGACTTCGACTGGGAGCCAAGACACAGAGGACAGCACCGGAGATGAAAAGGGACTGTAATTTGGGAGTGAAAAGTATTGAAAGGTCAGGATAATGACCCTCCCCCAAGAATGGCGGTACAACACGGAAGGCATGACGTGGTTTCCAGAGGACATTTTTAATCCGTCTTCCAGCTTTCACAAATAGAGTTCTGGATTGCACAGACATGTAAATCTGAGCCACCAAACTTCCTGTTTTGTTTTTAGAGGCTTTTAGTAGACTCAGTCAGCAGCCATCAAACATTACACTGAGAAATAGATCCTCAGCCTGAGAAACAGTCCACTTCCAAGTTCTAGGATAAGTAAAATCTGACAATATTTTCCTCAAACCCACCTGCAGAACCCCATGTTGGGGTATGCGCAGCCTGTGGAGACTGAGAAAAATAATATTTCTCAACTCTACCAGAATAAGGCAAGCATTATATACTGTATCTTAGACTAGTGGATCTTGGGGGGCGGGGGGGGGGTGTCAAGCAAGTGGGAGGACATTATGTGTAAACGCTTGCAAGGTTTCAAAGAGGCACCTGGCTGGCAATGGGGGAAATGGGATGTTGCACTAGAAAGGCATTTAACAATGTTCATTCTTAAAGAGAACTCCTAGATCTGTGTTTCTCCACCTTAGGAACTTTAAGATGTGTGGACTTCAACTCCCAGAATTCCCCAGCTAGCCATGGCTGACTGTGGAATTCTGGGAGTTGAAGTCCACACATCTTAAAGTTGCTAAGGTGGAGAAACACTATATTCATGGACTTTTTGCTGAAAATGAATAAAAATTAACTGGATTTACTAATTAAAAACGTGGGAAGAAGGAACTGGCGTTTTGTAATTTGGGATTAATTAACAGGATTAATTAATTCTGTTTGTTTCCACTGCAAAGTAGATTGGGAATCACTTTTTTAAATACTATTTTCTTTCTTTTTTTTCTTGATCTATACTGTTGTTCACTCTTTTTTCTATCTATCCCATTTTTCTTTTATATCTTTTTCCCTATATTTTATTTTATTTTTCTGTACATTTTAAGTATAATTATTCTGTAGATTTTTACTATAATCTTTATATTCAGAGATATTTAGACACTTTACCTCTGAGGAATAGTTATTGGGGCCTGGAATAGCAATAATAATAGCATTTAGGCTTATATATACCCCATATTGCTTTATAGTAAGGGTCCCCAACCCCGGTCTGTGGACCAGCATAGAGGACTGGCATGCCAGAAACCGGGCCATACCGTAAGCAAGCGAAGCCCCATCCACAGCATGCAGTCACTCCCTCTGGTCCACAGAACCGCCCCCTGGTGCCCAAAAGGTTGGGGGCTGCTGTTTTATAGCACTCTCTGGTTGGTTTACAATGTAGAAGCCTTATTTGCATATTGTCCCCAACAATCTGGGCCCTCGTTTTATCGATCTCGGAAGGATGGAAAGTTGAATTCACTTTGAGCCCCATCAGAATTGAACTCTTGGCTGTGGGCAGAATTTGCCTGCAGTACTGCACTTTAACCATTGCGCCACCAGGGCTCCTCCCTAGGAAGATGCTACCTTTTGTTCTGTATGGCTGCCACTGGAGGCAACTTTGACTGTGTCGCTCCTTCCCAGCCAGTAAATTATTGTAGGCAGGTTCTTAACACTCACCTGTGCCTGATAGATGCTGCCAGGATCCCGTGGTCCTAATCCCACGAAGCGGTTCGCAGGGGGTGTGCCTGGGGTGGAGTAGGCTGGGGAAAAGGTGAAGGAAGAAGAAGAAAGTAAAGGAAAAAAAAGGGAAAGAGGACAAGAGAATATTCTTTTTAAAACCAATCCACTGTTCCAATCAACAGTTATCATCTCGTGATGAGATCCATTCTCTGCCCCACACCCCAAATATCCTGTCTTTCTTTCTTTTGCAATTCCAGGTAGAACTCAACTTACGATCAATTATTTAACAGCAAAAGCATGCCCATTTAGGAGAGTGGATTCAAACTTACGCCATGAGATTTGCTTAACAGACGGTTGAAAAAAAATCAGGTCCATTTATGTGGTGCCTCGATTTATGACCACAATGAGGTACGACCAAAATTGTGATCCCAATTGTGGTTATAAATCAAGGACTACCTATATCTGTCTTTACATCAGTTGGCTTATTCTGAATATAGAGCCTTCAGCAACACACCAAGGGCTACTTTTCAAAAGTCAGAGGGTTGTGCATTTAATTTTAGAGGGTGCAACAAGCTCCTTAAGTACCCGCATGACATTTTGGGGAACAGCAAAGGACAGGATGCACACATTTTGCACCTCTGCTTTAAATTCTGGAATAATTTAAGACTTCCCTTCAGGGCCTCAGCCAAGTCTGGCTAAAGAGCAAACAGGAGAATGGCCATTATCAGAGATGATCTAACTGCAGCTCACACTGTATATCCTGTAGCGAGGCAAAGGTTGAAGTAGACGGCCTCCAGCGATACTTTGGCTGTACAGGTAGGTTCCCTGACATTAGATTAGAAAAATAGAAAGCTGCCTCAAACTAAGTCAGATCATTGACATATTTAACCCAAGAGCATCAGTCCAGAATTGGTAACTTCAGGAAGAATATTTTTCAGCCCTCTTCGATACTCCGGGAATTCCTCCTGAGACCTTCTACCGCCCAAAACGGTGTTCTCCTACTAATCTAGGATGATCATAGCTGCTTCCTACAATATCAAGATGGAGTACATCAGAACTGGAGAAGTCTGAAGTCACAGAAATTGCAAAGTCTAGAACTGTGAAGTTTGAACTTTAGCTGTGGGTAGTAGCCCTTGACTTAACAGCTGCAACAGCATTGAAAAAAAGGACTTATGACCATTTTTCACAGCTAGGTCATCCCCATGGTCACGAGATCAACATTCAGACACTTGACAGCTGACTCGTGTTTACGATGGTTGCAGGATCCTGGGGTCTTGTGATCCTCTTTTGCGACCTTCTGACAAGCAAAGTCAACAGGGAAGCCGGCTTCGCTTAACAACTGTGTTAAAGTGCAACCGTGTTACTAACTGCAGTGATGTACCGAACAACAGTAGCAAGAAAGTTCGTAAAATGGGAGAAGCTCATTTAATAATTGTCTCGCTTAGCAACAGAAATCTTGGGCTCAATTGTGGTCGTAAGTTGAGGACTACCTGTACAATTGGAAGCTAATCCATGACATAAGCCCAAGGTCTGTTCAGTGGCAGCATCTCCAGCTAAAAGGATTCAAGCTCACAGTGCTGGAAGAAAATCACTCTGCCGCCCTCAAGGTCATAAACCATAACCCTGCCCTGCCCCCATGTGATTACTGGAACTTTGAATCTTCCCAAGGAATCTATTTCCAATGCTGAGTTAAAAGAAATAGATCGACACACCTTTGCTTTGTTTCTTGCATACAGAAGAGCCCGATGTTACACAGCAGTGGAAGAATAAATTTACACCTCATTTGCTGCAGCCAACAGCCAATATATATTGTTTATCAACATCTGGCTCAGGTTTCTTTTGACAGAGAGGTTAAGAAAGAAGATATTCAAGAGATATCTTTTGCCCATGATGCAAACTTACCTGGGTGTCTTTTTCTTTTATTTAATAACATATATATGATTTATATGATTGACTAATTTACTAATTTAAAATCAAGAGCTGTATAAATTGAAATGTTATATATTGTTGTATGGGTGCAGGTACATGCGTACACAGGCATACATGTTGTATATGTAAACGTACACACATACATGTTTATACAAAAAAACACACACACATATATATATGCATGCATATATGCATCACTAGTCATCACTAATATTATTTTTATTTAACCAAAGACACATAAATACTATTCCTGTATGCTGTGCTCCTTATATAAAAATGCTTTCTTTCAATAGACTTGAAAATGCTTACTTGCAAAGTCGTGTGTGTCTACATGTGGATACCTAGAGGCAGCTATTGGAAATATTATTCCAGAGGATATAGGCTATGTCCCCATGGATAACTAATCCTACCACATGTATGCGGTGAGACCTCTTTTGCCTTTAGCATTCCATTGATACTGCCCCTATCTCATCCCCAGAAAATATGGGAGACAGGATTAATGGAGAATACACACATAGCTCAGAGTTGAACTGCGAAGTCCTCAATGCCCTCTGAGCTTGGCTGTTTGCTGTCAGACATTTCATTACCAGACGAGATAACAGTATCAGTGCTGATGAGTGTTCTGCTTGCTTTCTGCTTATATAGAGTAGCTTGCCCTGCCAATCTTGGTGGGGTGTGGTTTTTTTTTTCCTTCTCCCTTTGGTAGTTCCTTGAACCATCAAGCAGAGAACAATCAAAGAACTGCAAAAGAGAAAACCGCAGCCCCCACACCAATCCTGGCAGGGCAACCTATTGTATATAGGCAGGAAACAAACGCAACACTCACCAGCACTGATTATGTTACCTAGTCTGGTAATGAAATATCTGCCAGCAATAACCAAGCTCAGAGTGCACGAAGGACTCCATAGAGAGAATTAAGATGTCCTTCATTGCACCAGTGATAAAGAGGCATTTCTCCTCTTGTTTCAACATCATTCAAGGACACTTAAAGTGTACAAAACCTGTAAGATTTTCTCACTTTGGATGGAAGTCAAGAGACTGGAAGGAATAGTGACTGAGAAGGGAATTAATCAAGGCAAAAAAGGAGCTGCAATTGGGATAGCCAGTTTCAACTGACATTGTTTTCTGCTAAGTCAAGAATGGGTAGATAGCACTATAACTCAGAAAAAGCACTATGGGGAAAACCTGTAAAAATGGAGTTTTTTAGAGCATTACTATATCTTACTGATAAAATTGCGCAGCAATTACAATGCCTCTCTCCCTACAAACCTCATAAATTATTTCCCCCTCTCTATGTACTTGATAATGAAAAGCAAATATATATACAGGTACACACAATTTGCAAATAGGCATAACCACAGCACCTACATAATTTGCTCAAGATTAGTGAGAAAGGAGAAGTTAACTCAGGTCTTTTTTGTTACCCAGTTTGTTGGAATGTTCAGAGAGTGTTTCTCAACTTTGGCAACTTTAAGATGTGTGCACTTCAACTCCCAGAATTCTGGGAATTGAAGTCCACAAGACTTAAAATTACCAAAGTTGAGAAATAATGGTTCAGAGTACACCACATGCGAAAGAGGAGGAAGACATCAAGAATGGGTAACTTTGAAAAGAGGAGGAAGAGGAAGAGGAAGAGGAAGAGGAGGAGGAGGAGGAGGAAGAGGAAGAAGAAGAAGAAGAAGAAGAAGAAGAAGAAGAAGAAGAAGAAGAAGAAGAAGAAGAAGAAGAAGAAGAAGAAGAAGAAGAAGAAGAAGAAGAAATAAATTTGTGAAAGACTGTGAAACATCAGTAAACTGGATGAGAAGAAGAAGTTACATCAAAGCTGATGATATAAGCTCCTAGGAAGACCTCCACTTCCTATTAGAAGAACAATACGTTTTGCTAAGGAACCTCCTCCTACACAACTATTAGAGCATAGCAGAGGTATTTGCAAGACTTTTTCTCAGCAAACTGCAAAAGGCAAAACAGATTATACCAAATACACAGCCCTTAAAAGCGACATTTGGCTTCTTCCCTGCAATTAAAGAACAATGAGCCAAGGCACATGACCAGTCGAGTTCCAATCTATTAAGCCTCTAAACAAAAGTTTACGCCACTCCTCAGTTTCCAAACAGAGCATTATTGTTTTTTAGACATTTAGGAATATTATCTGGAAAGGAGAAAATGACATGCTCTGTATTTTATTAGTGATAGATTGGGGAAGTGCTAGGAATTGGATTAGGGAGGGTAGTTCCACACTTCAGTTTACATTATTATTTTTTTCCAATCAGCAATATTAAGGAAACTGGTTTGATGTGACATCTGACTGCACTGCCAACTAGACAATAGAAGTCAACAGTCATATGTACACACACTGCAATCAAGTCTATAAGCTTCCATTAAACCCAGTAAGATGCCAAGGTAAAGAACTGGTGAAGCATGGAGGAAAATAATAGTATTTTACCAGTAGATACTAGAAAAACACGGCCCTTTCAAGATAAGGAAAATAAATATCCATGTTGTTTGACGGAGTGATTAAATAGAGAGGATTTGCATAATCAAAGTCATTATAAAGTTTGAAAATGAGCAAGGCTTCCCTTTACAGTAATTATTATTATTTTAGTGTGGGCTATTCTAGCATTAATATTTAGATGACAAGCAAACAAATTTTCAGAAGGTAAGGAAAACACTTGCCCCTTTTATATAGGATGGGAAATGGAAGATGATATTGTATGGGAGAGCAGGAATAGACAGACAAGGACAAAATCCTAACACTAAGGCTTCTTAAAACCCTATCAAAATGTCCCCCAAATTATAAGCAACATTCTACTTTAGGAAAATCTTGGGAAAACACTATGCCCAGTCATAATATGCTAGGAATGTGCAGTACTTCAAATTCATTTCCTAAAAGTGTCTTCAGAACCCAGAGGGGCAGGAACCGAGTTCTTTTCTTTCTCTCTCTTCAAGGGATTGAAGCAGCTATGTCTTTTTCTGAAAATTGAACAGCAGATTCCTGGGAAAAAAGCAGTTACTTTAAAGAACTCAAAGTGAAATGCTGGAGCTATGCTAGTGCCCCTATGTGCTTTGAAGGATCTTTTTGAAATCAAAATAGAAGTTCTGTACACCCCTTTAATCTACCATTTGATCAATGATGTAAGGGGAAATAGGATCCAGGGCAATATTTTTTCAAACTTGTCAAGTTTTAACTGGCTAGGGAAGTTTATGCTGGCTGAGGAATTCTAGGAGTTGAATCTACACATCTTAAAATGGCCAAGTTTGAAAAACACTGCTCTGGAATCTGTGCAATGCCACACAATGTTGCATGGAGGCTGCTTCTCACAGACCACAAAATTAGAAGGCCAACTGGCTGATAAACTTTTATGTCTGCGATGTAACTACCACCTTTTGCTTCTGGAAAGTTTGGGATACCCTATAATTTTCAAGGAGTTGGTCTTATTTGGTGTCCTTAAATATGTAAAGAAAGAGCCAAATGGAACAACTTCATTCCACAATTGCTCTCTTAAATTCGAGCTTCATTTTGTAAGACAGGCATGCAAGGTAGATCATTAGAGGAATTGGATTATGTTCTAGGGAGCTACAAAGGCTGTCTTTACCTGCAACCTGGTATGTTTTATGGCAGCATGCATGTTTGCTTGGGTTTATTTATTTATTTTTTAAATCACTGATTTAAATCAGTGGCCCTTTCTGATCATTTAAGTGAGCAATTTGAACTTCTGTTTAAATTCATACCACCTACTGCCATCTCATCTCAAAATCCTCTCCCTCAGAATGGCCATCCCCCCAGCTTGCCCCAAAATCACAAGGCTGCAGAGCAGTCTGAATTGGTGAATATGGCCAGAGGGTGGGGAAGAATTAATGACGGACGGCAGGCAAGGTGGAAAGGCCATTTGGGAGAGGATAGGTGCAGGAAGGGTGAGTGGGCTTGCTTACTGGGAGACGTCGGCGAGGTGGTCCCTCCCTCGGAAGTTGTCGTGGTAGATTTGGTGTCAGGTGAGATTGCCAGGCGGGGCATACCTGGGGGTGGCGGCGCCAACATCTGGGTAGGAAGGTAATGCCCGGGTACCTTCACTTGACCACCTCCATTTAACTAGGGACACAATATAAAAAAAAACACAGAGCAAGCCATTAGCACTGTCCACAGGAGTCACCTGCCCGCCCAGAGGAACCTCCCCCCTCAAAATGGGGACAGTGGGCGGGCTTCACTGGGGACCCTGGGAATCTTGGCCAGCTCACCTGACTGCAAATATGGAAGATCTAGTCAATTGTCACGGCTAAGAGTAAAACATAATGCCCTCCGTGTATAAAAACTCTTCACAATCCCACCTAAATGGTCTAGCTTAGGGGTGGGGAACAATGGTGCCTTTACCTTCGGTGGACTTCGACTCCCAGAATTCCTGAGCCAGCCAGGGAGTCGAAGTCCACAGGGGGTAAAGGGAGCAAGATTCCCAACCCCTGCTCATGTGGCCACATCGGTTTCTAATAAATCTATCAAGCTGCTTACTGTGACACTGTGCTAACAAGCTGCATTTTCTGTGCTCTTTATTACTCTTTAGCATTGCAAATGTAGGTTTATATTTTGCGATTTTTGTGCAGATTGCCAAAACTGAATTTATAGCCACAGCCACACAAATAACCCAAAATGCTTGGGTGCATTCATAAAATATCACAACAAAAGTAACGGTGCTATTATGATGCATCAAAATTCTTTTTCTCATGATTTTTACGTATGTACTTGAATACTGAGTGTATGTTCACGGATGTTATCAAAACATTACAGTACACAAAAAAGAATACTGATACAATCATACGTGATCACAAAAACCCCTCTCCTATAGCATATTATTTTACAATGCCAAAAAGGAAAGGAAAAAAAAAAAACAGAGGAAGATACTGAACACTGTTGTCAACTATGGACTGAATAACATTTGTAAAGTAAAAAAAAGAAAGGGAAGAATGGCAAGAATGTTAATATATCAAAGCGAAAATAAATCCAGATAATCCAGAACTTAAAAATTTGGAAGAAATTCAGAGGAATATATTTGAAAAGCATTTTTAGTCCTCCCGCTAGAGTTAGTACAGTCTTGCCTATATCAGTGATTCTGAAACTGTGGTCCCTGGACCTCTGGGGGGAGGCATAATGTCGCCACAGGGGGTTGGTGAAGGCTTGAAGAAATGTTATGATTTAAATCTTAAGTCTTGGAGCTCCATGGCCACAAAAGGAATTTAAAGGGGGTGGGGTCCCTGGTGAAGGAAAGGTTGAGAACTACTGGCCTATGTAATATCATTTTCAGCTCTATCTTCAGCCTACGGTTTCAACAGTAGAAAGGATTGATTGTGCCGAGGAAGCGATCACAGACATTCAGAAGCAACACTAGCTTCCAATTGTTCTGTATGTGCCTGCATGTATGTGAGAAAGAGAAAAGGAAGGTAATAATTCCTTCCTTTACTGCCCTGCATGTAACTAATACATTAACATCCCTTCAATGGCATCATCCACGCGCAGAGTTAGCAGAGATAGAGAAGAGAAACAAGCTGGGCCTCCAATAGCAGACATTTGTGTGTATGTGGGCACACGTATGGCCTAGGTGCAACTTTGATTAGGGGGGCAATTTGAATATTTACTATTTAAGCTCTCTCTTTCTCTCTGCGGTTTTGCAGCACCTTCAGGTCTGACAATTTTCATTCCTTTTTTGTGAACTTAGTTAACCCAATAGCTCTTTCAGAGGGGCAGCTGGCACCTTCAGCACATACAGGTAGTCCTCGACTTACAACCACAACAGACCCCAAAATTTCTGTTGCTAAGTCAGATGTTTGTTATGTGACTTTTTTTTTTGTCCCATTTCAAGACCTTTCGTGCAACATTTGTTTGGTGAATCACTGTAGCTGTTACGTTATTAACACGGCTCTTAAGTGAATCTGGCTTCCCCATTGGCTCTGCTTGTCAGAAGGTCACAAAAGCTGATCATGTGACCAAGTGACACTGCAGCCGTCATAAAGACGAGTTGGTTCCCCAGCCTCTGATCACGTGACCATGAGGATGCTGCAATACGTGTGAAAAATGGTCATAAGTCACTTTTTCCAGGGCTGTTGTAATTTCCAACAGTCACTAAATGAACTGTTGTAAGTCGAGAACTACCTGTACAGCAGTTGAGGCAGATCCTACTACTCGATTTCTGAGGATCTCAACAGTTTTGTCAAAACTTTCCTTTGATCTTATCCTAAACATCCTCCAGGCCCCGAACCAGGTCTATTTCCTTCTTGCACAAGTTCTCAGCACGAAGCCTAAATTAGTGTGAATTCATTACCTCTTCACTAGCATCGGCCCTGCCTGTGAAAACAGCATGCAAATATAGGGCTTCTCGATCTCACTTTGATTATTATTTATCTAGTCCAAGGAGGATTATACCATATCTTGTTTCAAGATGTACATTGCGACTGTAAACTGCATTTTCCCTTCACTAAACCCTTTACATGCCTTTGGTACAAATGGCATTGGGCTTTGTGAACTTGCTCAAGGCATGCTATGCAAATTACAGATAATTACCATCAGTGTTTTGAAGATCTGAGGATTTAATCCTCCTCAAGCACACACATTGTTTTGTGTCTGTTCAGAACCCACATACGTGCAGGTGCTACTTAACAGTTTTAAAAATCCTCCATGCCTGATGACTGTGGTGATGTATGTGTCCTTGAAGGGGTCCCCCCCGCCCCCTTGGTGACAATATGGTCTTCCTCCATGATGGGTTTGGGTATTTATTTTTTACTTCACAATCTAACTTACAGCTTTGGTCTCTGATAACTCTAGTATTATTTATTTGCTTGTTTGTTTGTTCATTAAACTTCTGTGCTGCCCATTTCCCTGATACAACAACTCTGGGTAGCTTACAATGTGTAATAAAAAGTTTTAAAAAAAATACTGGAAAACAATTAAAATTAGAAAAATTGAATAGAAAAGCTTAAATGCCAAAAACTAAAATGATGGGCAAGCAATTTCATTCCTAAAACAGCTAAGCCTTGGTTGTCAACCCCCAACATAGCAAGCCCCTCTCAAGGCCCCAGTCCAAAGGGCAGAGAGACGTTTTTGGGCCCTTCCCAAAGGTCAGGAGTGTGGGGGTGGACCTCACCTCCAATGGGAGAATGTTCCAGAAGGTGGAGACCATAGCAGAAAGGCTGTCCTTCTGGACCCTGCCAGCCAAAATTCTTTGGTCAACAGGTTCCGAAGTAGGTGCTTTCTGCAAGAGTAATAGTAATAGTAATAGTACTGGTAGTAATAGTAGTAGTAGTAACAATAGTAGTATTCTATACTAACAGATCTGACTGATTCCCTCGGTTGAGCCAAGGCCAGATAGTAATGCTGCCTGCTAAGGCTTAGCTGTTTTAGAAATGAGATTTCAAGAACAGAAGGACAAATCTCAGTCCCAATAGATAACAGATTAAATAACAGATTAAAAAGAAGAGTTGGAAGGGACCTTGTAGGCCATCTAGTCCAACCCCCCCACCCAAGCGGGAGAC
Source organism: Pseudonaja textilis (assembly GCF_049901715.1). Taxonomy (NCBI): domain Eukaryota; kingdom Metazoa; phylum Chordata; class Lepidosauria; order Squamata; family Elapidae; genus Pseudonaja; species Pseudonaja textilis. The sequence goes on from NC_141990.1 coordinate 328,705,552, forward strand.
CCTACACCATTTCTGACAGATAGCAGTCCAATCTCTTCTTGAAAGTCTCCAGTGATGAAGCTGCCACAACTTCTGAGGGCAAGGTAACCAACCTCCTCCCCAATGCCGTGTCATCATTTTTAATTCATTAAGAATAATAGCTTAGAACAAAGCTATGTCATTTTAAAAATACTTCAGGGCCTTATTTGAAAGTAAAAATAACTGATGACAGGACCAAACACAAAACAAAACAGAACATAAGAACAATGGTGAGTCTTTCAATCAAGTCTGAAAATGGAATTGTGGGTCCAAGACTGAGATGGTACAATATGGTTTAAATCTGTGTTTGTTTGTTTCAAATTTGGCAACTTCAAAATGAGTAGACTTGACTTACCAGAATTCACGGTGGCTGGTGAATTCTGTGAGTTGAAGTCCACTCTTCTTAACATTGCCAAGTTTGAAAAAACACACTAGCTTAAACTTTGTTGTTTAGGGAGTCTGGAAATCCCAAGGCATTTGGAGAACACCAGGTTGGAGAAATCTGGTTTTAAGTATACCATTTAAGAAAATATACTTTTTTTTTTCTAGGTCTTGTGATGACTGAGCAAAAACACCGAAGAGCTTGGGGAACTGCTTGGTTGCATGGGTATTTCAAATAACCTGCCATGCCGTTCCTCCTTGGACCCAGGGAGCCATGAACAGAGAAGCATAAGGGACTATCCTTACCACAAGACCAAAAAAAAATAAAAAATGACAGGAGTTATAATCCTGGCAGTTCCTTACCGGTCCTGGTTGTTGATTGGATGGGTCACAAGCCAATGAGACGAGGTCTTTCAGAGGGTCCTGTGGGTTCAGATGAGGCGGGTACCTTATGGCTGTGTGCGGGAAATAGGTGGAGGCCGCCTGGGGCAGGATCGAAGTGGTGGGAAAGTGCAGCGCAGAGGAGGGGTGGGGACTTCGAGAGATACCTGCAGAAGGTGAGAGAGAGAGAGAGAGAGAGAGAGAGAGAGAGAGGAAACTGGGCGGCCTTCATCAACAGCACACAATCCAGACCCTTCTGCTCCCAGGCATCTCTACAGAAACAATTAGAAGGGCCTTCCTCCATCTTCCTCCTCCTCCTTCTGGAGCAAGCAAACATCTACCTCCTTCCCCCTCTCCAACCTCCCTGGGCAAGTCAACAAACCCTACAGGACTCTCTCACTCCCATTCATCTTTAGATCATGTACTGGATGTTAAGGTAAGGGGCCCAAGTGCCACCAACACTATCCTCTGGGGGGCAACATCTGGCCTTTGGCCACACAGCCAAAACTGTACTCAGTTCCCACAAAATTTCACTAATAGCTTCAGAAAGGCAGCAGCGGCACCTCCTTTGACTTACCGCATGAGCACTAAATCCCAAACTTCCTAGAATTCTGTTAAATCTTTACAAGTGTGGCTCTGCTGGCCTAAGTTTTAAAACCTAATCACTTTTTTGTTTGCTTTTTGCAATTAAGTCACTTTTGGGGGGGGGTCGGGGGAGGGGGGGCTTTTCACATGCAACTTTTACTGGGAAATTTTCAAGAGAATTTAAGTTGCCTGATACACTGCTGAACTGTTTCTTTCTTAATTTCCACAATTAGTAGCACTCTGAAGAATTCTGGAAAAAAAAAAAGCTGAAATGATCTGCAAAAATCCTATTCCACCCTATCCTGTGCCAGAAAGCTTCATTCCCTAATTTGATTAACATGTTGATGGGAGCTGTAGTGCAACACATCTGGAGGGCAGGTTGAAGAAGGCTGTCATTAATTTGGGCAATTCATCTGAGTTCTATAATAAAAACTATCCACTTGGTCTGCAGACAGGGTTAAATTCAAAAGACTCTAAACAAATGTAATATTATAGATGGAAAAGAAAAAGTTGGACATAATGCAAAAATTATAGAATTGGAAGGGACCTTAGAGATCTTCCAGTCCACTTCCCTGCCTCAAATAACTATACGACCAGAATTCACTCATTTCTGCAAGAGATCCAGTTTTCTTCTCATTTTGACAACTAAAATGTTAGCTGCATGTTCAAGTAGTCCTCAGTTTATGACTCTTCATTTAACACGGTTTGATGGCTTTGCAAAAGTGACCTGTTCTCAATGTTCTGACCGTCACATTACCTCAATGGTCATTTGATCACAATTTGGGCCTTTGGTCACTGGTTCCTACTTAATGATGGTTGCATTGATTGCGGTTTGCAACTTTCCAAGCCAGCTTCTGACAAGTAAAGTTAGCTGCAGAAGCCAGATTTGCTTGACTCCTATGTGATTCACTTAATCACCACACGAATTGCTTAACAACTGTGGTAAAAATTATTGTAAAATAATTTTGTAAAACAATGTCTCGCCTCATGATTGCATCGCTTATCAAAATTCTGTTCCTCATTGTGGTCATAAATTGAAGACTATCTGTGTAAGCGCGGTGGCGCAATGGTTATAGTGCAGTACTGCAGGCTACTTCTGCTGTCTGCTGGCTGCCTGCAATCTGGCAGTTCGAACCTCACCAGGCTCAAGGTTGACTCAGCCTTCCATCCTTCTGAGGTTGGTAAAATGAACGAGATGGTTGGGCGTAATAGGCTGACTCTGTAAACCACTTAGAGAGGGCTGTAAAGTACTGTGAAGCAGTATATAAGTCTAAGTGCTATTGCTATAAGCAGTGGAGGAATAGTTTAGTTAGCAGTCTTGCCCTTTTCCTGTAGTTCACAAAGGCAATTTTCTCTTTATTTGAAATGTGGCATGGATAAAGTCATATATTATGTGCACATTCATCACTGCCTTGAGGTTTCATTTTCATTTCTTTGTTTTGTTTTTTAGGTGCAAATACTTCTGGAAATTGAGAAAAGGGTGGTTCCCTGAAGACATAACAAGCACCTACCAGTTAGGGCTGTGTGCACAGCTGGATTCTGTTACAGAGTTCTGGGATAATTTCTTCCCAGAGTTAGATCTCTGAAAGGAACAGCTCCGTTTTTGCTGATTGCAGCAAGGAGGCTTCCAAAGCAATCTTTTCCTCTAATAAAGTTATATTTATCTTAACTCAGGCAGTTTCCTTTGATGGGGGCTGACCTATGCTAGCATTAGCTGCTGAATCTAGTATATTTTTGAACTCTTCCAGAACTATCGAATCTTCCATCCCATCTCCTAAAAGCATTCTGGCAATTGTTGCTTGGGAAGATTAATAGCAACTCTCCCTTGGAGAACTTCTGACAATGCAGCTTCTTCTCCTCTCGTCCCCACATGTTGCTGAACTGCCATTCTTAGGAAGGAGGAATTAGCAAGCAACCCTTTTTATAATTAGATCCCTGAGACCTATGCCTACCCACAGGCTGTTCTAAAAATGGCAAACAGGCAGAACATGGGAAGGAAGAAAAATGAGGATTTTTGAATGGATGAGGAATTATTAGAAAAAGAAGCACAATGAGGAGACGCTCATTTCTGATGAATATCCAAGGAGATATTTAAAAATAAGTAACATTATTAAAACTATCAGAGTCCCCTCCTATACACTTGGAAATAGTAAAATAAGGATTCTGTATCAGGTTCGCATAATAATAACCATCATCCTTGCCCTTTGTAAAGCAGCTTACATACCACTGTGTACGGCAATGACAGGACGGTGATGCTGAGTGAACAGCCGGGGTGAAGTGTCCTGCGGAGATGGGCTGTTGAAGGGAGACTTGTCCATTTCTGTCTTTTTCACAGTTGGAGAGATGCCTGAAGAAGAGATGCGAGGAAGAGGCATGTTACAATGTCATTGAGACAGTTGGTTGCTGACATCAATATGCCCTCCAAACCAGTATTTCTCAACTGTGGTCCTTTTAAGGTGGATGGACTTCAACTCCCAGAATTCCTCAGCCAGCAAAGTCCACCCATCTTAAAGAGGCCATGGTTGAGAAACACAGCTATAAATCAGGGGTTCCCAATCTTGGCAACTTTTAAGACGTGTGGATTTCAACTCCCAGAATTCCCCAGCCAGCCATTGGTGGGGAATTCTGGGAATTGAAGCCCACACATCTTAAAGTTGTCAAGATTGGGAACCCCTGATTTAAACTATATTTCTGTTCTTTCTATACAGTTTGGAACTATCCTTTAACTATATAGCAGCCATGTTCTTCAGAGACCTAACCAATGAAAAAATGTTAGCTTTTATGAGTCATTAGCATCATTTACGGCAGTGCCCTGGACATCCCAGCTATAAAAAGGGACCAGGTGTTTTTCATGCAGCACAGTTCATGTATGTGACTTAGTTCTATCAAGCATATCTTGTTCTTTGTCACTTGGCATTATTCTTTCCCATGTCTGTGTAGCTCTCTCCTTACGGCTCATCGGTGCTGAGCCACTATGAGCAGATTCCGTTCAAGATTTACCTGCAGAAGTTTTTTCTATTTTCATTTGTGACACATTGATAGAATGGAGTTTGCTCCTAGGTAAGTTGTCTGGTGAATCTTACAGATGGGCTTCTATCCTTGCCTATAAATATCAAAGCCCACCCCCCCACGGTGCATGTCTGCAACAGGATGCAGTTAATCTCTATCTGCTGGCTCAGATTTATCTGGGACAGTTGGTTTAGTCCACGCCACTAAAAGGTTTAGTCCTTTCTCAGACACTCATTTGGAAGGATTTTACAGAACATCCAGGACAGGATTGAAATTAAATCTCTTCTTGCAAAGCATTTAGACATGTTTCTACTTGGGGAAAGAATAGGTGGGCATACACCCCCCCTTTTAATTCTTTACCTAAATGAAGGCAAATAATAACCGCAACAATATTGCAATGTTTATTGATCGTTAAGCCAACTGATCAATTATTTTTTTAAAAAATCACTTTTAAAAGAGGAAAAATAAAATATTCTAATTAGACAGCAATGCTTTTATTTTTTTAAAAAACCCAATTTATAATATCTGCAAATGGAAAACATTTTCTCAAATGAGCACAGAACCACCAAAAAGCCAGATTCAGTTAATGACTGCAGTGATTCATTTAATAACTATGGCAAAAAAAAGGCCATAAAACTGGGCTCAATTAACTTAACAATTACCTTCTTTAGCAATGGAAGTTTTGGCCCCAATTGTGGTCATAAGTCGAGGACTACTGTAGACAGCTTTCAGAAGCAGCCCTGCTACAAAGAGTTAATAAGTGCTTATCCCCAGGATTTCCATGTATTGGTCCAACCCTTTCTTGAAGTCATCCAAGCTAGTTAGCAGCACAGCAGTTCATCAGCAATATTTTCTCAGTATGCATCAGTTAAAATATTATATATTAAAAAATAATCTTGATGTAATCAGACTGTATGTATAATCATATAAAGATAGTTTATATATGTATATAAAAGGTGGGTGCTGAGAAGGGGAAAAAACAAACGGAAGTTGTATACATTAAATTAGTAACCCTCTGATTCTGGAATTTAGCCTCAATATTATTCTACTTGATTCAGAATTAATCCTATATTGTTAGTGAGATTGATTGTGCTCTCCTGCAGACTGTGTTTTTTAAAATGACTTTAATAGTCTTTTACTGTTTTTAAACTATTATTCTAGATATTTTGGGTTATTATGTTGCATGGTTTCATGTTTTCAAATTCTGTACACAGCTCAGAGTTACATGTGTGAGATGGTGGCTGTATAAATTTACCAAATAAATACATAAAGATTAAAATACAGTAGATAACACATTCCCAAATGACAAGGTAATGGAATTAGAAGAAAATTAATTTTCCTCACTCTTCAGAGAAAGTTGTAAAAATCAGAATGATTTGTTGATTTGATGGCTAAATATTTCCAAGTTATTAGCTATCAATACAGTACTTCTGGTTGTTATCTCTATATTCAGTATTTCAGACAGATCTTCAACAAGTACACTGGGTGTCTTTTGTGCTGTCTGAGCTTGGTTGTTTTCTTACAGACGTTTTATTACCAAACTAGGTAACATCATCAGTGTCACCTAGTTTGGGTAATGAAACATCTGCAAGAAAACAACTAAGTTCAGAGAGGACCCCTCATTTGAACCCTGAGCTCCAAATATTCTCCTTTGTGGGAACCAATTATACTTTTCACGTGATTGATGGCAGCTCCTGGGGACCTGGCCCTGAAACTAGGAAAACAGGAAGCCAATGGAAATGCTAAATATTCTGCAAATGTCTCAAAGGTGCTTCCCCCACCCCCCAAAGGCAACTGGACTGGTGTTTCCCTCCCCCTCACCTCGAGGAAATAGAAAAAAAGACTTCTCTTCCAAGAAGGTTCATCAGTTGTGACTGGATGGTGGGGCAATGGAAAGATAGGAAGGATAGAACTTATCCTTCCAACATCCCTCCCCTGCCGCTAGCATCATCCAGTCACAACCATCACAACTTCTTTGATGAGAAGCAAAATGTCTTCTTCTTCAGGGAAAAAAATAGTCCAGTTGCCTTTTGAAAAAAAAAGAAATACCTTTGAAACAGCTATGATCTGGATGTCTGAGGAATCTCCATAGACATTTATTCCGCAAAGGCATTTGAACTTGTATCTCCTGCACACTTACTCCCTTCCATGTCCTCCGTCCAGTTGCGGCTGCTACTTGTGGGGGAGCTGGGGGAGGTATAGTATTCACCCCCAGGGCTGGTATCCAGATCATCCTCCATAGATCCTGACTTGTGCCGTTTACTCCTTATGAGGAAAAAAAGGAGAGACGTGGTTTTAATAGCAGTTTAAAATCTAAGAATAACAGCCATCATTATCTAACATCTCTTCGAAAGCAGCATAACCATGACAGTCCTCGACTTACAACCATAACTGAGACCCAAATTTCTGCTGTTAAGTGAGGCGTTTGTCCAGTGGTGGGATTTAAACTTTTTTACTACCGGTTCTGTGGGCATGGCTTGGTGAGCGTGGCAGGGGAAGGAGACTGTAAAATCTCCAGTCAGAGGTGGGATTTGCTGGTTCTCCGAACTACTCAAAATTTCCACTACCGGTTGTTCAGAACTGGTCAGAACCTGCTGAATGCCACCTCTGCATATGTCCCATTTTACAACCTTTCTCACCACAGTTGTTAAGTGAATCGCTGCAGTTGATAAGTTAGTAACACAGTTGTTGACTTAATCTGGCTTCCCCGTGGATTTTGCTTGTCAAAACATTTCAAAAGTTGATCACATGACAGCAACAGTCATAAGTATGAACCAATTGCCAAGCATCTGAATTTTGATCAGCATGACCATGGGGCTATTAGAAAGGTCGTAAGTGTGAAAAATGATCAGAAGCCACTTTTTTCAGTGTCGTTGTAGCACTAAATGAACTTGGTAAGTTGAGGACTACCTGTATAGCTACCATGAAGGGCAATAGCTATCAAAGAAGCTAAATTTTGAAAGGAACTTCCTCCTTTTTATACTTCATTGCTCTGGGTAATAATTCACTAAGTCCAAGAATGTAGGATATCTCTGAGGAGCTTTACATGGTGAAATATGATTCCAAAGAGAGGCAAATGAGGTTAGAAAACCAAGGCAAAGTAAACAAACTGCAATTATTCCCTTAACACAGTCCTAGCATTTTGGTGGAAGGAAAAATAAAAAGAGAAGAGAAGATGGAAGAAGTTTTGAAGGACAGGAGTTTTTAGGAGACAGCCAGGGCACAAGAATTAAAAGAAGAAAAGAATTGTTTTAAGGGACAGGAACAAAAGACAGAACAATGACATATTGGGATATATCAGTGAAGTAATAAAAAGAAAAAGGTCATGGAAAGTTCCAGAGGCATCTAGGGGGTCAAGAATGCCAAGATGGCAACTGTGATCATGTAATGAATAGAATAACAGAGTTGGAAGGGACCTTGGAGGTCTTCTAGTCCAGCCCCCTGCTTAGGCAGGAAACTGACTAAAGTCACACCATTTTTTTCTCCGGGAGTTTGTGGATTAGGAGTTTGTACAAGATCTGGGGGTGAGTAGCAAACCAGGGTAGGGAATGAAGGAAGGGCATTACAAAAGGTAAGAGCATATTATCCCCCCTAGTTGAACAATGACTAATCTATTGCAACAATATTAGTTTCCCCCTTTGCAAAGCAGGTCTAGAATGTCTACATCTAGGATCCCTCCTTAGTTGTGCTTTTGTCATTTGTTCTTTTTAATTCACTTTTTTAATGTTCTTGTCTAGTTTTGTTTTGTCTCTGTTGATTTTTTTTTTCTTTTGGATTTTGTATTCTAATTGTCTGAATAAAATAAAAATTGATTAAGAACACAAAAGGTAAGAGTGCTCACAGCAGGTCAGAGCTACAGAGGAAAGAAAACTTTTTTCTAATTAAACAGTGACAGCATTCCTAAAGGCTGAGATGGTCGCATTTTGGGCTTATTGAGTATGTCACCCAATGATCACCTTTACAATTTCAGTTCTGATCCCAAGAGCACGGGAGAAGTGGTTGTTTCAATGATACAGAAAGAGCTGTCGAAGATTCCACCTCCCGCTTTCTCAAGCAATTTGCATCCCAGATGTTTGAGACATGTGGATGTGATGTGGTTGAATAAGTCAGGATCATGATTCAGGTTGTTTAAAAAGTCAGAAAGGAAGGAGAAAATTGAGGCATGAAAGCTACAGCCTCCTAGCTTGAAACCCTACTTTTTACCTTAGTTAGAAGAAAGACTGCATTACATCAAAATCAGAAAAACAGAATAACAGAGTTGGAAGGGACCCTGGAGGTCTTCTAGTCCAACCTGCTGTTCAAGCAAGAGATCCTATACCATTCCAGACAAGTGTAATGTAAAAATCATACATTGTCTGCAAATACAGGAAATCCTTGACTTACAACAGTTCGTTTAGTGACTGTTTAAAATTACAGTGGCACTGAAAAAAAAGTGACTTGCCACTGTTTTTCACACTTACAAACACTGTAACATCCCCATGTTCATGTGATCAAAATTTGGGCGCTTGGCAATTGGCTCATATTTATGACAGTTGCAGCATCCCAGGGTCATGTGATCGCCTTTTGTGACTTTCTGACAATCAGAGTCAATGGGGAAATCAGGTTCACTTAACAAATGTAGCAATTCATTAACAACTGTGGCAAGAAAGGTCATAAAATGGGGGCAAAACTCCCTTGACAATTGTCTCATTTAGCAACAGAAATTTTGGGCTCAATTGTGGTCGTAAGTCGTAGACTACCTGTAACTCGGGTGTCAAATCCAAGGCCCACAGGCTGGATCCAGCCTGCAGTGTGCTTAGATCTGGCCCACAGGGCCACCCTTGAAAAAAAACAAAGGACTGGTCCATGGTGCCTCTGCCAGCGAAAACAGGCTCCCAATCTCCGTTTTCGGCTGGGACAGACTCCTGCAACCCTTTGCCAGTGAAAACAGAGCTCCGGAGGGCCGGTTTTTGCTGGCAGAGGGTTGCAAGAGGCCGCCCCAGCCGAAAATGGAGATTGGGAGCCTGTTTTCACTGGTAGAGCACTCGGGCCACCACAGGTACCCAATACTACTGAAGTCAATCTGGCCACGCCCACCATGGCCACACAACCACACACCCCCGAGGTCAAACTCAACCTTGATGTGGCTCTCAATGTAATAAAATTTGACACCCCTGCTATAACTAGAAAATAATTTCTAGTTACAAGAAATAGCTGGACAAAACCCCTAATTCTTGAAGACCCACCCCCACTTTCTGGATATCAACCAATTTTGGGTGACCTGGCAACCTTCCAATTCCATCTGTTGCATCTTCAGTAGGGTAAAAGTTTTATTCCATAAATAAACACACACACACACACACACACACACACACACACACCAAGGTAGTTTAACACATATTCACAGAGGGAGGGGGGGGGGGAAGAAGGAAAGGGATGGAGAGAGGGAGAGTGTTTAGACTTACCCACTGGAGGAAGTGCTGGGGAGCGTCCGCCTCATCCCTGTACTTGAGGGATTCAGGTCATATGCTAAGTGCCCTTGCAACTCTCCCAAAGAGAAATTTGGACCTGTGCCTGTCACCACTGGTGCTGTGAATGACAGAGGCAGAAGAACCATCAGTAGTAGCAAAGGCTAATAAGTGATTCATAAAACAATGATTCGGGATGGAATTTTCTGCTTCCATCAGTGGTGCTCTGTCAGAGATGATGGCATTGTTTCTCAACTATGGCATCCTTAAGATGTGTGGACTTCAACTCCCAGAATTCCCCAGCCAATACAACTGGCTGGGGAATTCTGGGAATTGAAGTCCATATATCTTAAAGTGGTTGAGTTTGAGAAACACTGAATTAGTCTGTCGGGTGGAAGTGGGGAATTCTGGGAGTTGAAGTCCACACATCTTAAAGTAGTCAATAGAAACATTGGATTATGGAATGAAGTGACCTGATACGTACGTATGTATGTATGTAACAATTAGAACTGAAGATGCTTCTTAGATGAGAAGCAAAAGTTTTCAAAGGAAAAAAAAACAAGTCCAGTTGCCTTTTTGAAAAAGGCACTTTTGGGACAACCGTGAACCTGGATGATTGAGAATCTCCATAGACATCAGACTCTTGTCTATAGATTACACTGAATAAATTCACAATGCTTTTGAACTCTATGCTGGCTCCTGGTTTCGAGTGCCTGAAAGTAACTCCACTTGCCTGGGTTCAGATTCAGCTTGTTTCCTCACATCCAGAACCCAACAGCCTATAGACAAAATTTCAACAGTAGAGCCAGCTTGAGCATCATCACTACCTTGATGGTAACCCCTGTCTGAACCAACAGATAACTTTTCCCAGCAGCTGGGAAATAGATATTAAAAGTAAAAATATTATAATTTTGGTAGAAATCTATTAACATTTACAATGAAAAAGAATAGATTAACAGTGTGGAAAAATTAGCAAATCTTACTCATAGCTGCATTTTAAACAATATAATGTAACTGACAGAAGTGAGAATTAAATAGGGAAAAAAGACTAATAAGGATACAAGCTACTCACTCCGGGAAACTTGAATAAGTTCTGTGACACTGAACACACCTGACGTAACAAAATTCTCTTGAAAATCTGCTGCATCTGCAAAAGAGATTTTGAACTCATTCAGAAACTGCTCCAATAATCAGGTTTTTTTTCCCTCAATTGTTCAATGTTTTCAGTGTCAGGTTTTGACTTAGAGAAAGAAATTCCGTATACTATAAATCAGGTAATTAGCATATAATCCTAAATATTCTAGACTGGGTACTTTTCAAACTCTTTTCTCCATTTATCATTTATCCATTTTTTTAGACCAGAAAGAACAAGAGTCTATGAAAGCAGCCAGCCAAAGAAGTTTGACCCTAAAATAATTTAACATTATATAACAGCCACTGGCTATGTCAGTTTTGGATGACGGAATAATAGTTTTAACAGCATGAGGTTGAAGAGGCCTTTATGTAAAAAGTACCCAATTGAAGTGATTTTTACAAGCTGGCTGTCAGTCCCCTTCTGAAACGCATTTATGCTTTTACTAATGTCTGTATTTAACAGTGACATGATTGACTTTATTGATAGGTTTTCTCGTTTGTCTATCCATCTTAAAGTTGCCAAAGTTGAGAAACACAGATTTAGAGATTTGCTGACTGAGGCTGGTTGAGAATGTTCATTCCACGTTATCCTCAAGGCTGTGGTGAAGTCTGATTTGGTTTGGAATAAATCAGGTGGGTTTTTTTTTTTAACTAAATTGAGAAGGTGGGAAGAGACAGAAGAGGACTCCAAACCAATCCTATTTCTAAGCCTGCCTTGAGGTGCTTCTCCATTACTAATTCATTTCCTGATTGGATCAGCCCTTGATCCTTCCATCAGTCTGTTCCAGGGTACCATCCCACCTAATTCTTTCAGGATTTGTATTGCAATTTCAGGGAACCGCAGACGGACAGCCTCATACATGCACCCACACCTTTCCTCTGTCCTTTTTTTGCTGTTGCTCACCCAGTGTGATTATGGGTTTACTATCCTCTTGGTCAGAACCGATTCCTGTCCTGGGACTGCTGCTTTGATCTGAATCTGAAAAGAAAAGAATTGTGCATTACATTTTACAGCTTTACACAACCAAGGCCTACAACACATATATATTTGTCTTCTTTTGGGGTTTTCCCTCCCCGTCCTCCCAAAAGTTGCTTTCCATAACTGAGAAGTTTAGACTAGCATCCAGGGCTGGCTGACCAAAACACAATGTCAGAATTTCTTCAGACAAAGTGGGGTGGCTTTTTCAGACAGCCACTAATTTTGGGAGGCAAGAACATGCATTCGGGAGTTAGTTTTAATGTTATATTTTTGCTGTAAGGGAAAACAATTTGTGTAAAGTTGGGGAAGGGGTCGTCAGGTCTCCTGCCTGATAAATCTCGTATAACCTGTGTGATTTTCATACTAGATACTTTGACTTAGAACATAGAACATAGAATCATAAGGCTGGAAAGGACCTTGGAGGTCATCTAGCCCAACTCCCTGCACCCTTATACCATCCCAGTCAAGTGTTGACTAGTTCAATTTTGAAAATCTCTAGTGATGGAGTACCCATAACTCCAGGAAGCAATCTATTTCATTGATTAATTGTTCTGTCAGAAAATTTCTCCTTACTCCTACATTGCATCTCTCTTTGACAAGCTCCCACCCATTACTTCTGTCCTCTCGTGCTTTGGGGCCAAGCCCCTCTTCTCTGTGTGAGCCCCTCTTGAGTGATGGCAAAGGAAGGTCAGTGGCTGGGTCACCTCAGGCCACTAAGCACACCTCTTGGTACTAGCAATCTTTGCGAAGACCCTCAGCCTTCCTTCATCAAGGTAAAGATGAACAGAGGCCGACCACAAGTCCAGGCCCTACTAGGTTGCTACGGCAACCGCCAAACACTAATGGGCGCTTGGAGTAATGTAATTTTTGCAGTAACGGCTGCCCTCCTCCCCATAATCAGCCCTCCCTTGACAGCACTCACTTCGCAGCCCGGGTGGGTGATTAACGAGCCGCCAATGCAGATGAAGCATCTCCCTCCTCGGCCTCCCTTCCCTTCCTCGGCTCTCAGCTATGCAGGCAACACCTGACCTCAGAACTCTGTTGGCGCCACTAAAGCCAGGCATGTGATGCCACTGAGGATCCTAACCCCGTGCTGTCTATTTGAGCATGATGAAATCAACGTTGCCCATTGATGCAATTCTTCCCCCGGAGAGATGGGGAACACGCATGGGACGGTCTTAGGCTGTATTAACTCTTCGTCCTGCAAGGTTGGGTAGAGATAGATTCTGTTGGGCCTCTAAGTAATTTGATACGGGGCAGCAATGAAGTTTCTGGCTCTGCTTTCAAGAGCAGCAATCTTTCCCGGAGAAATCAAGTTGCTGAAAAGGAATGCAAGTACTGGAACTTGCAAAGAGGGAGGGAGACACCAGAAAATAACTTTTGTGCAAAGGAATTCATTTTAGTATTTATTTGATTTGTCAATCACTTACAAGATACAGGTATAAGAATAAACATACTTTTGAATACATGAGATAGATACTTATAAGAAAAATAAAAAGAAACGATAGGACAGTGACGGTAGGCACGATTGGTGCGCTTATGCACGCCTCCTACAGATCTCTTAGGAAAGGGGTGAGGTCAATAGTAGACAGTCTAAGGTTAAAGTTTTTGGGGTTTGGGGAAGAAACCACAGAGTCAGGTAGAGTATTCCAGACATTGACCACTCTCTTGCTGAAGTCGTATTTCCTGCAATCAAGTTTGGTATGGCTAACCTTGCGTTTGCATCTATTGTGTGCTCTTGTATTGTTATGATTGGAGCTGAAGTTTGAAGTATTCATGTGGGCTCTTTGGTTCTGATCATGCTGAGAGACTCTTTTTCTTAATGCTGAAATCATGGGCTATTCCATGGGGCACTTTGGGGCGATTCCTGGAGTGGTGCCATCTCCCACTGTTCCTAGTGTCACCCTTCAGCAGCTGAGTTGATTTTCGTTGGGGCATCAGAGTCTGAAATCTCAAATTGCAGGGCTTCCATTTTGGATTTTGATACACCCCAATTCCATGGAATTGGTGGAAACTCCCACTTGGAATCGCCTCCCTAGTTCTGTGTCTTTTTCCTACTCTAAACTGTAATGCTTCCAAAATGCCATAAAATTCTCATAACTGCACTCCAGTGATTTTGCAGTGGTTTCTGCCTCTTCCTCCCGCCGCAAGGCCCCCTCTCCAAAACCTCATAGATGGCGAAAAAATGGTAAGAGATGAGGGGTTGATCATTTTTTAGCACACTTCTACCTGTGGCTAAAGGCAGAGGAAGTTGTAACTAGCCCTTGTTATTAAGGCTGTGGTGAATACGATTGGAAGCTGTTGAGAGAATAAATGCAGGGTTTGCAGGGTGATGAATGTGGCTGTATAAAAATGCCCATACAGGTAGTTCTTGACTTACGACAATTGAACCCAAAATTTCCATTGCTAAGCAAGGCAATTAACTAAGCTTCACCCTATTTTATGACCTTTTTTGCCACAGTTGCTAGGGGAATCACTGCAGTTGTTAAGTAAACCACGTGGTCGTTAAGCCAATCTTGCTTCCCCCTTGACTTTGCTTGTCAGAAGATGGCTGGGCAGGTTTCAAATGGTGATCTCATGATCCCAGAGGAGTGCAACTGTCATAAATACGTGCCAATTACCAAGCGGACGAATTTTAATCATGTGATCAAGGGGATGCCGTCATGCTTGTAAGTGTGAAAAACAGTCATAAGTCTCTTTTTTCAATGCCGTTGCAACTTGGAACGGTCACTAAACGAATGGTTGTAAGTCAAGGACTACCCGTGGTCTGTTCTCTGAGCCATTGTTTTGCAGCCAGATCTAGGTGGTAGATCAGAAGACTGTAGTAAAGAACAAAATAGAGCTTCTTTTAAGTTTGAAACTTGGCAATTACTCAGATGGTAGCAACTGACTAATATGCTGTCTGGGGAATTCTGGGAGTTGAAGTCCACACATCTTAAAGTCACCAAGGTTGGGAAAATCTGCATGTAGTCTTCTGAATGAAAAGCATACATTCTCCCCCTTATTCCAGCAGCATTTGCACTGCATCATTCTTGCAGAGGTCCCACTCTACCACGTCCAGCTAGTTCCCTTCTCCAAGGAAATGCACTTTGCACACAGTCAGGAGCCCTTTGTGCTCTCTGTTTGTAAGAACTTTTTTTAAACAGAGGGAAGAAATGCTGATGCTCGGGGTCGTACCCTCAAAAGGTATGACCCTTTTTCAAAACCATCCAGAAATTGGCAGGCTTAGACTAGGGGAGGTGATTAGATAACTCTGGAAGTTTCTTTGAACGTGACCAGTTCTGAATCAAAGGCAAGGGCTGAACCTCTCGACTTGAGGAAAGAGCTGGAGGGACTTGTGCAGACAGCAGGAGCGAAGGCCACTGAAACAAAACTCTCCTTTCTTCCACCCTTCCCACCTCCTGCTTTCCCTTCCCTCATCAGAAATACAACTCACGCCTCACATGGGCTGCATCCCAGAACTCCTCGTTCTCTCTCTCTCTCTCTCTCTCTTTCTGCTTTTCATCTTATCTAAAAATAATCAAGCTCTTTGGGCAGTCGGTGCAGACGCTGAGGTCAGCACTATAGGTTCCTACTAGCATCCTGGATTAGCCAACCCACCACCTCCTCCTTTCAATCGAGTCTCTTTTTACTTTGTCCCCATAGCACAAACACACACACGCATACACATCCCTCACTTTCTTATGCAGCAACCCTTGGCTATAATCCACACGTCCCTGAATATCCTTGATGCAGCCAGGAACATTTTAAAGTGTCTTTTTTATTATTCCACCCCCCACCCGTGTGTGTGTGTGTGTGTGTGTGTGTGTGTGTGTGTGTGTGTGTGTGTGTGTAAAGTGAGAGAGATGCTGAGCTGCTCCAGTTCACCTGACAAAGCCAATTTCTCCAAGATTCCAATACTTGTTTTATTACTATTCTTATGGTCTGCATACGGTATAATAACAGCAAAGTCATTCTATCTGCACAGGTGGTCCTCGACTTTTGACCACAATTGAACCCCAAATTTCTGTTGCTAAGCAATCGTTGAGTGAAACTTACTCCATTTTATGACTTACTTGCCACAGTTGTTAAGTGAATCACTGACGTTGTTAAGTTAGTAACACGATTAAGTGAATTTGACTACCCCAACATTTTTGCTTGTCAGAAGGTTGCAAAAGGTACTCATATGACCCCAAGACACTGCAATCATATAAATATGAGCCAGTTGCCCAGGATCCAAATTTTGAACATTTGACTACGGGATGCTGCAATGGTCGTAAGATGCTGTTTTAACTTTTAGCTGTCACTAAATGAACTGTGTTGTAAGTTGAGGACTACCTGTATAGATTTGCATGTTTGCCAAATAGAGCACCATCAGGAATATCACAATTCAGTTGTGAAAGGGTGGGGAAGAGAAGGTACACCACCCAGTAAGAGATAAGTGTGCTTAATGACCACAGAATCATACCAATATGTTACATAAAGATTTTGGATAAAAATATAGTTAGTGAATTGGAAATTAAAGTATTCCTTGTTTAGTGACAACTATTTGGACCATCAACGTGCATTATGTGAAGCAGTGGTTAAGTGAAACCGTGATGTGCTTCAGTTTTCCTTGACTTTGTCAACCTGCAAACATTGTAAATGCAAGGACTGGTCAAAAAGTTATTTTTCCATCACCATCATAACTGTAAAAGTTGCTATATAAGGCAGTTGCTAAATGAGGACTGACTTATACCATTGATGAGCCTTATTGTAGCTTTTAGAGTTCTTCTCATTGTACCACAGAAATTCAGTGGCCCTTCTTTTTTCTCAATTTATAAAGGCAAATCAGTCTTTTAATGTAGTTTAGGAGGGACTCCTTGCGCAACTGTTTACTTTTTAATTGTTTTCTGCTCTGCCCCATCCACAATAACGTCATAGTGCTCTTCCTGGCCAGAAAACAACAACAGTGTTGTCCATAAGGCTCTGAAAAAAAAAGCCAACCATGATTGAAAACCCACTTAAATCCCTTACTGTGGAAATCTATAAACATTATACAGTAGTGATGTAAAAGTGAGATCTTAAAGAAAGCACTAAACAACCAATCAAGCAAAAGATGAGCAAATGCTAAAATCAAGATTGTAAACAATAAGCTTGTATAAAATAAGTAAAACAAAGAAGGATAACAATCCCTTGATCCAAAAATTAGGGCAGAAGAAATTATTGAAAAACTTGTATAGTAGCAATATACAGTCAGTCATCGACTTAAAACAATTCATTTAGTGACTGTTTAAGTTATAATGATACTGAAAAAGGTGATGTATGAAAATTTTTTCACACTTACGACCACTGTAGCATCCCCATGGTCAAGTGATCAAAATACAGATGCTGGCAACTTACTCATATTTATGATGATTGCAGTGTTCTGGGGATATTTGATTACCTTTTGCGAACGTCTGACAAGGAAAGTCAATGGTAAACCCAGAATCACTCAACAGCTGTGTTACTAACTTAATACCTGCAGTGATTCATTTAACATCTGCAGCAAGAAAGGTCATAAAATGGGGCAAAACTCACTTAACAGCAGAAATTTTGGGCTCAATAGTCGAGCACTACCTATCTCATGATTTGGAAAATGCTCCCCATGGTGATGTCAGCATTTGGAATATTAAACTATACAAGGAGCCTCCCAGTTTCCTAAATTATGTTCAGAACAGACGAAGCAGAATGGAAGTCCCTTACACCCCAATTTCCCTCTGTGCATGAATAATGGATGAAGCATTCCTTTGCTGTTAGCAATACTTCTGAAATTCTTATCCAAACTGGCAAGGGCATTCAGTTTTCTTGCGCAGCTGAAGGGTCAAGCAGAACCCACTGACACCCCGTTTCTGAACTCTTCCTACCTGTGTGGTTGTGGTGGGGCATGTTACTATAGTTAGCATTGATGTGATAGGATCTCAGCAGCCCTGTAGGTAATTAAAATGTTGACCAAGTACCATGATACTTATACCATCCCTACATTCTTCAGCAGATAATTTATATTTATTTGTTTATTTATTTTATAAGCTGCCCATCTTACCTCAAGGTAACTCTGGGCCAGCTTACAATCATAAAATATAAAAACTATATAAAATAAAAACACAGATATGTTAATTCAAAAGCCAAACACCGAGGTCCAATTAAAAAATTCAGACAGCAGCAGGATGGGGGGGACATGGGATCTGTTGTTAACCACCTCCGTTGTAATGCTTCCCCACTAGAGCCCTAAGCCAACTTGCACAGCCAAGTTTTAGGCTCTTAATGAAGGTTGGAGGGTTGGGACCAACCCAATGGGGGGGAGTGCGCAAAATGTTCCAGGGGGCAGGTGCAATGCCAGAGAAGGCTCACCGGCTCAAACTGATGGGACTGAAGCATGCCTCCTCTGCCAACACAGGTGGGAGAGCCAATCCCAGTAGGATGAGACGGTTCCTCAGCGTTTACAATTTTACTTGGGCAAGAGTGATGCATTAATATTGAAAGGGAGGGGTACTACTTTGCCAGACTACCTGTCATGGATAAGTCATAGGCAGGAGACAATATGTGCAGAGGAGATTCTGTGCTTCAAATCTGTGCTTAGGACTCTGGTATCAATCAACCTGATTTCTTGGCATTCCTGATGCAGAATTTGATATGATGGGGTGGATGAGGGTATAAATGCATCTTAAAAAGTTAATGGAGTCTGCTTAGGTCTAGAATAAAAAGAAGTAAAATGCTTTTTAAAAAAATGATGGCTAAGCTTGGAAGACATCAAAAAATGCACAAATCTACAGTATCATTTGCTACCTCTTGGGGGTGATGCATATTGTAATCTAGCACCTCCAGAAAATGTCAGATGGGCAAATAATGCTGTTTTTAAAGAGAATTTTGGAGGGTAATGTTTGTTTTAGGAGATTTTAGTTTCTCAATGTTGTCTATGTAAAAATAGCAGGGAACCCATGGTGACTCTCAGTTTTCAACAGTAAAGGCCAGTAAGTTCTTCGTCTTTTCTGTTGGATTGCAACTCTTCTCCATTGACTTTGAGACCAAAACAACGTTAATATTTTTTATTTTCTGTGCTAAATTCTGATTTAACTAGTTCATATCATTTTGTTGCAGCTGATCTGTCAAGGCTCTCCACCTTTCAAGGTCTAGGAAGGCACTTTCATTTTCAGATTTGATTCTTTCAGCTTGTCCTTTTAAAAAAAAAGTCCTGTTTAAGACTCTCTAGATGGCTTAGTTTAAAAGTTTAATGCAATAAGAAATAAGATACCAAAAAAAAAACTTTATACTTGAAAGGACAAAATGACCATGTTTATTTGTAGTTTTAATGTATTACTGTACAGTTCTTCTGCTTTAATTGCAAGCTGCTTGCAGATATTGGTGAACAGATAGGTCTAGAAATTGAAAGAAGGAAGATCAAAAAGGGGGAAAGTAGATTACTAGAGAGCAATTCTGTATTGGGTTAACTTAATTTTTTAAAAAATTATATGCATTGCCTCATCACCTGAACAGTCATTTTGCCTTATACTACAGTATTTGTAGGAATTAATTCCTCGCCTAGCCACTGATACACACACCATTGTGTATGAAGACACAAAATCCAATCCTGGACTTGCCAACTATGTCTCCTGTCAGCTTCCCCCTGCAAAATCCTTTGGTGCATTTTTTTAAAAAAATAAAAAAATAAAACAGGTGGTTCAAAAATGTTGTTGAGGTGAAGGACTCCCAGGTCCCTCAGCCAGCCAAAAAGGCCTAGCTTAGCAATGGCGGCTGTTCTCACCCGTCCTTTAAAGTCTGGCCCACTATTTTCCTTTATCCAAGCCGATACTTGGCTGCAGAAACTGGGTCCAAGCCAGGTATCTGCATGCCAAATACTTTTCCCCTGCCATCTTTCTCTATCACACACACACGCGCTCCCTCCTGTCCCTCGCACGGCCATTGCTCTCTCTCCCTGCTGCCAGCTCGGCCGTTGGCATTTCACTCGGCTGCCTCTGCCCGATCTTCCAAACCGAGAGTCACCCCAGACAAAACAAGAAGCTGCAGCCTTGCCAATCAGCCTGGCAGCATTTTCACATTCCCCCTTTCGCACACAGTTCCAAAAGAGGAATTTGGAAGCACACTTTTTTGCCGTGCTGCAAAGAAACTTTCGCTAAGCTAGGAGCTGGCGTTCAGTCAGACTGCCCCATCACGCAAAAGAGGAGAAGTCTGTGCCGAAGAAATTCATCCTTCATTTCATTTGGGGGGTATGATCATTAAAACCCACTGGATGAGGATGATCTTAGGGAAGAATTTCAGGCAGCACCTCCCCAGTTCATGTCATTAAGCAGGTGCGGCCATTTTGTGTGCCCCCCACATGCCAGTCTTTTCCCAATGCGGCCATTTTGTACAAGACTCCCAGTGCGGAAAGCAGTCAAATGGAGCCTCGAGGCTTGCAGGAAAAACCAAAACTCTCTGAAAATATTTCTTCAGATATGTATTGCTCCCACCAATACATATGCATACAGTTTTTAAAAAATTACATGCTTGTTATATCAAGGCTAGGGGGAAAAAATCTATCCTCTACCTTCCATATAATTTTTCCCACAATTTGAGGAAACTTCCCCCCCCTAAAAACTTAGTTTTCCATTGATCCTGACAAAAATAAGCAAACAAATAAATAAGGCATCCACTTGAAATAATAAAAGCATTTTTAAAGCAATAAATGCATAATATTCTCTGTTTTTCTCCCTCCCCAAACAAACACACATTTTGCAATACAATCTTTTTGTGTCCACAGCAAGTTGGAAATCAATAATTGTTTTTAAAAAGAAACAGAGAATAAGGGGGGGAATGAGACGGGGAGAAAAACGCAAAGTTTGCAACAGAATACACCAGAAAAGAAAAGAACATGCAGTTCACAGGCTGTTTACTTAAGTGGAATTTTGGCTCTTGCAAGCTGGTTTTGTTTTGTTTTTTAAATAAATTCTTTCCAGGCCCCCAACTTTCCCCGCCTGCTCCTTTTCTCCAATTTCCCCTCTCCACACACATTTCCATTCCCCGGCGGCCATTTTGAAGGCAGAAAAGCACAATTATATGTGCCGCTTCTCTTGCTTTAAAAAGTTTATTTTCCCTCCTTCCCCTCTTGGCAGCCATCTTTTTGAAAAAGTGCCGTGAATTTCTCAAGCTGTCCTGCAGAAAAGCGACATAGCAGCCAAAGAGAGGAAAGGGTGCCAGGGCAGGAGTGGCGAAACTTCCCTCCTTATCCTTTTTTATTTTTAAATTTAGCACAGAGCCACTATCTTTGGCAAAGAAGGAAAGCACACCTCCCAGAAGTGTCTGTGAAATGGGAGTGAGTTGTCTGAGCTCAAAGAGAAACTGAAAAGCCAGCAGGAATGGATTAGACAAGAGAGGAAAATAGACTAGAAAACTTCCCTGTTGTACTTCAGGGCACACAACAGGCGCATTTTTGCTCGGGCTCACAAAGTAGCTTCCCCTCCTTTCTCTTACTGCTATTTGCAAAAGTTTTGCTTTTTTTTTTTTCCCTTTTCAAAACAGTTTTTTCACTAACTCGATTTTCAGAAAATTGTTCACAATGGAAATCAGCCATAACCCACAGCCTCGTCTGGGGGTTGGTGCAAAAGAGTATACCGTAAGCCAGGAACTGAAGATTTCCAATTTAAGGATCAGGGTACAAGCTTTGATTAGAGGTTTTAAAATCTCCTATAGGTAAAAAAGTTGACAGGATCACATATTTATTCATTTCTGATGGCCACAAATGAATAAGAGGCCAGTAAGATCACATGCATTAGGCATGAACCCTCCATGCTGACATGTATTATTAGCACGTGTTACAGGGTAGCGTGAAAGAGTAATGCACACACACACACACACACAAATCTATATACACCTACCATTCATTCCTCTGTATCACACAGCTGCACGGAAGGGCACGTGGCATTTACTAAACATTTTATGCTCATCTTTTATGTTATATTGATTTCATTATAATTCCTTTGTTTGATGGTTAGGTGTCCTGAGTCACTGAGAGAAGGGTGACATATACGTTTAATAAATTGTTATTTTTATTATTACCTCTTGCACCCCAACGGGAGTGTATCACTCTGGGGGTGGCTATTAAATTAAGAGAAGACTCCCCACTCCAGCTCTCCCAATGTGCATCTTGCTCTCTTCCTTCCCATCTTTTAATTATACATTATTACGGTTCATTGCATGCTATTATTATTGTTATTTATTGTGTAATGTTTTCCTGGCTTTTCATTCGTAAGAAGGGCAGCACACAAGTCTTATAAATGAATGAATAAATAAAAATATATAAAATGAATTAATCTGAGAAAGAGACATTAAGGAAACAAGGTAAAGAAACTAAAAAGGTTCTGGTTTGAACTTCATATTCACAATTGGAATAAAAGGAGACAGAAGAAAGTAAAATCATTCTGTCTCTCTCCCCCAACCCCCCCAATCAATTACACAGGAGTAGCAAGACAAACTATCCAAAAGGCCTGTAAAAATAATTTTCGGCGCAGTGCCTGGGATTAATGCTACCTTTGCAAATTATGATTGCCAGATAGATCCTGGGGAATAAAAGGGTAGGCGGCTGGTAAGTTCCTGATAAACCTTCTTGATCATATATTATAAAAGCCAAGGGCAGGTGAGAGATAGATCGAGATATATTAAAATATTATTTTCATTATATCTGCAGGATCAGTGCTTCTAATGATTGACATTCACATTTTTGTTTCTGACATGAGAATTAATCTAAATAGGTTTCCTGGCTGTATGCAGCAAATTCCACTTTTCTAACTAGCAAAAAGAACTCTTAATCTAAAACATATTTCATATCACCCGCTTCAAGAAAAATCACATGAATATATGTTCCATTTTAGAGTCTGTCTAATAAGCAGCTTGTATTAAATCATGCCTGTGCCAAATTTCAGCTGTCTTGCTCAAATGAGAAACATACACACTCACAAACACACACCCTGTGTGTGTGTGTGTGTGTGTGTGTGTGTGTGTGTATAGATAGATAGATAGATAGATAGATAGATAGATAGATAGATAGATAGATAGATAGATAGATAGATATCTCACAAACATACAACTCCAAAAGTAGCCAGTCTCTATAAATATTCCACCAGTTACAAAGAATGTGGATCTTATCTACCACTAACATCTTGCTACGGTATCCCTGCTGTTTGAAATAATCATCCTGTCCTTATTAGATTGATACAGCAAGAAGCATTGGACAACACAGATGTTCAATTTATTCATTAAGACCCTCTTAATCCTTCACTGTCTGCAGTATTACAGGGATAGTAGTCTCTCTGCTAAGCTGCCAGATTCTTTCTGTGCATACTCTCAGAAATGTTTAAGTTTATCATCTATGTCTTAAACCGGGTGCTAATTTAAACTCCAATTTGTTAATAAAAGACAGTTTCATAAATACTTAAGTTTGCATTTCCTGGAAAGGTTGAGTTTTAATTTGTTCCCCCTTGATCATGGAGATCACTAGGTGACTTTGGGCAAGTTATTTTAAGGACAGAACAAAGCAAGACCCAAGTCTATGCTGAATGAGCAAACGTGAGATGTTAATGCAGCAAATACATAAAATTCAAGAAATTCAATGTTCCTTCTGCACCATTCCTAATAAAACTATGGTTATCATAATATATCCTTATCCACAGGGTCACTCTTAACAACCCGAAGTCTCAAAATGTATTTAAAAGAAAAAAGAAAAAAAACACTCTGAACCTTGCTAATTGTAAAATATGTGGACTTCATGAAAGACATGTACTCCTCTACTTTCAACCATTTGTTTAACGACCGTTCAAAGTTACAGTGGCACTGAAAAATGGACTTAGAAGTGGTCCTCATACTTACGACCAGTGCAGCATCCCAAATTCATATGAACTCCGTTTGCAGCTTTCCTAATTGGCTTCTGGCAAGCAAAGTCAATAGGAGAAGCTGAATTTACTTAAGGACTATGTGATTCAACCTTGGCAAAAAAAAAAAAGTAAAATCTAGTCGGACTCATTTAAGAACCACTTTGCTTAGCAATGAAAATTGCAGGGCCAATTATGGTCATAAATCAGAGACTACCTGTTTGTATTTGGAAGGCACAGGTTTCATGAAGCTGTATGGGAAAAATAATTCTTTTATTGTGCTGGAGTTGACAGA
This sequence comes from Pseudonaja textilis, assembly GCF_049901715.1. Taxonomy (NCBI): domain Eukaryota; kingdom Metazoa; phylum Chordata; class Lepidosauria; order Squamata; family Elapidae; genus Pseudonaja; species Pseudonaja textilis. The sequence continues at coordinate 328,729,639 of NC_141990.1, forward strand.
TATTTGACTTGTTGGTTTTATGGTGCTGATGCTCTCTTTAAACAGCAGCCTTTTTTTTTGAACTGCAGACAATCCTCAATTTACGACCACAATTCATCCCAAAATTTCTCTTCTTAAGCAAGGAAGTTGTTAAGTGAGTTTTGCCCCACTTTACAACCTTTTTGCCACAGTTATTAAGCAAATCACTGCAGCTTCCCTC